>NW_008239309.1:319544-361026 GCF_000691975.1 Corvus brachyrhynchos | reverse complement strand
CTTTCCTTGTGAAATGGCGTTGGGCATTCTGCCCACATTACATGGGGTTGGGAGCAGAAGTTGCCAGTTACATGCTTATAAGCTTCAGATAAGCTGCACCCACTGAAAGTGTAGATACCTAAGTCCTTCCATAGTTTGTCCTCCCGTATATTCTCTACCTCCAATTTAGTTAGTTTACAGCTTAACTTTCTCTACTGGTTACCTGTAAATAAAAGATACACTGCTAATGATTTGGATTTGGAAGATTTCTTTAATGTGAATAAAATGTTTGAAAAGTGGTACTAAGTTCTGTAAACCAAATGGTGTCATTTAGGTCTGAATTACAATTCAAAATGGTAATTTTGAAAATAAGTAGCAGGAACACTGCAGGATTTATCGTAATGTTCAAGATATTACTGGATTTCACTGGCTCTGGAAGATAGAGTTGGAACTACATCCACAACTGTATATCCACTCGGGAATAATAGAAAAGAAGGAGTCATACGGATGGCTGAATGATGCACAGACTGGAATATTTATACTATCTGTATTCAAAAATTTCTAAGATCTAAATTCTATTTAGATCTAAAATATCTAAAATTCAAAAATTGAGGATAATCAAGCATACACAACTACAGAAAAGTGTTAATAAAATAGAAAGCAATAAACTGGCATAGTCTTTACAAAATCAGTATCACTGATGCATAGTCATGTGCTTCTTCACACTTGCCTGATACCTTTGTTCCTCTGAAACACAAACAAGTGCTCAGAATGTGAAACTGTAACAGTAATGTTTGTAGAGTCAGACAAAGGGCTGCTGACATTACTTGTTCTACTATGACTGCAGTTCAAAGTGAGAAGCTCACCAGGCTGATCATTCTAGAATCAGATATTCTAGAACCCTAATTTTATTTGGAGAATATTGAAAAAAAATCTGTGGAAGAGGGCATGTGGCCTTCAATATGGTATGAAACAAAAATAATGCTAAAATCTTGATGGTTTTGCTACAGCAACAAGCCATTAAACCTTTTGCTTTTCTGAAAGTTATGTCCAGTGTACTAGCCAATTCCTCCAATCTCAGCCTAGCTGAAGTTGTGCTCAAAATGAAACCATTACATCTCTCTGGTCTTTAAACAAAAAACCAATGCAATTGCTTTCTCTAAATAAAACCAGAAAGAAATAAAACTGCTAGTGAACCCTGAAGGCACTGAAGAAGGAAATCAGTATGTATGTATCCTACGGATGTATTAAGTGTTTGTGCTTCTGTCTTACTTAGATAAAGATGGTATGAATATGTCTGCCAAATTTAATGAAGGTGAAGTCTCTTCTTCACCAGTACTGTTCGAAGACAACACATCTCTGATGGATGATGGCTTTGAACAAAGAGGTCTATCAGTGGAAAACTCAGTTGTCTTTGGAACTTCTGCAGAGGAAGTTGTGAAGGAAATACGCTTTAGGATTGAGCAGAAAACTCAGCTGACTGCTAGTGCAGGTATTCAGGCACATATGAATAATAATTAATCTTTGTATTTCCATAATGTCTTCTACTTTAATCTCAGAGGGTATTAATTAAGAATTTATCCTTGCCACAGAATTCTTCTGCTGCAAAAAAATATGCTGTCTTTGAAGGTCTGCAAAGAATTTCAGTTATTTCAAGAGATGTCATGGCTGTCAAAGCCACTACTGTTTGTTTTCTTTTTTTCTCTTTTTTAAATAATTGAAACAGTTACATCATCTTTTTGCTTCTTTCTACTTGAAATAAGAGTAAGCAGTGAGGAGGAATGACCAGTGCACTTGAGCTGATCTTAGCACAGGTGGTTGTTGTTCTAGTGCATCATGTAAATTGTTTTTGTCAGCCAGTGGGTCATAGTGAAATCTGTCACTGATTTCTAAACGGCTTTTAGTTTGAATAGCAGGTCTGTGCTGTTATGTATTTCTAACTTCTCCACGCTATTCCTTGCTTAAAACAATATCAAAATTCTTTAAAATGTTAGTCCTCAGAGAAGTAAATATGTGCTGAAGCTAATGAACTCTTCAGTAGCTTTTTAATAATTACCCATCAGGTTTTATGTCTTGACTTCAGGCAAACCACCTTTAAATCTCAGCTATTTTGATTGACTAAAACCAGTGTATGTCCCTAGCCCCACTTAGTTTGGATGCCATCCAAACTGCTTTATGAACCAGGTCAGTGAGGCATCAGGCAATGGTGAGCTTTATGAAGCAGCTGCAGAAGGTCAGGAAAGTGCGGAATGTAAGCAGAGGTGAAGAAACAGCTAGTAAGAAGCAGGATGAAACTCCCTCCCATGTATGTTATCTCATGACTGATGGCAAAATAACAGTTTTGTTTACTGAAGTTTTGTAAGGATAGGTTAGTGTGTAGAAAACAGGCATAGCTTTTATAAGTGGAAACAGGAGTATTAAGCCCAAAACCTAAAAACAATTAGAAGGGTAACTGAAAAAGTACTGATAATCAATAATAAATAGAGTTATTTCTACCATCTCGAATAATCTGTTATATCAGTGAGCAAATGAAAATTTAGACCACTAAGGCTGTAGGACAAAGTTCTTCTTTGTTTTGCTAAACAAATTCCAGAGTTCATTTGTAAAAACTTTACTTTGATAGAAAAGAGCCATCCCTCCTCATTCCTCTGATGTCTGTGAAATATATATAAATTTCTAAATGACTGCATTCCAGTGGTAGCCCACAAAATAATAAAATGTGTTAAATTTCATCCAAAAAAGTGTTTTTGCTGAAATACAAAGAAGAAAGGTCTCCTCCTTACTGTGAGTTCATCCTACCAACCATTGTAAGCATTTCCTTTCTTACCATGATCACCATCATAGAAGTGTTGAATCATGTAATTGATGTTATTTTTAAGGACTTGGTATTTAACCCTTCTTGACTTACTGGGGCATTTTGTTATCCTGACTATATTAAAATAGGAAGTACACTTTATTTAAGTTATATTTAATCTATTACATATATTTATGTTCTTTCATGATGCTCACAAAATTTCTCTGCAGAATTGTATCAAATCTAGTTATCAATTATCATAATTCTTTTCCTTATTTTAGTCTTTGCCATGTGCGTAGGCTACTCTTTTGCTTTTAAATATTGGATAGTTGAAATTAAACTTTGTCTTATGTTTTTTTAATTACCATGTTTGTTTTTTTAAAGGAATAGCACCAAATACAATGTTAGCAAAAATGTGCAGTGATCGTAATAAACCTAATGGGCAATACAGAATTTCTCCTGAGAGACAAGCAGTGCTAGACTTTCTAAAAGATTTGCCCATTAGAAAGGTAAGAGACACAATGACATTTACTGTTCTGTCATGTAATATTTCTATGTTCTAGAAGCAAGATTTCTACTGAAAAGATAGAATTTTCCAGGTAATCTTCCATGTTGTGTTTGATTCAAATTGTTCTCGGTAATGGATCTACAAGTGGAAAGTTTCCAATTTCATGTTACATACTCTCTTTTAGGTGCCAGGTATTGGAAAAGTCACAGAGAAGATGCTGAAAGCCCTTGGAATTGTGACTTGCTCAGAACTTTACCAGCAGAGGGCGCTGCTTTCTCTTCTTTTTTCGGAAGTATCTTGGCGTAATTTCTTGGATATTTCCCTTGGTTTGGGTTCAACGCATTTGGAAAAGTATGCCATGGGGTTGTTTTCCTCCTGTGTTAACATTTTTCTTAATGTTTTCTTGTGGATGTTACATACTGAACCTATTATTTAATGGACAAATATTATGGAAATACACTTGTTTAATATATTTTTTTTAAATCTCTGATGCCTGTTATTGTTATATTTATGTCTAAGATGCAGTAGCCAAACATGAAAAACAAAGGTTTTACAGCCATGTCAAAATAAGAAATCCAAAGTCTTGTCAGGAAAGTTGTACATATGTGTATGGCAAGAAATCAAGGTAGGATAACCTTATAATTATCAAAATAGCTGAACATAACTGAGCTGTCCTAAGCAGAGTTGTACACTTCTTTTTCTTCAAAAACAATACACATACACTGGTGTTTATGATTATTGGATTGTAATGAAAATCACAAAGGTATTTGATCTTCTCTGGTGGTAAATTGTCAGTGAAGTTCCTGTGTCTCCTATCAGGATTATATATTTGTAATATCAACATGTGAATTTGGTGGAAGAGAACTAATTATATTATTATATCCTTCTTAGTATATGTTCTTTTAAGGTTCACAGTACTTTAATGGTTTTTAGCCTCCTTTTTAGGATGGGAGAAGTCAGTCTTAGTAGTGCATATATCTTTTCAACAGTATTTGTCATTTCTAAGCCTGTCCTGGAGACAAACATGTTCTTTAAAAAGATCCAAAAGAGAGCATTTTACTATTTGTGTAACTAAGATCAATTAAAAAGATTAATCAATACTTAATTAAGTATTGATTCCCTTTTAAAAAATATTCCTTCCCAAAGTACAGAAATTCTATTTTAAAATAGCTTGACAATTATTTCATTTCATTAGAAGTTCCAAAATGTCTTATGTACTTCTGAAAGACCTATTCTATATTATATCTGTAACTTCTCTGACAATAATCTGCCCTTTTTTCCATTTGACTACAAAAAAATATATGTAGTTAGCAGTTTGAAGCCCAGTAATGTGCTAGCACAAATTTTTGTGTTGTTTTTTTTTTCTATTCAGAGTTTATTGACTTGTAAAAAATATGCAGTAAGACTGACTTCGTGAAGGTGACTTGATAAAAGATAAAACACAGTTTTCAAAATATTTGTTTCTGTTAATATATAAACAGACCGTGGATAGTCTTTAAATAACTGGTGCGCTCTTTCTTCGTATTCACCCTAGTTAGGTGTTGTACAGCCTGGGATATCTCCCAGTACATTTTTTAAAAAAGGAGCATTTCAAAGGTCAGAGTTTTTAGTGGTTTTAATGTCTAAGAGATGTTTTTTTTTAAATTTTTTTTTGTCATCACCAACTTCATTTTAGTGTAGAGAAAGCAAGTACTTAATATATTAACACCTGCGTCTTCAATAAATAGTTAAATAGTTCATCTTACAGTTATTGTGTCTGACTACCTTCTTTTAAGAAAATCTGACAATACCAAATTTGTTATTTCCAATACTTACAAACTGAAGAATGCCCTAAAAAGCAATTGCTCTGAGGGATCTCCTTATATGCCAAAGAGTTGTTAAAGGATGCTCAATTAACACTGAAAAGAAAGAAAGCAACAAACAATTGTTAGTTCACATTTAACCTGAACAATCATCTAGACTGAAAGCAAACTATTTCCTCAGATCCTCAGATAAAGGAAATATTCAAATATATATGTATGTATGGGATTCTAATAGCTGTGCTTCACAGTTATAGCTGAGACAGTATAGGATTTGTAGTTTGTTTTGTTTTTAAATGAGACTCACTCTGATATAAGAGCTGAATTTTGAGAGAGTTTTTTATTTGGTTGGTTTTTTAAACTTTTTTTTTTTTTTAAAGACGTCTATGACTGATCTATGTCTTTACTTAATCTACAGTAGTCTGAGTTTTTTTTAATTCTTCTTTTTTCACTTGCATAAACTTAATGTACAAGATTTGTAGAAAAAGTTAACATCCAGACTTTATAGAAGAGACTGCTGTTAGTTATTTAAGCATGATTGGTTGACTCTGAGATTATTGGAAAGATAACATTTCTGCATCAAGTATAATAAATTGTTTTTCTCTTTAAAGGGATGGAGAAAGAAAAAGTATGAGCACTGAAAGGTATGCTTATTTTATATTGAAAAAATTACATTAATCATTAGAACCACTAAATACCCAGTAATGTATACTTTTATTAGTCATATAATTTCATTGTGTATTTATTTTAAAACCCACATGTATAACAAGCTCGCTAAATCAAATTCAAGCTTGCATTGCTTTTTGTCCTTGGCTCCAGAATTCCCATGGAGGTATTTTTGTCAGTTTGTGTGTTCTCTTATCAACGAATTCTGCTAGTGCCTTTAATGCATCAAAGTGATCTTTAAGCCATAAGATAAGGTGGAAATATATAAGGGCTTGAATTTATTTTATCAGTTTAAGTTTAATGTCAATATCAGTGTAGTAGCCTGCAGTCACATGTATTTCCTAACTGAGGTTTTTACTGGTGTAAAGTTCCTTAAGAAAGTAGTTCATTTTTAAAAAATAAGTTCTGCCAGAAGAATCTGTAAAGCACTGTAATAGTTATCCCTGTTGTCAGGTGTTTTCTTAGAAAAGGTGGTAAGAAAAGCTGGAAAATTTATGGCTTTAGTCTTGTGCTAGTCAAACAGATATTTTGGGCATCTTTATAGTACCTTTCTGCATTGCTTTTCTTCTTTCTTTTTTTCCTCAAAGAGAACAGTTTTAGACCAGAGATGTCTACAGGCTTCTGAGATCATGCAACTAGTTTATATGGGGGAAGAGACAGCCCTGAAATAGCATTCTGTCTATGCTGTCCCTTCCAAGCCTTGGACTTTTACAGCTTCTCAGTCACTGAAGTATTGTCTGAATAGCATGAGTTACTCCTTGGATAGTGCTATGGGACCCACAGTGAAATATTCATCCCATTAGTTTGGCAGCATGCAAACATTCGTAGGGGAATATGAATCGTAATAGAGGATGACTTTTCAGTACAATCAGGTAAACCTGACTATAACTTAGAGATGTAAAACCCAGTGTAATTTTATCAGCCTTACACTAGTAAATACAAAGCTTGACATGAAACAATATACCTGTGAGACCTTTCCGAAGCATGTGCTGTCTGTAAGTTCTGCTTTCCATTTCTCTTAAAACCTCAACTAACTGAAGGTTGCTTTTTCTGTCGTGTTATTACTAAAAAGCAAATGTACAACAAAAAGATAACACTGTAACTTCCCTACTAAGAAGCTCTAGCAAAGGCAGTTGGCAACATTTTTGGCAGAAAGATAGCTTTTTCTCCTCTGAGGCTAGATGTAATTATACTAGTAATTGTACTAGTTGGCATCTTTTTCTTAGCATCTGCATTATTTATTTCTGATAGTTGGCTCTGATGTTGACTTCCAACTCCTGGCTTTCTTCTGATGTTACACAGTACACAGTGTGTACAAAGGAGATTGAATACAAATAACTGGGCCGGCTCTATGAATTCACTTACTGTTAGTATTCTGTCTTGCAAATACTTAAGCATCAATGACATCAAATGTGAATCATTTTCAAATAGTGCATGAAAAATTGAAAGCCAAATTATTTCATTATTTGAAAGGCCTTTCAAACATTTTCCAAACAAAATATTCCTATTAATAATCATTGTTCCTTGAAGTAAGAACTTGAACTTATACAACATTCTTCTGATTGTAGTATTGTTTAACTGTATAAAAAGTACTTTTAGACTATAGGTACTGAACATATTATAGGATTCATACTGAAAAAGGTCATATTTTTGTCTTAGAACATTCAGTGAAATAAACACAGCAGAAGACCAGTACAATTTGTGTCGAGAGCTCTGCAGAGACCTTGCTCAAGATCTACAGAAAGAGGGACTTAAGGTATTTATATTATTCAGGTTACTTGCAAGAAGGTGCTTTGCACTCCAACAGTTCAATGCAGTTTTAGTATAAATGCTTTCAGCAGCATCATACCATGCAATCTATCTTCAGAAGTCTCCCTTCTTTAATTTGCAGATGTTTAGAATGACTTAGGCTGCATTTTGTTGTTGGACAGGTGGCTATCTAGCAATATGTGTGGGATAAAAATTAAATTGATTAATCAAGTTATTTGGCATGTGAACATTTTATGCTAAAAGTGATGTTTATAAGGGAATAATAGAGCTGATTGTCTGTAAGCCATACTTTGGTCCATTATGTAATACTACTGTATTTAAAACACTGTTTCTCTCCTGTATACATACAGGATCCAGTCAATAGCCTGTTCTGTAGTTTAAGAACTTGACATGTGCCAAACTTGCTGACAAGTTATTCACACCATTCAGTGGTATGAATAGTAGAAACACTCACTTTATTCCTTCTCCCCAGATACCTGTTTATTACTTTGAAAGAACAGTTCATATTTTCTTTGAGAGTCTTATAGTAAAGCAAGGAATAACATTTAAGACCTAAAAGAATTGTCATTAATCTTCTTCAGCCATAAAAGATTGTTTCAAAAGATGACAAGTTGATAGGGAAATGATCAGCCAAGAAGGACAAGGGGATAAGCTTACAAAAGCACCAGAACAAAGAGAATGCTGTTTATTTACATTTGGATGGACATGATAAATCACACAAATGGTTTGGGAGGTGTTGCCAGGGAAATATCTGTGCCAAACATAAATACTGTGTATGACTATGATAGCACTATGCAGGAGGAAGTAACTTTTCAGTGAATCTGGAATGGGTTATCACTTTTGCATTCTTAATAGTTAGGATATCTAGCATTGAAAATTTCCAGATGCAGAAATAATTTTTTTAGATGGGATGGAAGTTGTGCCTGTAGCCAAAACATGAACTCTGTTGAACATGCACTGGTGGCAGATGGTCTGCAGAGAACCACAGTCAAATGACCAGTTCAGAGAACTTGACTTCGGCAGAAATTTAGGGGCAAATACAGAATCTTGCAGACAAATTCTTGGGAGTGCCCCTCGCTGTGCACAGATAAGCACACAGTCTTAACTGTGGCTTACGGGCCCTTACATAGATCCTACATAATAATTGTTTTTATGCCATATATGACATACATGGTGAACATTTTTTTATTGTATTTTTTTTTGTAGGGTAAAACTGTTACATTGAAGCTTAAGAATGTGAACTTTGAAGTTAAAACAAGAGCTTCAACTGTGCTGTCTTCTGTTTCTACCGAGGAGGAAATATTTGCTGTTGCTAAAGATTTGTTAGGAACAGAAATTGATAGTGTTGCTCCTCACCCTCTGCGGATAAGACTCATGGGTAAGATATTTCAAATTCATTCTTCCTTTTCAGAGTTAGGATATCTTATAGTGTTTTGAAATAACACACCATACTTTAAAGTAAAACTGGTGTAAATGTATTCATCTTTTTCTATTACCCTGGTAGTTTTTGCAAAGTGAAACAGATCTGGAGTGCTGAATGGTGACTTAGGAAGTTTTACTAATTGAGGTTTGTCTCGGTTTTGAAAGACAGGTGTCTGCTAAGGAAGGCAGAGGCCCCCCTTGAAGTGGCAGATATAACCCCTTTTCCCTCCAAGTTATTATATTTTGAAATCAAGGGCCTTTAGGCAAAGATGTGGGAAATAGGAATAACAGTTCTTTACTCTATATATATATATGTATATAACCAGTCAAACAAAACAACAACAACTATGGCAGTAACAGCAATCACAACCCCAGCCCCAGCCTTCTCGGCTGTCAGGCCCTTTCCCCTCGGGTGCAGTTCCGCTCGCAGCCGGCAGGGGCGCTGGCGGCTCCCGGTGATTGGGACGAACGCAAATCCCGGGTGGCAGACGAGATGTATCCAGATGGGAAAAACCCACGGAGGCCCAGGCAGGCAGGGCGAGCAGGGCTACAGCGTAGCGAAAGCTCGAAGCAGCAGCGGAGCAGGGCAGCCACAGCTCGGTCTCCAGCAGGGCAGGGAAAGCGGCTTTTGGGGTCCCGGCGTTGCTTCCAGCAGGAAGAAAGAACGGCCAAAAAGAAAGAAGCAGCAGCTCCTTTCTCTGCAGCTTCTCTCTCCGGACGCTCAGAGCGAACTGACCCCACACACCAGGTGTAAAGGAGTAGCCAGGCCCGCCCCACTCCCCTTTTTGTCTTTCTTAAGTACAGCTATTTGTCCCCTAGCAACATGCATATGGGAGAAAATTCCTTTAACAGGAAAAAAAAACTAAGACTAAACTAAAACCCCAACAAGGTTGTACTTTTTTTATGCAACAACATACGCATCAGCACGACAGTAGAACCTTGACTCATAGCAGTGTTTAATTCTGCTGCTTTAAAAGAGCTTTTAAATCTGCTTTGCACCACGGCAACAGAAGTGCTTATAGATCTGAAAGTGCAGAGTTCCGCAGGAGATGCGAACATTTCTGACAGCAGTAAACTCTGTATTTTGACCCTAAGGTGTGTGTTTCAGGTGCTTATACAGTCTGCTTGAAACATTCAGTGATATATAAAACTTACTTGCCTAAGATACTAGAATGTGCTGAAGAAAAACATATTCTGATGGGTAGAGTTCATGCAAAACTTTCAGACTGAATTCTATGTAACTATATTAAGTTTATAGCTTCATGTTATAATGCAATCAGTTAAAACTTCATGGTACTAAAATTAGTAATATGGTTGGGTTAGTGCTTGGGTCTGATAAAATTGTATTGATGTTGTGATGCATTTGGAGGTAGCCTAGCATCTTTTTAGAGATAAATTGTGCCTTTATTGAGTGAATGTATACCTCAAAAGGTGTTAATTAGGAGTTAGTATCAAGCTTTCATAAAATTTTTATTATATATTGATTTTCATCATTAGGTGTACGAGTATCAGGATTTCTAACTGAAGAAGAAAAGAAATACCAACAAAGAAGCATTACAAGTTTCTTAAAATCAGGAAAAGAAATTGGTTTCCTTAGGCTTCAGCCAGAGAAGTCCAACCAAGAGTATTTCACAAAAAATTCGGAAGCATCTCATAGAGGGAGTTTTTTTGACCAAAAGCGAGCAGCAAGACAACTAAACAGTGAGAATATTTCTCCAAATGAAAGCAGAGGTAAGCAGCTCTTTCATGATGATAAATCATCAGCAAATTTTGTGGAAGAAAGAAAGAAAGTCACAGATTTACAGAATTCTAATGCTCGTGAGATCTTCACCTGTCCTGTTTGCTTTGAGGAGCAAAGCAGCAATAATTTGGAAGAACTTAATAGACACATTGATGAGTGCCTCAGTGGGATGCATGTTAAAGATACTGTGGAAATATCCAAGAATGACAGTTCAAGAGAAAATACACCTAACTTTCTTCCACAATTTAAAAATGAACATGTTGATGAACGTGAAAAAAATAACACAGATCAATTAGCAGGAACAGACCAGTCTGCAAATGTATCTGACAGCTCTACTAACAATAGCACAGAAAAATTTGGTCAGATAATACCTGATAAATCTCCCAGAGAACGACAGCCTAGCAATCTCAGTGACATTGTTAGAAACATGTGTATGAAACAGTGTCTCTTCCCCAAAAGAATATCACAAGACAATGAAGACCATTTTGACAAGACTGAACAAATAGAAGGAACTAGTTCATCCCATTTCTTTGACACCAAAGAAGACACTGCTCTTGTTTGTCCAGTTTGTAATTCAGAACAGAAAACCACCAATCTTGTGTCATTTAACAGACATGTGGATGTCTGCTTAAATAAAGGCCTTATCCAGGAGCTGACAGAAAAAGAGGATTTTCCTACTAAGACTTATAATATGGAAAACTCAAACAGAGTTTTCTCTGGTAAGTATATGCATTAGGATATATTTGATTATTCAAATTGTCTGCTTGTGCAATTAAGATACTTTGGCAATGGTGTACTTTGAACTTTCTGGGACTTCAAAATTTTTTCTCAAGAAGCTCATTTGAGTAAGGCCTATACAGGAGTGAACATTTTTATTTAAAAAATATCAAATTGGTTTTAATGACAAACTAGATTTTTGAACGTGATACTAGTTTGACAGAGTTCTCCCATTTGCCCCAAAGGTGACATAGGAATTGCTGCTCATTTCTGGAAATTACATGGTTGTTACATGCAACCATATTCAGAAAGGTGTTTGTAAGGCCACTGAGATTAAAGTGAAGATCAATGAAAACATCTTCAGAGATTCAATTAACAGAAAGGCTCTATTATGTCATGTGCTAGCAAAAACAGGGAGATAGTGAACTAGAGCTTAGAGGAAGAAACCTCCAAGTATGTTGTAGAGCTAATAAAATATATCACATAACTGCACCTGTAACATGCCAAAGCAGTAGTGTGTTTTCTGAAGTAGTTTCTCTTTTTGATGAAGATTTTTATCTTCAGCCAGATTAGAGGGCATGTGCAGGTAGTAAAGTTATCTGCCTAAAGTAGTCCCCAATCTATTTTGGGAACCTTATAAAAAGAAATTAAAATGCTAGTGTGTTAGAATTTTCAGAATACAATTAGGATTTAGAATAAGAATCTTTTACACAGAAAATTTTCAAAGTGCTATTGCTGTTGCAAACAGGCTTTAATTTAAATGGAAGACTTATTTTATGTGAAGTTTCTTTCTTTCCCCCTGCAGAATAAAAAAATTAAAAATGAATTTTCAACTATTTCTGAAAACTGTTACAAGGTTCAAAGTAATCCCTTATAATTCAATACTCTCAAGGCTTTTTGTTTTTCTCTTTTAAAAATGGTGGTATAAACTACAGTATTCAAGGTGCAGATAATAAAATGTTATCTGCTTCTTGAGACAGATTAAATTTAAAAAAAAGTTCTTCCATGTATATAATTTCTGAAGCATTCTTTCTTTACTGAAGTAATTAATTTTGGTTGTCTTCAATTACTTTTAAGGATGTTTAAGCAAAGGACAGCAGTGCGCAAATCCATCACAAGGAACAAAAAGGTAAGGGTTTTCTGGAAGCTTGAGTACACAACTTGTTTTAAAATAATAACGTTTAGAAAAATATTCAGTGTTGTAAAACTTGAGTTGGTATGCATTGTGTATTTTAACCTCTCACTGTTTTGGTTTTTTCCCTTTCTTTAACCTTAGGTCTGGACTAACAGCTTCGCAGTCAGTATCAAAAAAGGCCAAGTCAAGCAATTCCAAACATACAATTGAAATGTTTTTTAAATGACTGTGTAGCAACATGTTCTGTATGAAGCATTTCATAGAGTTTTATGACTGCAAGTTAATTTATCATTGGCAGTAGACTGGATTCAGGTGCCTGTCCTTTTGGAACCATTACATGTCTGTATAGCAGGAACATGATGTCTGAGATAGAAGAAAAGGTACAAATGAAGGGGGTTTTTTCCTTTGCTTTTCTTTGGAGAATAATACTTCCCCCCCCCACTGGTTTCCAAGAATCAGAATTTGCTAGCACTTTGATGTAGCTCCCTAGAACAGAAATCATGAGCGAGGGTGGAAGCTATCTAGCTTTCATTGTTGTTACTGAAAATTACTTCAGTAAGAGTTGATGGACCAGATCCAAAGGACTCATTGTGGTGCACAATGACTTCACTTACTTAAAAAAAAGTTAATAAAACTGTTGTTTGAGAGAAGGATTCCTTTAGGATACTCAGACAAATGCTGTTTGATCTTTGGCCTTTCCAAAGAGAATGAAAACTTCTTTAAAATTTGAAATTGTTACCAGTCACTAGCACTAAATTTACTCTAAATAAAAGCTTTCATGGTGCAATAATAATCAATTATGTGCAAATATAAGATAATGAAGCTTATTGTTTAGCTATCTTTCTCTTTAAAATTATTTTGTGTTTCTGAATAAAGTATATTCTATGAGTGGATATGTGGAAAGAGGAAGTTAAATGCAAATATTTTAAATACTCTGTTTAGATTTTTTTCTGTTTGCACCAAATTGTTTAAAGACACTTTATTATAATTAAATATTTATCAGACATATAATTTATTATGACAGCATATTTCTTAGATGTTATACAAACAGTGCCAAATCTTGTATGAAATATAAATTGCTTTTTAACTGCTAAGTCTTTTAAAGAAGTGGCTACTGTAGAAGCGTCTATTTTGTTGTTTAACTGTATTGGGATTTGCTTGGTTTTTAGACAAACAAGTCTATACGTGATATGTCTTAGATGCCCAAGCTCAGTTCAGAACGTTCTTTCTTGTTTCCAGAACTGCTGGAATAATTACACCATCTCTACCTGCTCATCTGTTTGTTTGTCAGATGCCACTGTACCCACAGCTCAGTCATTTGAATTCATGTCAGTGCTCCCTTATCTGCTTTGAACCAAATCAGCTGGACTAGTTCAGATTGTAAATTGATTCAGTTGACTTTTTCTAAACCGGGTCAGTGAGCACTCAGCATGAGCTGTTCTGTTGACAGAGATGAGAGTTGGTAACTTTCGGTAGGAAAGACATAAAAGCAACTGAGAGAATATAAGGCCGCCAATGCTGTTTAGAAAGTGAACACCTATCCCTTTATTATTTTGTACTTTTGATTCAATAAAGTGTAGAATCTAAGTATTGCCTTGTCATTGTGTGTATATATCTTTAAAATGTCTATTTTTACATAAGCATTACATAGCAAAAAGTAAGCTACTCGTAAGTGCTTGAAAAAATTAAGTTGGTTGGCTTAGCTTCAAAAGTCGCCTTGCCATCTGTTTCACCTAGTGTCATGAAAAGGTTGTGGATGTGTCAGTGTTAATGTGAAAATAAAACTCATAGTGTGGTTGTAAATTATTTATTGCAATTCCATAGTGGGTTGATGCTGGCTGGATGCCAGGCACCCACCAAAGCCGCTCTCTCACTCATCTCTGCAGCTGGACAGGGCAGACAAAATATAATGAAGGGTTCATGGGTTGAGATAAGGACCAGAAAAGATCACTCATCAAATACCGTCATGGGCAAAACAGGCTCTGGTTAGAGATATTGATTGAATTTATCACTAACAAAATCAGAGCAGGATGAGAGGTAAAACAAGACCTCAAAAACATCTTTCTCCCATCCCTCTCTCCTTCCCACCTCTACCGCCTCCCCCTGTGGCTCAGGGAGACAGGGAATGAGGGTTATATTGTTTCTCCCACTGCTCAGGGAGAGTCTTTCCCCTGCTCCAACATGTGGAGTCCCTCCCATGGGAGACAGTTCTCCATGCACTTCTCCAATGTGAGTCCATCCCATGGGCAACAGCTCTCTGTGAACTGCTGCAGTGTGGGTCACTCTTCCATGGGGTGCAGTCCTTCAAGGACAGGCTGCTCCAGTGTGGGTCTCCCATGGTGTCTCAAGTCCTACCAGGAAACCTGCTCCAGCATGGGCTTCTCTCTCCATGGGTCTGCAGGTCCCTGCAAGGACCCTGCTCCAGCGTGGGCTTGCCAAGGGGTCACAGCCTCCTCTGAAACATCCCCCTGCTCCAGCGTGGGTCTCCTCCATGGGCTGCGGGGGCACAGCTGTGTCACCATGGTCTGCACCACAGGCTGCAGGGGAATCCCAGCTCCAGCACCCGAAGCACCTGCTGCCCCTGCTTCTCCACTGAACTTGGTGTGTATAGAGCTGTTCCTCTCACATATTCTCACTCCACTTTTCTCTGGCTGCAATTACATCTGTATAACCTTTATTTTCTTGTTAAATCTGTTATCAGAGAGACCTTACCACCATTTCTGATTGTCTCTGTCTTGGCCAGCAGTGGGTCCATCTAGAGCTGGCTAGAATTGGCTTTGGTGGACATGGAAGAACCTTCTGGCAGCTTCTCACAGAAGTCACCCCTGTAGCTTCCCTGCTACCAAAGTTTGGCCATGCAAACCCAATACAAAATTGTGTATGTTCACTGGTTTGCAAGGCTTTTCTTTTCCACTAGTCCTTATAGTTTCTTATACCATATTTATTACTGTTTTTATCTGAAAAAGTCCTTCAGTTCATGATTAAGCATTGTTTTATCACAATTTGTTTATCACAATTTCTGTGATACAATTTTTCTTGTATCACAATTAATAAATTGTGTACAATTTATCTTGTTTCTTGTGGAAAAGACTATAAGCAGTGTTTTTGTTCTTCATTCTTCTCAGTGACTCTCTGTGTGTTGAATTGATCTTAAATTAAGATCTGTTTTTATTGGTATCTGAAAGTTTCTTTGTAGCTGACTTTAGCTACAATTAAGTCTTTAACTTAATTGTAAATTATTTCCCGTGTGTGAGCCATTCCACACTTACTATATCCATAGTTCTGAAGCATGTGAATGATCTAGGCTGGCAGCAGATGCGACTTCTTGTGTAGCATGTATCTCCTTATTTAAGATATACATATAAGTACTTTATCTTGAATTCCTCTTTTAGTTATGAGTAACAGAGGAAAAGGATAAGAATTCTATGATGTTTATGTTCTTCCCTCTGCCAGTTCTGAAGAAAGGAATTTAGACTCTACACACATTCAACATGCTTGCATCTTACCTTACATTTTATTTTTATATTTGCCCTACTCATTTCTATATGTATTACTACTCTTAAGTATTAAAGAAAGTGCTCAGATTTCCTGTCAGAGCAAGAGCTCTGTGAAGGCAAGTAAGGAATATGTTACAGTACTTCCTTGCTCTGCCCTTTGTTTTGGGTTCTTCACCTCGATAAATTTCTGCATCAGTCTTTCTGCAGTCTATGGGGGCTGTTTGAAAGGGTCAAGATTGTAGGAAGTGGTTAGAATATGTGCTAAACTTACTACATATAAGGTTTGACCACAGGATACACTGTGAAATAGTATTGTGTGTTAGTAATTAGAACTGGAAATTAGCAGTTGGTGTTTCATGACTCTGTATGTAAAATTACGATTTTACTGTAACTCACGCTCTGTATGAGGCTGCAAATCTATCCCTCCTTTGGTGCCAGCTTTGTAGGCAAACCTAATCATTCCATAATTGTCTGTTGTCACGCATTTTGAAAAGAAGCATTAACATTGGAAACAGTCTGTATTACCGTACAGAAATACAGCAATACAGACCTTTCTTCCTTTTAAGAAATTGCTGGAATATTTGACTCACAGGAAGCAAATAAAAGTGAAACCTCCATGATTCAGTTATGGCTGAATCAGTTGCTTGTTCTTCTCCCTGGATTTACTTGTTTTTTCTTTCAGCTGAGTAATGTTCACCTACTGGAAGTACAGTCGATGAAATTGTCTTATCAGACTAAAGTGTATAAATTCTAAAGATTTTTATACATCATAGCCTGTCTATACCAAAAATGTTTAAAGGAGAAAAGAACTGTGAAATCTCTTCATCTATGGTAAGCAGAATCTGAGCAAATAATTTTTTATCTAAATTTGTTCAATTTACAAACTCTTGAGTCTTTCAGGTTAATTTAATTTTGGACAGGTATGGTGTTAGTCATCTTGGAAATTAAGATGGTTGTGTAATTTAATTTAAGAAAAAATTACAGTGAAGAAACTTAAATGTGTCCACAGTTGTGCAAAGCTGAATACTGGTAATTCTGCTTTCTTGGAACTACTTTTCCTATATTTATTTTGAAATAGCAATATCAAAGGCTGTTTTAAAAAATTTAAAATTTAGGGTAGCAACTTTAAAAAAAAGTATGCCCTGTTGTGGAAGAAATTGTTGTCTGTGTGAAAGGAAATGTCAATTCTGACCTAAGTAGATCAAAGTTATAGTGGACTTCAAGACAAATTGAGAAATAGGTAGGTTAGATGGATCTCGGTATGTCAGTTCACAAAACCTGAACCTTTGGGGATGTGTGCTTTGATTTTGATGGGACTTTGACAAAAGCAAATGAAAACATTTTCTACCTGAAATTAAAGGGTCTTGTGATTAGATCAATACTGCTACCACATGTGCATGGTTATGCACAAATTTATGGCACAAGGACCTCAATCTCTCACTTCCTAAGGCTGTGTGAGGCATGCAGGTGTGCAGGGATGGTCACCCTCTCCTGTCCAGTGAACACTGGTTGACAATGATGAGAATAACTCCCCAAAATGGTCTTCAACCTGCAGAAAGAGCTCCATGACTACCCAGTAATTAATAATACATCCACCTGGCTCCAGGCATCCCAGTGATACCTCTGTGTGTACTTGCAGCGTGGCTTTTCAAAAGTGCCCCTTGTTTGTCTGGTGCAACGGGACTGCCTTTTGCCTCGTGTGTGCAGTTGAGGGTGCCAATTGTTTCTGGCACACAGAGCGCTATAGCCACTGGGGAAGACCTGGGGGAGATTGGATGGGGCAAGGATGATCCCGTTCAGTGCCTAGCCACTGTCAAGAAATGGAGTGCAGTTAGTGCTTGGTTGCTCTTAGAACAAACTCCTGAAGCTGCTTCACAACTCTGCCCCTTCGCACGGTGGTGTCCGGGCACCGGTAGGGTGGTGTGCAGGTGTGCCGCCTCCAGGGGTGTGTTAGGCCCGGCTGCGTATGCTGGAGTCCTGGGAACCGGTTTGTCGGGACCAGAGCAGGACACCTCCCTCGGCACAGCGGCCTGGGGCCCCTTCCCTTGGCTGAGGAGGAGGAGGAGCCCAGGGCAGCAGTAATGAAGGGTCTGAGCCGCCTGGTCCGCGCCGGGGAGGATGCCGCGCAGGGAGTCGTGGCAGCGAGCCACGAGGACCGTGAGTCCGCGGGGTTGGCGGCGAGGCCGCCCGGGGGGCAGCGCAGTCCCGGCTTCCCGGACTGCTGGAGGCAGCGTGCCAAGCCCCGTCAGGGCTGCTGGGACCCACCCAAACCTGCTTTCTGCCATGACCGGAGAACAAAATGAGCGCTGGGGGTCAACGTTAAACATGAGCTGTTGTACATGTAGTAAAAGACATCAGCAAACGTATGGATGTGGGATTGGGAGCTGGGTTTTGGGGTGTTGTGTTCCCAAGGGCAAGTCCCTCAAATTGCCCTCTACCCTGCTTTAGCTTCACTTCTGAACTGCTCTGAGAGGGTTCGCTGGTATTAGTCACGTCCCTGGAGCTGAGCATCTGCCACCAGTTTCACCGCCAATCTGGGCCCCCATTTTGGGAGGCACACAGAAATCAAAGGACCTTGCACTCAGAAACAAAACCCAGCGATGGGGTCTCCAGCCTTCAACCTGCAAACCAGTCTGTGAAAGAGCAGACTGCTCTGGCATGAGCTGCAGTTAGTGAAAACAGGTGATTTGTGGAAACTAAGCTGTAGTTGCCAAACCCTGCTTCGCCCCAGTCCTGTGATCACAGCATGACAACCAGGAGCCATTATATTGGGCTGTGGTTCTTGCTCCCAGGCTGGCAAAGAGGGCAGAAAAGAAAAATAACTAATGAAATATCACCATTATATTCAATACGTAGTTTTTCCCATGACTTCTTTGAAACAGAAAATTACTATTTTAGAAAAAATCCTAGTAACTTAGCAGGACACCTACATTGCTCTAGTAATTTTATTTCCCATAAGAAGAAAACCTAGAGAAAACACTGAAAATGTTGCCAGATCATTAAATATATTATTTCATTTTTAGAAACAACAGGGTAAAAATATTTTTATTGCTATTTGAATCCAAATATTGTTGATGTTTTGTATTTTACCTCCTTGGATGTCTTCAGCCAATTCAAATTCTGGGGTTTTTTCCCATGTACTTTTTAAGATAATTGTGGATTTTATCTTATGGACATGACAACAGGAATTTAAAAACAGAGCAGGGAGGTAGGGACACACACATGCAGGGATTTTCACTGTCCTATAAGTAATGAAACCTCAGCTGCATTTTTTTAGTTCATTGAAAATCATCCTTATTTGTGGTAGTCCTGAAAGACAGAATGAGCCTCTAAAGTAAGACATAAATAAGAGAAAAGGAAAAGATTGAAGGTACCTCACTTTTTGTTTTGAGGTCAACAAAACAATTTACTTTTCTGCACTTTTAATTACTTCCTTGCTCTTCCAAAAGATGAAAAATCTTGGGATGTCTGATATACTGCCAGCAGGGTTCTCTACAAAGGAAACCAACTGTATCAGGAAAGGAAACAAAGTACTAATTTCAGTTAGTTCGAAAGAAAAACTGGATATAACCATTTAATTGTTATAATAGCAACATGTAGTTATGATATAAGCCAGACATCTTGTATGGCACCAAAGAAAATACCCCCTAAAAATCCTGACAGTCACACATAGAAAGGTGATTGCTGCTGTTACTTGAAAATAGAGTAATTGCTAGTGATAGGAGGAGTGCCAAATTCTGGAGATCCCTGCTTGGTAGGCTTCCATAAATCTGTAGTCTGACTGCTCTGTACTCCTGTAATTTCATCCATGAAAAAAAAATTTTGCAGAGGCATCAAAAGTTTGGGCAACAAATCAGGGTCATGGTCTTTATTGTCATGGTCCTTAACTCCTGAATTACTAAGAAGTATGAAGAGAGAGAGATTATTAAGAAACATAATGCACAGAACAAAAGGTCTATTTAACAGCCCGTGGACAATTTATGGCTTCTGGACAGGAGAGAAAAGATCACTTATTAATTCTTTGTCAGAACTATGAAACTATCCTTGCTGATGTATATACAGTAAAGAAAAATCATTTTATCTTGTTTATTGAAGGCAGTATTGAGTAAAGTCTTGGGATTGTTCCTGATTGTCTTGAGATGCATTTATCTTTGCATTCTCATGTAAGATACAGCAGGCAGCAGGAACGAATGTGGTCTAGTTGTAATTAATTGCAGCTAATTAGTACTGTACGTTTTTTTCCATGTTTGCCATAAATTTGCCTTGAGGTATCCTTTGGCCACTGGTTTACCTGACTTTGAAATCAAGTTAGTAGAAAGCTCGGTTGGATACTTCCTTAGGGTAATGACTATGAAAACTAGAAGTGAGACACTTATTCTTCAAAGAACACTGTTCATCATGACGATTTTACTGTCAGCAATGCTCCTTGTCACAGATGCCAGAGATGCATTTTTATTTGCAAATGCTTTTTTTCATTTTTTAAAAAAATTTCCTTGTGCCCCCATGTTGTAATACAAACAACACATATTCTGTGTTTTCCAGAGAAGTTTGGAAGGATGCTTGTTTTGTTTGAGGCACTTTGATAATTTCATAGGAAAACTGGCAACACCTTTGCAAGTATCCGGTTTAATTTCTGATTCATTTTGTACAGTAAAGATGTGATTATTCTCCCTGAGATTATAGCCACAGGTAACATACAAAATGCAGGTAACATACAATTAAGCCACAGGTAACATACAATTAAGTGAATGCTATCCTGATCTTCCTTAGTATGCTCTGCAGTCATATGGCCTCAAGCTGTGTTCTTATTAGGTGTAATATGGTAGGATGAACTTTCCTGAGAGGGCTCTAAGGAATAGATAATTGCTGTAGTTCCTGGTCCAACAGAATACTGTCTCCCTGGTGATATCATTGGACAAGTGGCCTTCAGCCCAAAATGTTCTAGACAGAAGATATCTAACTAATTATATTTTAAGTGTGAGATGCAGTGGGATTAAAAGTGTCTACTAACATGTTTGCAACTGATTTAACTGCTCTGCTATTTTCTTCCAAGTGAATAATTACATGTTGTGGTAGAAACATGAAAAATATTCTGACCTCCAGCTAAACCACTTATCAGACTTTGGAATTTTACTTTTCAAAGTTACTGAATATGCTTTGCAGCTGCTTTAACTGACCAAACAGATGTTAATTTTTGGATTGAGACATTAAAGGAAGGTCTCAGTTTAAAAGCAAATGTCACATTGTGGCCAAATTTTGTGTTCAAGTAGACACTTCCTTCTTTCCTTCTTTCCTTCTTTCCTTCTTTCCTTCTTTCCTTCTTTCCTTCTTTCTTTCTTTCTGTCTGTCTTTCTGTCTTTCTGTCTTTCCTATGTAAAACTCCCTATTTGGTTGGGCTTTGTTGGTTTGATTTGTTTTTCCTGCTTTACATATTTTGTGTTTCAGTGGTGTGTTCTGTTTAAAACAGAGCAATTTCTCAAAGAATAGGAAATAAATGCTGCAGTTTGTACCATTCACTGCTATGCCTATGCAATAATTTGGGACTCAGATAGTAAGAGCTTCATAAACTGTTCCTGTGAGTGCGAACTCTGGTAATCCATGTTGTGAAAAGTCTCCCTTTAGTTGCACTTAAAAGCTGAAACTAGAAATATCAGCCAGATATCTCTCTAAAGGAGAAAAATGTAGTCATGAAACACTTTGATGATGAGAAACAAGTAATTATCATAACATTAAATCACTACAAATAACAGAAAGTAAAACCACTATCATTATCCTTTATGTTGGTTATGGCTATTTTTTTAATAATACATTTTTTTATCATGTTTTTCCACAGTGTTGCCAGATGAGAGAGAATTTCAGTATGCTGCTAAAATGAACAATCTGGATACCATGGAAAAGCTGTTTAAAAAGAATGTTAATATAAATGCTGTAGATACTGTGAGTATGAAATGCCTGACACATCACTGATATGAAGGGTGACTCCTTGGGGTTGTGTGGTGGAATGCCAGCATGCCAGCAGGCCCCCTCAGCTGCAAGGTGGCGATGCTGCAGAAGTGCCCTCTAGGACCTGACAAAGAATCATTTCATGCGGACATTATGGACATTAGGACTTGTGCAACATAACTCTCAGGTTTCTGCATTTAGCCAGTAGTCAGGGTATCACACTGGGAACTAAGGACTTCTCAATTGTGCCCCTGCTCTAGTATTTCCTCAGAACTCTTTGGTGACTAATTTCTCAAGTTCTCAATCTTTCTGAGTGGGATGACCTCACCCCACAGTCACTTCAAGAATGGATTAATGCTGCTAGCATTACAAATTTCTAGAGAGAAGTATTACTCTTTGGTTTGCATGGAACCATGGGAGCATTCTACAATGTCCTCTGGCTCCAGCCTGAGCTCAGAGTTCATATTACCCTGGATAAACGAAAATGTATTTCTTATGCTGACTTCAACACTATGCCTAAAATCTGAGGATGTATACTTCACAGTAGCTAAATACAGCACTGTGTTCCACATGAGAGGTAGTTCAACAGCAACGGAGCAGTCATGATATTAATCTGGGAGTTTTGCATAACAGTGTGTTCTCAGTGGCTACATATAAATCATCCACCCGTGAGTATCCAATGTTACTTAATTCTGGGTTCTGAAAAAATTTGCTTCCCATGCCCACATGCATTTTCATCCACTGGGGAATTTAGAAGATAGTATGATGCATTCCTTGATTTGTTTGTGAAACAGACAAGGAGACAAACATTTCTTCTGAGTACACTCCTCTTGAATACTGAGAGTATCAATTACATTATGCTCTGAAAAGTCACTTAAAAATAGTTCTTTCTTCCTTCTTGCTTTCCAGAATTCAGGAAGTTAAACTAAACACATTTTCAGTCCAGTAGTTTGAAACTTTACTCTGTCATCCTTAAACTAGACCTATAGTATGAAAGAGTTTCTAGCATAACTTCAGAGGTGTTGTGCTTTGATTGATTGTCCTAATAGGGATGTAGCTTATGCTGGCAAAGCCATTCTTTTTGCTAATGTTGATCATTCCTGCCCCTGTACTCTCAAGCCAAATAAGAAAGCTGTCAGAAGGTGAGCTTTTTGACAGTACTCTTTCTGTATAAGAGGCTTTTTTCTGACGTCAATACACATCATAAATCCCACCTTTTTATCCTTTTGATACCTATAGCTGTAAATTTAAATTTATACATTTAAAAGTCAGGTGATCTGCAGAGAAGCTAAGAAAACAGATCCAAACTGACTTTTAAAATTAGTTGGTTAAATCTCTTAGACATCTTTGTATGGAAACCGTCAGTGACTTATGTTAAACCTAGTTATGTCCACTTTAATTGAAAGCAAAACTCTCTCCAATACAGTTTGATTCAATTTAACAAATCCCTTTAAAATATATACCACTAATTACTTTATGGAATTCTTCCTGAGAAGCACTGAGCCCATTCGCCTCTGTAAAATTACTCACTGTTTGCAAGGTGGTAGCTTTCATTTACGTAGATGATGACTCAGTCTGGGAACGTGACTAACACTGAGTGAGGGAGAAATCTCGTCTTGCATTGCAGAGGTTTAATCAAAAGGAAGGAGGATACCAAAAGCCAATCTAATTATGTACATATAGCCCTCAGCTATTCAAATCATACCATGCAATAAAATAATAAACAAGGGTGCTCCTTTTAGTGCATGCATCTCCTCTATGCAGTGTTTTACTACTTAATTCCACTTTGACATTTTGATGAAGCAACAATACTATGTATACTAACAAAATCATCCTGTTTTTACAAGAATTCTCTAAGATCAATACCTAAATTCTATCCAAGGAAACAAAACAAAATATGTAGATAAAGACCAAGTGTGAGTGTTGAAGGAGAAATATGAAATAGTATGTATTAAAAGGTACATTTGGTAATAATCATAGAATTCCAAAATTCTGATCACCTGCACAGGGAAAAGAAGTGTATTACAGACCTGACAAACAAAGCTTTGCTTATTCCAGCTGAAGCGCACAGCATTCCATTTTGCTGTTGCGGGAGGCCATGTGTCCGTGGTGGATTTTCTTCTTCATCACAAAGCTAGACTTGACATGGCAGATCAGGTAAGCTGGCTTGTTGTGATTCACATGTATAGGAACACCTTTGGGGAACAGTAAATGTAGGTATTTTTCTTGTGCTCCCAATTGTTCGAAATCAAGAGCTTGCACTAAAAACCTCCTGTTTTTCTTAGAACTGGAAACATTTATATGAAAAAAGCATTTTTAGATGAAAAACACATTGCCCAAAGTTTTGTCTAACTTGAATACCTGAGTGAGCATAAAGCACCTCCGTTGGCCAGGTGGCAGTGCTTTGTCTAATACAGCCAAGGATATTATTTGCCATATCTGCTCCAGGAGCACACTGCTGACTCAGTTCAACCTAGTATGCACCAGGAGCCCCAGGTCTTCCTCTGTCAAACTGCTTTCTAGGCAGCTGGCCCCAGTTAGTACTGCTGCCTGGGTTTGCTCCTCCTCAGGTACAGGACTTTGCATTTCCCCCTGTTGAATTTTGTTATGTCCTTGCCAGGCCATTTCTCCAGCCTGTCAAGGTTTCCCTGGATGGTAGCACACCAATACAGTCTATCAGCTATTCCTCACAATTTCATATCATCTATAAATTAGCTGCAGGTACATTTTGCCCATAATTCAGGTCATTAATGGAGATGTTAAATATCATTCCCAGGATGGATGCCTAATGGGCATTGCTTGTGACTGGTGTCCAGCTGTTCATAGCTTGGAAGGTTTTACAGGTCAGACTTCTGGGCCACAGCCACAAATTTTGCCCAAGCCCAGATTTATCTTATTGCCTGCATACTGAGTACATGTTCCCTCCATTGTTTTCCACTGCAATTTCTGCAAAATCAGGAAAGACATCGATAAGCTGGAGTGGGTCCCATGCAGAGCCTCTAGAATGATTAGAAGTACAGCACATGGTATATGAGGAGGTATTCTAATATCCAACCTAAACCTCCCCTTACACAGGTCCATGCCATTCCCTCTGGTCCTGCCAGAGCAGTGGCTGCCCCTCCTCTTCCCCTCAAGAGGAAGTTGTAACTACAATGAGGTCTCCCCTCAGTCTCCTTTTCTCCAGGCTGAACAGACCAAGTGACCTCAGCTGCTCCTCATCCTTCCCCTCAAGGCCCTTCACCATCCTTGTGACTCTCCTTTGGGCACTCTCCAATAGCTTTATATCCTTTTATTGTGGCACTCAAAACTGCCCGCAGCACTCAAGGTGAGGCTGCACCAGCATAGAGTAGAGCTAGTCATATATTTTTTAAGATATTAAAAAAAGGGGTTTTTTTCTCCTATAAGAGAAAAAGGTTTTACAGAATTTGAGAGAAGAGAACCTTAAAAGGGGCCTAAATGGAAAGTTATGGTGACTCATGGAAATGTAGTCATTACATATTATCACCTGAAACGTCATCCGCCACACCCAAGACTATCTATCTTGATGGTTTCTGGAGAGAGAAAATAATTTCCTGGTAGGACTTAATCCCCCCATCTTAAAATGGGATCAGTCCTTCTCTAGGGATGCCAGACCTTCTGTCAAGAAGAGGTCAAACATTTAGCTAGGTCTTGCTCTATTCCATTTAGCTTAATTTAAGTGAGATTAATCCCACCCACATTGTCAAGTGTTAATACTGCTCTTCTAAAAGCCTCCACATTGGAACCTACTAATACACTGAATCAATCAAAAAGATTTAAAGAAATTTCACTTGAGGTATTTTGGTGGTAATTTCTGCCTTTGTCATTTTATTTGAAGCATGGCCTGACAGTGGTTCATCTCGCAGCTTGGACTGGAAATCTGGATATAATGCGAAAATTAGTTAAAGCAGGTGCTGATCAAAAAGCTAAGAATGAGGTTTGTTGATGACAAATTTTTACCAATCCTAAACATGTTTATGTTGGAAAAAAATCACTTACTGACTGGTTTACCATTTTTCAGGAAGGAATGAATGTTCTGCACTTTGCAGCTCAGAGCAACAGCATTAAAATAGTTGATTATTTCCTCCAAGATCTTCATCTGAATGACTTGAACAAACCTGATGGGGTACAGTGTGTTTCTGTTTATTTCTTTGATGTCACGAGGCTTTTGTTTTGGGGGAAACAATCTTGACTTGGGGAATTTCAATGAATTTTAATTTATTGACAATTAAATATACTTTTAATTACTGACTTGGATACTGAGAAACAGGTAAAAGAAACAGCCAGAAAAGCATTTAGGAGCAACACCTCTTTTCCCTCTTTGCCCGTTTCAGTTGGACTGCAGACACCCTCTCCTCTGCTGTCCTTGCTTTTGCTGCAAGTGGTGCTCAGTCATGGTGAGGCAATGGGAGGCAGAAGAGGTTGGATTCAGTCCACAGTGGATTCCTTTTCTCCTGCTCTTTGTTTCTTACCATTTTCCTCTGCTCCAGAAAGCTTCTTCCATGGGCTGGAGTCACCTTGTGGGTGTATCTCCCGCTCTGTCTCCTCCCTTGCATCTTCTTGTGTCTCCTGCTGTATCTCCCCTTGTGCATCCTCCGTGCCACATTAGTGTCCAGCCATTCTTAAACACATTTTCACAGAGGCATGGTTCTATGATGGGTTGAGTGTTGGCACGTTGTGGGACAGTGTGACTCAGTTTGGTCCACTGTGGAGCCAGCTGGAAATGGCTGTGTGCAGCACAGGGCAGCCTCTGACATTTCCCACACAGCTCATCTTCACAGACCCCTGCCCTTACCAAAACCTGCGAGTTATGGCCAACATGGCCATGTTTCATCAAGGTAGAACATAGAACTATTTGCAGCCATCCTACAGAGGAGCACTGACTCTCCAACCGTGCCTTGTCCTCATCAGGTTTTCTGTGTTTTTATTTTTAATTCCAACAATGTTGGGATCTTGCTTTGAAACGTTACGTAGCTAAGTCAGATATTTTATCTTTACATGAGGAAAACTTGTTCTTGTGAGACCTGGCACCAAAAGAACAAATCTCCCGTATTTTTTTTCTGAGTTTCTTGAATTTCATTGACCCAAGAGTGCAAAATTCTGAATTCTTTTTACACATGACCAGTCTGACAAAACAAAGTTAATTTAACAAAGCATACCTTTGAAGTTTCAGGCCTTGGGAAAGAAAAGGTGAGGAAGCACCTTCTCTTTGCTGAGGTTGTGTCAAAACTCTCTGTTAGGTGCATACATTTTTTTTCCTAGGCATTTCTGTAGGTTACTATAAGGCATGATATTAAGCCATTTTAACTAGCTGGTTATATGCCTTCGTGTCTGAACAGTGGTATGGTTTTGTGTCAATATAACTTTCTGCAGTTGAGTTTGTAAATGGTTTGAAGAGTTTTTGTTAGTTTCAATACCACCAAAACCCCTATACAATGTACAGTGCTAAATTCAGGCCTCCTGGATGGAACTTCTGAGATATGTCAGTTTTGGTCTGTGTTTGCAGAATTTGGATCAAACAAGTTAACCCATGGAAATAAATCTTGCCATTTCTTTGCAATTTTCTAATTTTGCAATTTTCCTGTTTCTGAGCATTAATGACACAGTTATTTTGATAAATATTTTCAGACTGAGAAAAAATAGGATTAAAAGATTTTGAGTGTATTTTCCACTTTTTTACCATTTCTAAACAGTTCTTATTTATTTTATTCAAGATATGCAAGATGTATAATCTGTTTATTTTCACTAAGTATATTTATTAATTACTTCTCTTCTTCTATTTATTGACTATTGTGTTAATCTCCTTAGCCATATAATATGTAAATTTTAATGTAGGATACACATACACATATGCATGCCAATAACTAGAAGTAAAGTATTTCTACTTTCTGTAACACCATGTTCCTTTCCATAATTGTTTTCTAGAAGGGTAGAAAGCCATTTCTTCTGGCCTGTGAAAAAGGCCATGTTGACATGATAAACAATTTGATTGCTTTGAAGCTATTTACATCTGAAAAAGATAAGGTAAATGTTTATTTTTCACGGAAGTACAACTACAAATGTGCTTACAAAAGATTATTTTATTTCACTGTAGTTATTATACAATCAAAATATCTGAATATGTTGCATGGATGCTACAGTGCTGGTAGTGATATATGTGACCAACAAACATAAAAGGATGATGATTTTTTAGTGATGAAGGGAAGACAGTGGGATGATTGCCAGGAGACTTTTCCATATACATTCATAATTCATGCAAAGCAAGACTAGCATATGCCTGTATGTTGAGAGACGTGGGAAAGCCTGGTGGTAAGGGTGTCAGCCTCTGTTCTGGGAGATTGTATTTCCCAGTGTTGCACTCTGTTTGCCTGTGTCTGTGTGTCACTGCCTGACCAAATTTTCAAAGGTGTTTAAATACTTCAGGTTGCAAACAAACACCTCTAAATTCTTTTTCAGAGGCACCTTAACACTTCAATCTGATTGAGTTTTCTTTGACACTATATTTTAAGGTATCTTAGTAATTTTCAAAGTCTGCTCATAAACTTATTTTTTCTTACTTGACTATTTCTGGAATGAGCAAGTTACTATTTCTCTGCATCAGAGGCATTTGAAGGACAAATACATTAAAAATTGTGAAATTGTCAGACACTGCTTTTACAGAACGACATAAGTGCATGCTTGGGAAGTGATGTTGGTTTTTTTAGTATTCTGGTAACAGTTTAAAAACTTCAGTGCACCCAGAGCTCTGCTGTGCTAAGCAGTTTATCAGCAGAGGTTGAAAGATAGTATTGTCCCAGACATGTAGCAGGTTAAAAGTGTAAACAGCACCAGGAAGTAAATGCTGTGGTCCTGCAAATTAGCCAGGACAGAAACTCATCTCTTAGGTCACTAAACCAAATCACACTGTAACCATTGGTCTTAAAAAGGATTCCTGCTTCTTCCCACTCAATGCTGTGAATGAAAAACTGTTCTGGACTCTCATTTTTCTGAGGGTTAGAATTCTTCTCCTAATTTTTTTAGCCATTTTTATATTATTTCGTATGCTAGCATTTTCTTTGAGTTCAAAACCGCTGCTCTTCCTGAAGTTGTTCTTTGTTTTTATTTGCTTGGTGGTGTGGTGTTTTGGTTTTGCTTTTGTTTCTGTTCGGTGTTTCTTAATTTGCTGGAGAGAAATTGCACTGATGGTGACAGAGATCAAAGATTGCAAAGTTGATATCAAAGATTGCAATGTTGATATCAAAGATTGCAATGTTGATATCAAAGCCATGACAAATTTCTATACGCTGACCTAGGCTTTTTTAATCTTTAAATCAGTGGTCTCTGGGGCTCAGTGTAGTTCCCATCCTTGTGGGAACCAATACCTGAAGTTTCAGCTTGATTCGCTTGTCAGGAGTTAGAATTTTTGCGGGTATACAATGAAGTTTTCAGACAACCAACTAGATCAGCAATGTCACGTCTGCATACATGGGAAAAGGCCCTTTTCAGATTAGATCGAATCTTGGAACATGCTGTGTGGAGCTTTTTGTTGGTTTTAGTTAATGTCTTTACTTTATTCTGGGTTTTAAAATATATTATTTGACATCTTAATTTCAAGGAGGGAAATACAGCACTGCATTTAGCAGCCAAAAATGGTCACAGTGAAGTTGTAGAAATTCTGCTTGAACAGTGGGAGGAAATAAATGACCTCAATCAGGTAAGTAGGCTGAAACTGTTGAAAGAAATAAAGTTAGAGATTTGAAAAGTTTTCTAAAAAATCAAATTTGAAAGGAAGAGAAGTGGCACTGAGGACACTTCATTAGTCTTGCTGGTTTCCTAGTAAATTTGCATCCTGTTTCCTTGTTCCTTGTCCAATTATTAACCTCCATTATAATAAATAATTAACCTCCATTAACTCCTTCAATGTCTCTTCCTCTGTCATCTATTCCTTACACATATCCTCCGCTGCATTTGGCAAGCCCTTGCATAACTACTGGTGGAAGAAAACAGAGGAAAGGCCTTAACCTCCCTTGTTTTCTGTCATCCAGCATTTTTAGCCACGTGATCCCATTCCTTTTAACATCCCACTTTTAACATTTCTGGTACTTTTCAGCCTATTCATTGAGCCAGTTTGACTTGCATGCCAGGCACATACCATCACATGCACCTCAGCAAAGGGGTCTCAGATTTGTATCTTGTTCATCTGAACTCAGTTGCATGCACAAAGCTGGCTGCAGACACTACCTACCCAATTTGCTTTCCCGGGTTGGTGTTGGTGAGCTCAGCCAGCATATTTGTTGGTTGCATATTAGCTGAGAATGTTCTATCCCTGAGTTAATGCACTCATGAGCTTCATTTTAAGGCTTAAACAAGGAGTGGAGGAAGGAAATGTACACTAACTGCTCATCTCGGTGTTCTTGCTTTGCAAGGGTTCGTGTCTCTTCTGTTTCTTTTGTGGGGCAGCTGGAACAAACTGGCAAGGTAGTTTCCTTTGTTGAATGCCCACTGTGGGAACCTGCCATGTGGCTGATGATTTGCTCTGCTGGGCCAGTAGGCAAAATGTCCAAGGCCCTCTTCTTCCTTTATCAGCAACAGATTGATGAGTTGAGAAGTTCTCTCTTATCCAACTTCTCTGCTGTTTTCAGTTGTGAGGCACAGGAGCCTCTTTGAAATATGGAGCCCTCATCTTTCCAAGGCTTGTCTAAGAATGTCTTGTCTAAGAATCTGCACACAAATCTTGTACTGCTTGTGCTCCTGTCTTGGCATGGCTAGTGGGGTGACCTTCCTGTCCAGCTGGAGATGTTCTGATCTGGATATGAACAGATCTCTCTTTCCATAGCATGAGCAAAGTACTAAAATATATTCAGTATACCAGAATAATGTCAGGATTTTAAGCAAAGAAAAATTAGGATTTACTGATTCTTTTGTGATTGTTGAAACACCAGAGTAACTTTCATTAAACCTTTGTGTATGTTAGGTGTTGAGAAACAGGGATTAGATCATTGTGTAGCTGATGTAACCTATTTTAGAGACTTGCTGTGGAGACATGGAGACTCTTTCAGTGTGAAAAGATTTGAAATAAATATGAAACAGGATTATTTCTGCTAAAAGTTCTTCTTATAACTGGCACTTGGGGTTCCGAATTTGTCAGAAATCCATGGCAGTGTACTGACAGAAACTGAAATGCACTGTATGTACTAACGTGCTAGTGGTGTTGCCTGGTGTTGAATGGCAAAAATTCAACTGTTGAATGGCAACAATTGCTGCCCACCACCTTTCTGTCTGTGCCTCTTGCTAGCAGTCTTCTTTGAAAAGAGCATGATTAATGCTTATGAAATAGTTTTCTGTATTGTAAACCTTACTGTACATCTGTCCAGATAAACATCATCTGTCACTTAACTGTTGGTGAGTTGCCATGTCATTCAAGAGGTAACTTAGGACCATTCAGGTTGTGTTATCTTGGGTCCATCTCTCCTCTCCTATTGAGCTGGATGAGCCCAATGGAGCCTACCAGATGTGTTTTGTGTCTCAGTCTCATTGTCTCATGTCATAAATTGGAACAGACATTTTGTCTCTTTTGGTCTAGAATGAAGAAACTCCATTTTACTTGGCTGTTGAAGGAGGTCATGAAAAATGTGCTGAACTCTTACTGGAGGCAGGGAGTGACATCAATGTTTTAACTCAGGTATGTACACAGTATCTCTCCTAGTGGGATATACTAGACTGTGGAAAGGACCTTATTAACTAAGGATATTTGCTCTGCTTTTTTTTTATGAAACTGGGAAAAAAAATAGAATGGGGAATGTGGAGAGTACTAACAGAATAAAACCGATATGGAAGAAAAATAGCATTAGATTTATTTGATGGGGTACTGTAGTGGAGCTTTTTATTTCCTCTATGCCCACTAGTACCACATATGACTAGAAAATGTAATCAACTAGGATAACTGAAAATCCTCCTTTTTGGCAGTGTATGTGACTGATCTGATGACAAACTTTTTATCTACATCTGGTTCCTGAACTTCGGTCCAAGTCATATCTGCTGAATGGCCTTGGCTAGCCTGCTGCATGAAGTTTATGATTACAGCAGAATGAGAACTTGTTTTTTTAAGCAGAATTATTTTCAAAGATGTTTTCTATTAATTTTTAAAAATTTATTTCCTATTAATTTATATTTATTTTTCTATTTATTTATTAACTATTCTATGGATTGATTGCTTAATATAACTGCACTTGCTTGGTAAAGGTCTAACAGACTAGGAGACATGCTGGCATCGTTGTCCACGGCACAGTATAGATGATGATGATGCTGATCTGTCTCTTTCTTAAGAGAAGTTGAATGGTGCTATGGGATACTGGTGTTCTTTAGTATGTGTGTTGTGATATAGTAAAAATGGGAATTTCCTTCACTGTTTACAAAAACATCATACTAATTGCTGACCCACTTCATTTTGTATGATTTTATCAAAGGGTTTTATTGGTGGAGGGGATACGAACACAAATTTTAATGCAAGATTACCCTATATTTATACCTCTCTTTAGTACTGTTCTTTTTTGCAGCAATAAAAATGTAAGTTTTTCTATGTATCAAATTTCTTTCAGAACAATACCAGTGCTTTGCAGGTTGCAATTCAGAATGGACATCTATCCTTGGTTACTTTCCTTATTGATAAGAATATTGACCTGATTCCTAAACCCGAGGTCAGTGTTTATCAGAATAACTCTTCTGCTGCTGCTCAGCCTGTCCTGTGTTTCCTTGGGAATTCAGACAGCTGAATGAGATTGAGTAGTTCCTTGAATTTTTTCCTATACACATTATTATTTGGTTTCTAGATGTAGTTTGGCAACACACACAGACCAATAGAGACAAGGTCCTGTTGCTGAGTGCCTGAGCAGGCTGGTGCAGTGCAGAGTAGACGTGGCCAGGTTAAGCCAAGGGCCAGGCACTTGGAGAAGGGGAGCAAAGCACCCTGCTTGAATTTAGCAGTAGTAATGCAATGCTAGTAGTAATGCTATGGGCAAAGGATAACCAGAATGTAAATAAACACTTCAGTGCTTTCACCCTCTGCAGGTAAATGCACCCTCATTGCCTTCAAAATCTGCATGCCAACATTCCTTGTGATTTAAAAAGAAAGAGGTATTTACATTATCCAAATCCTCTCAGTTTAGATAGTACAGATATTTGAGATTTTCTATGAATAGGAAATTATTTTCCTCTTCTACAGTACAGGATGAAAATAGAATCTGGACTTCATGACTTATGCCATGATCACTGGCCTCTTGCAGAAAGCTATCAAGGAATAACAATTTGTGATGTGCTTGAAATATTTTAAAGGTTGGGCAGTTGTTGCACTGCTTGTCCTCAATAGCAGAAGCAACTCATAAAATTGTAACTTACATTTTGAAAATATTTCCAGCACAATGTTATATAAGAGCTTGCTTTATTTTTCTGTAGCCCTGAAGAAATGGCTGTGTTTTATAAAGACACTGAACTGGTGCCTGGCACCCATGAATGGTATTGGTAGGGAATTATTCTTTAGCTGTATTTTACAAGAAACTGATCAGTCACAGGTTCAACATACAAAGTGATCTTACCAATCTAGTGTGGATTTTGACTGGTGTTGCATCTGTGCCCTGGTTATTTTAATAAATAACCACTCAGATAAAACCTCTGAATTTCTTACTAGCTGTAATTTGTCATATTTTATAAATATGACAGCAAGTCAGTTTAGTATGAGGAGCATTTCCAGCAGCAACATGTGACAAGGGTTTGTTCCTGGAAGGTAAGTTTTGACATCTGTTTACCAAATACATAATGAGTCTGTCTCCAGGCTATTCAACAAAGGGCAAAGCCACTTTTCTGGGGGGGTAGGAACATCACCCTAATCTCTCTGTTGTCAGGATAGCAGCATATCTCAGGTAGGAACACTAAAGAGGAGTGCCTTGTGGCATTCCTAAGTGGTGGCACACTGATGCACACCCAATGCAGTCAGCATTTCCAGTCTTCTCAGCTGTATTTGTTTATCCTCTTCTTGTGGGTGTTGCAGGAGCAGGCTACCACCTCTGGTACAACTCCACACATCCAGGTGTGTTTTCTGCAGTCTTGAACCTCTGCTGGAGCATGTCACCTTTGCAAGGGGTGGGCTTCACTAAGAACCTCTTTCTGGTTTGCATGAACTTTTAATAACATACCCAAGTATAACAATTTATTATTTTCCCTCCACAGCAGAAGAATTCCCCTCTCCATTTAGCAGTTATCAGTAATAATCTACCGGTAGTAAAAAGCCTTTTGGATGCCAATCATGACATAAACTCCTTAAATCAAGTAAGAAAAACTGGGAATTTACACAGCTTGATTGATAAAGCAGAGATTATGTGGGTTTTGTTTGAAATTTTTTTTTCCTTATGATACCAGGGTACAAAAAAAGAGGAAGGAAGAGGCAATTCCTCTCTAATATTTTTGTGTGTGTACATATGTATTAGTCACTGGTACATGCTGTGCTAATACTGTTTGAGCAAGATAAGGATAGTACAATGCTGTATACTCAGAAAATGTTTGGGTAATGTATTGTTCAAATGTTATGATTCAAGTGTAATGAATGACAGAAACGTCTCATTGGTATTGGCTTCAGAGGCAAGCCCAGTGCAGAACTGGGCTGGGAAAAAAATTTGGCTGGAAAAAAGTTAGATTTTCCTTAAAGCAACCCACCGTGTGGGTTTAAATCTGTGTTTAAATCTGTGACCAAAACAGTGCTGGTAAGACACCAGTGTTAAAGCTGTTGCTGAGCAATGCTTGCGCAGCATCAAGGCCTTCTCTGTTTCACACTCTGTGCCCCCAGGTGAATTGACTGGGTTGCTCAGGGAGCTGGGAGGGGACACAGCTGAGCAGAGGTGAGCAACACAGCAAGACTGAATGACAAGGTCACGGGTCTCTGTGATGCCATCAGTGAGAGTGTTCAGCTGTTAGCTGAAAGGATGGTGGTTTGAGCCCATCCACGGACAGCTACACCTATCTTCCTCACCTTAACCAGGATTCTTTGGCCCTGGTTGGTGTCAGTGGTCTTTGGAGGCCTGGTTAGTTGTTGGCCAGTTTGCTGTGCATCAGATCAGTTCACTGTAGACCATATCCACAACTGACATGTGCCATATTTACTTTGGTGCTGCCATGCTTAATCCTGTTTTGCTGTAAAAAACCTCCTATAATTGTTAATGACCATCTCTGCTTTTGCTGCGTTGTCTATCACTTTGTACTGCTTTGCCTGGTAGAGTGATGATAAAAGCACTGGCTTGTGCCTGGTCTTGTGTTTTAGGCCCTACAGTGCCACTGTCTGTGTACTCAGGTAACCATCTCATGGAGAAAATCAAAAATTGCACCTTTTCCTTTCCCTCCTTGGAGAGGCGCTTTGTTGAGAGAGGAATGAATAGTGTCTACCCCTTCTTCTCCCACAGGACAGGTCTCTCCCACCTTCTTGTAACACTACTTGGTTCCTTGAATATCCTCATATAATCACACTGTTCATACTAGTGTGTGTTGTGAGCATGGTTTTGATTATTGTGAATAACAATTAACAATTAATTGGGAATGCCACACTGGGATTCACCTGGAGGCAGTCAATTCTCAGGTAGTATTGTGTGTGGACAGAATTGGACATATGCCTGGGGCCATTACTGCCTCCAGTAGTTTGGGATTTCATGCCCTAGCCGGAATGTAGTCCCAAGTAATTCATATACCATCTGAAGGAGGGGAGCCTTGCCTGCCCTGATGAAACACAGGGGTTTTTAATGTTGTATTGGGCCTGGCCCTTGCTAATGAGCTACCATCCAGTGCCTCAAAAGAGGATGAGGGTTTCCTGATCAAGGAGCACACAAAGGGACACTGAGAAGGTCTCCTGCTCTGAAGCCACCCATATGGACACTGAAAAGGTTACTTAGTTGGAGGTGCCACACTGTTGCTTAACCAGAGACCCAGCCCTCAAATACAGTAACTGTGCCCGAGCTCCAGGAGAAATGATGGAAGTAAATGTTGATTTGGTTAGAAAGAGAAACAGCAGCTCTTGCTGAGGGGCAAAAGGGGGAAGATTCAAAAGAGGACAGGAAAGGGAAAAGACAAGAATGACAACAGAGGCAAAACTACCTGGCGTCCATCTCTGAATGACCTCTTAGGTAGGCAGCAAGTGTTCATCCATCAGCAAGGTGAGCACACTGCTACCTGACTGCTCCAGTGCTGGGAAGGTAGGGAAGCTCAGCTGCTGGGGTCCATCTCTAGGGACTAAGGGATTGCCAAAGGGATCAGAACAGAGGCAGCCACTCATAAGTCTCTGGAGATGGCTCTTACTGAGCATGAATGCAAAGTGTCTCCTCAAAGAAGATACTGCAAACCAGCAAGGCAAGTAAACTACCACAGAAGGTATCCAGTATCTGAGGGAGTGGTGGTAGAGGTGGACTACAGTGACCTGGCCAACAACTAGGCCTCCAAAAATCTCAGTGATATCCAGTGCCCATGGTCCATATGGCAGCAGATTGTACAGAGCTCCCAGACACTGGCCCCTGACCATGACAGACTCCAATGGTCCAACTGTGTACTGGCCTGCCACCTGTGGCACTTCAAGGAAAATCTATCTTTCCCCTCCTCATCAGTGTTACATCTCAGCTGTGGAAAGACTGTCCCAGCAGGTCTGCCGAGTCCCACTGTGGGCACTGTGGCTCCTTGTTAGGGAAATGCATCCCGGTTTCCCTCATGACATGTAGGGATGCTCACCACGATAGTGACAAGGATGAGTCTTTGAGAAATCTGTGGTTCACCCCTTCCCATTGTTCATTTTATTGCTAGAGATTAATTTATACACATTTTTGTGGAAGTCGGAGGCTGTCATTTGTGGTTGGAGTAAAGTATGACGGTAAGACTTTCTGGTCACATAAAAGAGAATTCTGTAAATTTCTACAACACGTCTTTTGGAAATGTTTTGTGCTTTTGTCTCTAGCTTGCCCTAAGTTGCATACAGTAGGTACTGATGTATCCCTAAATTTCTGCAGGAAAGAAAGTAGGGTGTATGGCTAATATTTTACTTATAGGAATAAAAAAGTAAGGTGTGAGATCATGTGATCATAGTGTAAACTATAAAATTAACTGATTACACTTCTAATGTGGAACCTGAGCTTGGTGCTTCTTGGAATGCAAACTTTTAAGCTAAGATCTAAAGGCCAAAAGGTCTCTAAACAGACCTACAGAATGTAAACTTGCAATGTCAGAGAAGCACAGGCACAAAACACTCAACTTAGAAGGATGATGTGTCATAAAAAACATACTATGGAACATTCCCTTATGTGCAGGACTTCCATAATTACTCCATTATTTGCTGCTGGATTTTCTTACTCTACTTTCTGAAGAAGGATAGATAAATAAATACATAGTTAGGAATATGTAGCTATGTAGAGACTATACAACCCTCCTTTCAGACCCAAAGTTTTACTTGAAGCTGAATGCCCCTTTAGCTGTATTTCTTGTTAATGGTTTGGCCTTGTTTAATGGTTTTGGTTTGGGTTTTTTTGTATGTGTGTTGTTTAAGGTTCACTGAACCCATTATGGAGCAGGTAGACTTCAGCTATATATATATATATCATAATTTTGTGGTAGGGCTGACTAAAAAGCTCTGTTGTGGATGTGGCATATTGTAATATTCAAAATTATGGATGTTGAGTGGTCTTGGCATGAATTTCAGCAGAGAGAAGGTTACTTGAGAGGATAAGATGGGTGTGGGATGGTGCCAGTCGCATGAAGACCTCTGTCCAAAGCACCTTGACTTGAGAGGGAAGAGAGAGAGAGAGAGAGAGATTGTTAGTTTACAGCACATTAGAGGGCCATAACAGCAACTCTTTCCTGAGCCAGCTGGAACTTCTGCCTGGCTTTCCTGCAGAGATCCCATATGCTGTCTTGTCTGCCTGAAACAAAACCGGCAGATCTCTCATGATTTCCCTCTGTTCAGTATTTTCTCACCAAGGTCACCTCTTGTGAATCTATTTTAGATTCAGCCTTTGAGCATGCTGCTTCTAGCAGTGAGTTTGAGTTAATGCATATATTTGGTGTCTTTAATTCCAGAGGCAGGAAACCCCGCTACATCTGGCAGCTGATCTTGGCAATGTGGAGTTGGTGGAAGTGCTGCTGAAGTCAGGCTGCAATCTCAAAACTGTGGATAAGGTAAATTGCATTCCTCACACATCTCAAGATTACACGATGTTACTTTTTGGTTTATAATCTTCCTTACAGAGGTGCATAAAGCACATGTTGCCACTTGTGTTTGCTAAGTAAAGCTAACTACAAAGGAAGTCTCCTTTTAATATTGCTATACTTGCAGCTTGCAGAGATCTGATATGGTTTTGTGAAGAGCTGTAAAACTTCCAAGCTCCATGGTTCGAAGGATAAACACTGCTTCCAGAGACTTTTCATGGAAAAAAAGGACTAGGCTTGCAGAGAGGAAAATGGCCTGTGGGTGCTATAACTGTGTACCTGCAGCCAGACTCATTGCCAGGGGAGATGAAGCTTCACCAACTGCAGTGGTGGAGAGTTTGTCCTTTAGCACTCCGGGTCATCTGACATTCCAGATCCATTCAGGTGGATACTTAAACCCTGAGATGATGTTCTCCCTGGAAAGATAGAGGCAAAAATGGCAGTGGCTGGAAGAAGTACCAAAGCAAAGTTGCTGGGGAAGTGCTTTTGAAAGGACAGAGTATCAAACCCAGTATTTACAAATTCTGCTAAATTACTGCAAGATTGAGTTTCCCCTTTTACACTTTTACCACTTTTCTTGATTTTCTGTATGACTGAGTTGATGGATTTGATGTTTATTATGAGCAAAATCTCACCCTTTCATATCTTTAATAAGTAACTTCCCTGCACAAAACTGTCCTGATGAGAAGTGAAGCTTTATGGACTAGGATTGTCTTGTTTTGCCCTAGCCTTATATGAGGCCTGGGGCTCTGAGGGTAGGGTGCATGGTTGGTATGTTTTGGGAGGCTGAGGTAAGATGCTGCATTGTAGTTAAGCCTTTCCATTTAGAATCATGACTACACTTGCCAAAGAGCTGCAGTTCTCATAGGGGTCAAGCCAGAATGAATCTCATCCACTTTAAAGAGCACCTCAGCCACTGGAATATTTTTTCAACCTATTTGTATTCCAAGGGCAGACCCAAAAAATCACTTATTGCCTATGATTTTAGGCACCTACAAGTCTTTGAGCGAGAGAGTGCCCTCATATTACAGCAACACTGGTAGAGTTCAGGACTTGTTATGAGAATTTGGCTCTGAACCAGTAAAAGTTCTGGTACAAGCCACCTTTCTGCATTGGCTTTATTTCTTGGAGTAGCTTTTTCCTTGCTTATTTGCTGGATGACCCCTGAGACCATGCCACTGATGGGGACATATGCGAGTACAGTGCCCTTTGAACCGAACTGGTGCTGATATGCCAAAAACATTACTGTCCTTGCTGAACAGTAGACAGGAAGAAGAGGAGCCTGCTTTGATTGCACAGTGTTTTCCTGGCCTCCATGCCCTGGCAGCAGGAGTCCTCAGTCTCCAGAGAATGTCACGCATCTGCTTCTGTCAGAGCTCAGGGAATGCACTCTTGGGAGCTCTTCTTTCATCCCACCTGCAGATAAAACTGTCTTTGGTTGTGAGTGATAGGGCACAGAGAGCTCTCCATATGCAAGACTGCTGTGCTACATGTGCATGCAGGATGCCAGCAGTGTCTGCTCTACCACAGGGGTACAGAAACACCCCCTTTATCCACTCCCTCTCTCTCCCCCTCTGGGAAATACAGAGCACCTCTCCAGAGGTGTGCCCAAGGAGCTCTTGTGATCTCTGGACTCTTCACATATAAAATATGCCTATGCCTAAAAGATTTAATGCAATGTAAATTCCTTGGCTTCCAATGTGATGCTTTTCTAAAAACAGGCTAATTAGAATGATTTTGAGCAAAGCCAGGAGCCAGAACTCAAAAGATGTATATTAGGGAACTTTATACTATCTGGAGAGTTGAAATACGTTATAATTTAATTAATGAAACTTCTAATTACGGGATTGGCTTATTTTAGATCTAATTTTCTAGAATGCCTGGCACTTGTTATGTGGAGAACACACAGAATACTTAAATCCAAGGCAGTTGCACTCAGTGCAGATCTGCTGAAAAAAGACAGTTTCAGAGAAAACCCTTTAGAGCCACCGTGACACCTGTACATCGACATGGTGATAGGAGAGATGGGTTCAGGTAGACTGAGCAAACCCCTGCAGCTGCAATTAAAGCAATGGCTTTTAGTAACTGTGACTTCCTCTATACCCATGAAGCATCATCCTGTAGTTGTGCTCCTGTCAGCTGTAATGAGAAAGTAATTCTCCTTTCATTCTGTGAGCCACCTTCTCTTACCATCTAAAACAAGGCATAGGTTTGCCTTTTAAGCTGGAGATTTCCAACTTTTCCAGCCTATCCATCTGAGATGCCAGTTTAACCCTAGCATGGGAATGGACTGTATTTGTGGTAGCTTTCAGCCTGTGATACCTGGGCTTGCATGAACTTGGATGCAGTAACTGGAGAGTGCAAGCTGGTATGAAGTACGCAGCAGTCTGAGTGCAGGTTTCTGAAAGCAGCTGTACCTCACCAAAAATTCTTTAGTGGGGAGTTCAGAGTGGGGGAAAATTGACCACCTCTGCGCTGAGGGGATGCAGCATATGCAGAGCATAGAACTTTGATTGTAGCTACCCAAAAGCCATAAAAATGGTAGTAAATAGATTTTTCTGTAGAAATAAAAGGGGATGGGGCTCTGTAAACAGTTCCTGTGTTTCTTCTATGACATACTTACCCAAGATAATGTTCTGATTCACTGTCTCTGCTTTCAGCATGGAAAAACTGCACTAGCCACGGCATCAAGGAGCCATCATGCCCTCATTGTAGATATGATCATTAAAGCGGAAAGGTATTATGCCATGAAACAGGTAAGAGGCATCTTTCATTACACTCAAGATACCTAAGGGAAAAGCCAGTTCTGATTTTGAAGTGCCTTTTGGCTGAGGTGGTTCCTTTTGGCAGGCTGCAAGACTGGCCCTGATGAACTAAAGTTAGGATTGGGAATGGAAAAGTCTCTAGCCCATCCAGGTTTTACTCCTGACTAGCTGTAAAACTGTAAGCAGATCTTATCCTTTTCCTGCCTGGTGCTCTACACATAAAGGAATGGAGAGAGATCTAAGCCAAATCCATGATGCCATCATGTGCTGTGCCATCAGCACCATGGCTGGGATAACATTGGTTAAACATTGGATAACTTTGGTACAGTAAAATCTGCCGTTGAAAAATAGGCGAGTGAAGATGTCTGTGACTCCTTTGCTAGCAAGGGCTCAGCTACTTCAACAAGAGCTCCCTCTTCTGTTCCTTGCGTATTAATTATAAAACCATATCAATGAAATACAAAAGAACATCACAACAAGGGTGAAGGACATGGCTTAGGTTGTCTGAATTTCTCACCTTCTTTCCCT
>NW_008239309.1:315410-319518 GCF_000691975.1 Corvus brachyrhynchos | reverse complement strand
GCCTGCTCCCTGCTGAGTTAGCCAAGTGTGTAAGCATACTGTTCCTTTCCCAGAGCAGGCACAGGAATTAGCCAGTTTTACCACCCTACTTCTGCCCTGAGTGGCCAAATCCATGACACCTAGTGTTACAGGGCTGGTAAATAACAGATCTAGATTTATTATTGCAAAAATGCCACCACGAACACCCTGTATTGTGCCTTTGATTTGCATCAATTCAGCTGGAGCTGTTAGGTACATCATGGTTTCTTTTTGGCTTAAAGAGAACCACAGAAGATGTGACAAGTCAGACAGCAGTAAACCCATAATGTTCTCAACCTCTTGGCATTGTTCACTGAATTTCCTGAAGAGAAGAAAAGGTGTTAAGTAGATGCTTTTCTGCAAAAGCACCAGAGATGTTGGGAAATACAAACATAAGTGTTTGTATCCTGTTGCCTGAAGCTGAGAGTGCAGCTTTTTGAACAGCTTAAATCTTATGGGTATGGAATATGATGCTGTTTAGGTGGTGTTACCATACATGGAACTACAGCATTTTGAACCATTATTTTAAGGACTGTCTTTTTCTTACATTCATCTGACTTATCATTTGTGACAAAGCATTAGTTAAAGGAATTGCCATGTAGCTGAGAGGAAGGGCATATGACATAAAGTCTGAGTGTCTTCCCTCTGTTTGCCCTTTTTTTCTATTTATCATTTGTACCCAACCCTTCTCTATCATTGTCCAGGCTGGGTTAAACTGGATTTGAGGGCAGCTGTTACCATCCCACCTTGCCATTGCCTCAAAACACAATTAGCAGCAAAGAGCAGCTGTGCTGCTGCTGCAAAGGGTTTCTTTTTTTTTTTTTTGTTTGCATGAGTTTTGTTTTGTTTTGTTTTAAATTAAGCATCACAAGAAAAGCATCTAATCAGAGAGACCCTGAAGCTGTCCTGTGAAATGTCCTAATTACCTTGCATGTGTCAGGAAGCATGAAATAAAGTCTGCATCAGATGAAGGGAATCAAACATACATGACAATGCTTAGTTACTGAACTGAGACTTTTTTTTCTCTCCGGGTCTCTCATAAGACTAGGAAATAACACTGCTGTATTTTTCTGTATTTAATTTGGAATGAAGCACTTTATGCTTAGCATTTTTAAAACACGGCATACTGCCATTTCCTTTTTTGCTTAGTATCTGCTTTGTAATCCTCTGTCAAATTCCTAAAGAAATTTTTTTCCCTTTGAAGATTGATTTGAAACAGAACTAGTACATAAACATAATGAAATACAGAAAGAGTTGGAGTTTACCTAACTAGGAATGTTCCCTGGGCACTGCTTAGCTAGGGCTGAAATCACTGATTGACATGGTTTTTGCCAAGGTGCCCAAACAAGAGCTAACCCCAACACTCCCGTTTCAGGTGAACCATGCATACAGTAGCAACATTACTTTTAATCTGGAGGCTAAAATCCATGTGGTTTTGTTTTCTACCTGATTTTACTTATGGGGGAATGACACTAGATCCATGTTCAACACATATGTGCGTACTGGTGTTTAGACACTTTGCTGATTGGGGGTCCCCATGATAAGCCTAATGGCTGATCCTGCCAGCAAAGGATCTGGAAGTCCCCACTTCAGCCAAGTGAAGCTGACAGGGTGGAGGAAGGAACAGCTTGAGCAGGTGCTGTGCCCATGCTGTCTACCCTCTCCTTGGGGAGAGATTAGTGCTTTGAGAAGCAAGAGATAAGGGTAAGAACTGTATCTGAAATCCAGCTGTGTTCTAAACACGATATATAGACAGAGCCAAGCAGCACAGTAGTGCTGGCACAACAGTTGCTGTCACTTTGCTTTTGTGTATCAAGTACCAGAGAAAGTGCGTTGTTTCGCAATTAACTTAGTAATATGTAGCAACACACAGAGGAACTCTTTGTTTCAGTTCTGTTTCTAGGAACCATACACAGTTCCTGTACAGGCACTGACCAAATCATCTGTCAGTAGCTACATCTGGCTGTTCAAGACATGGCTCACTGAGCAAAGGCTCCCAGCTCTGTTATAAAATTTATCATCTGCTTTCTTTTTCAGACACAGCTAGCTCATAGTGGTAATAGGTCAGACTTCAGTGTGTCCTTCAAACAAGATCACAGTACACAGACCAAGCAAATCCGTTCTTCCCTTTGGAATCTAGCATACACCCAGTTAAAACCCTGTGAATGGAAAAAACTTGCTGTGTTCTGGAAGTTCACAGATGAACAAATTAAAGCTATTGAAGAACAGTGGACAGGTAACAATATCTGAATGGCCAAACATAATACATAGGATAAAAAACCTCACAAGGCAGTGTTGCTTTATAAACTATGTGAATATCACATAGTGAAGGGGTACAAGCCTTGTCCCTGGTTCCTGGGAAGCAGTGCTGTAGCAGTACAGGACACTTCTGCTCCTCCTCCTGGCTTGAAGGAACCTTCCTCTTTGGAGATCAAGACTAGAAGCCATAAGCATCATAGAAGGGTCTTGCAGGTCATGCTGCAAGTGAGGACCTGGGGAACCTTATGACATAGAAAGATTTTGCTCATGGTCTGTCTGCACAACTGCCATGAAACAGGAATTTCTGGTTTCAGGCCTCTCAGGTGCTGGGAAAACAATTGTACTTGTTACTACTATTACAGGGTGTATTTCCACAGCTTGGAGAAAAATGAAAGGAAAAATTATTTTTAAGATGTATTAGGTGTTTTTTATCTCTTAATAGTAGTGTTAGGATAAAACGTGAATTTTTTTAAAAGCTTTTGTAAGCTTCAGTCTTCATTTTTCCCCTAGATAAGAAAGGTAATAAGAGCGAATGAGTAAGTTCAAAATCTGTTGGAACTCTTGAAGTGCAAAAACACAGAATACACTGTTTCTAGCATATTGAGCAAATACTTTGTGTATTGCATAGGCAAAAAAAGTTACAAGGAACATGGAAACAGAATGTTGCTCATCTGGTTACATGGTACATTGCTGGCTCATCAGAATCCTGTTAAACACCTATATGAAGATCTGGTGGATGCAGGATTTCAGCCTTTAGCTGGTAAGTTGACACAGAGCACATTGCAGTGTCCTCTGCGAGACTGCAGTGCCATGCCGAGGTCCCTGCTGGCGCTGGGGAGCTGTGGCCAGGGCGGGGCTGGAGAACACTTTCTTATTTTCTGGGACTGCCCTTCCTGAGGGGTGAGGCTCCTTGAGAAAAAGGATTTATGTCAGACTTGAGGTTTCTAAAGGAAGACAAATGTGCAAATTTTGCTTCCCTCCTCTGTCCTGCACACATGGTTCAATTGTGACTGGTCAGCCTTCAGTTAGATTAGTCTGACCTTGTGCGAAGCAAAGCACACCAAGCATTTTCTCTTTGTACTTTACAGAGAAGATCAGAGCTTCAATTAGCATTGGCATGGACTCCAGGAAATGTGTCATTTCATGAGCTCATCAATAAAACATGGCATATATGATGGAATTACAAGCCAGATGGAAAGTGATGTTCAAATATCCTTTTGGGAAACAAAAACCTTATTTTGAAGTTGTACAACTTTCTCCATCCTGGAAGAACTTGCACTCCTGAAATGGTTACTTATTTCTCAAATGCTTGCTATATAGCAACATAAAACATTTAAGAGTGAATGGCTGACTGGTAGTTTATAACTGTGAAGGCAAGATTCCCACTTATAATTTCCACATCTGACCTAACATTGATAAAGTAATTCTGTATTGAAACTGCAAACTAAACTACTTTGTGTTTGATGTGAAGTGTAAATAAAATGTCCTGTACATGAAAAAAATCAAATGTCATGAGTGAAAATTATGTATATAAATCAATTAACACTTTCAGAAATAAGCTGGCATCTGGCCTCATTTGGGATTCAGGTTTTTCTAAATTCTTGCTAGGATTATGACAGATCTTTCTACTGCAGCATTTGATTTATGTAGTGAAGATACACAAAAATGTCATGTATAAAATCCATGTGTAGCTGGCTGCAGAATTTTCTATCGTGGCATAACACTGTATACATACTCCCAAAATAACATTTGATATTTAATACTTAACACATCTAGAAATCATTTACCTATTTCTTATTCATATCTTGAATTAATACATGGTAGCATCCTG
>NW_008239309.1:289157-315244 GCF_000691975.1 Corvus brachyrhynchos | reverse complement strand
TTTAAAGGTTTTCTTATTACTGAATATATTTAATATCTAAAAAATCATGTAAATGTCTATCTTTGTGATCTTCTTTATAATATAGCAATAGTTTTATCATGTAATGGAAGAACTGAATTGCCTTTTCTGTTTGCATTTAGCTAGCATTATTTTGCACTGAATCCTACTGTTTGTACGAAAAAGGTGATCTGTATCTTAGTTTGAAGTCTTACTCCAAAATGCCCACTTGTGTGCAACCTTCTTTGAGTTGGCTGCAGAGCGTCCCAGAAATACAAAGAACAGCCCGCTAAATCCTAAGGTTTTGGAATTGGGGATCTAACGTACAAATGCTTGGAATCCCTAAAGCATTCATCAAGTTCTGCAACATTAGCTTGGAAAATGAAACTGTTTAAGAATCTGATGGACTCGATACCTCACCTGGCCCAAGCTGGACCCTGGGTGTGGAGGATACGACCCTGCTGCTTTCCATTTAAACACACTGTTGTAGGATATAATTAAGGTGCATGTCAACTACGCTTAACTTGCATAAGCAGTTAAAAGTATTTCTAACAAAAATAAATTTAATTTTCTCTTGAACATAGATGTTAGTATCATTGGGATTAAACAAAAAGATTCAGACAAAAATTACATTGTATCCTTTATTTGAAAGTGTGCAAAAGATTCCTTAAATAAAAAGTGTTTGTCTTAATAATAAAAGTTCGGAGGTAGAACAACAGTTCAAGTTCTTTTGCCCCTCCAGACATTTATTATAAATGCACTTTTGCTTAAAAAAACCCTTTTTTTTTTAGAAAAGGGTAAAAACATGACATGTACTTTAGGCCTTACTGCATCAAATCTGAAAAGACTGGGAAGAGGTACCTTGATTAAAAACCCCTACCGGTGAGAAAGACAGTCAATCAGTCAACAACTTTTATTGACTGAACACTGGCATGGGTTTGGCCCTGAAGCACTCGCCCAGCTTGTCCTGCAGGTCTCGCAGTGGTAGAGCCGGAAGAATGAAGCACAGTTCGAGGATATTTAGCAGCAGTGGCTTGTGATATGGTTTGCTGAAAAGTAATCAGATACATCAAAACACTTAATGGCACAAAAAATTCCCATTAAAATAGCTCTAGGTGAGATGTAGTTTAGAAAGAAAGATATGCAATCCAGCAAACTGAAATACACTTATCAAAAAGGGAAAAATAAATGGTCATTTAACAGAAAGGGTAATTTCTTTTCCTTTCTTATCTGTAATACACTTTTCTGAATATAACGTGCTAAACTTCCAGTTAACTAATTATCTTGAGCTTTTATCACTTCAATCTTACTTCGAGGTTGGTTTGTTTCAGTTTTTTACCATACTGCTCACAATTTCCCCCTGTAGTGCTAATTTAATCATGCCAGCTTTACTTTTGAAGCTTAGTATTTGCCATGAGGCAGTCTCTGAAAGGTCTTTGAAAAGAAAAGGTTTTCCATTTTATCAAGAATTAATTTTCTGCCCATAAAACTAGCCACCTTAGTGTAACAAACAGCTGCTTTTAATCAAGGTAAACTCTCTCCCCTCTCAAATTAACTCAAGAGAAATACTTGACTTCCACTTAGGTTTTTATTTGCAGAAAGGGTATACAGCGTATATCTCTAGGGCTGTCACACTTACTACATTTTTAGAAATCAGTGTTTGTTACAGTAGTTCAGGTGCATTCCTTGTCACACTAGTCACAAAATCTGAATCCAGAAATTGTTCTTAATGAAGTAATTACCACACTGAATCTCTAATCTCCTACGAATATACAGTTTAAGTATTACTTTCTGCTTAATAGCCCAAATTCTTGAAAGCCATGTGCAGTGTGCCACAGGGCTGTGAGTCATGGCAGGAAATGGGGGCCTTTTCTGCTTTTGGTACTGCCATGCAGTGGTTGGGAGGTTGGGAGGAGACAGAGCCAGGACAGGTGACCCCAACTGACCAAAGGGATATTCCAGACCCTGTGGCACCATGCTCAGTTTATAAAGGAGGGAATGAAGGAGGAATGTTTGGAGTGATTTGAGTTTTGTCTTCCCAAGTAACCATTATGTGTGATGGGGCCCTGCTCTCCTGGAATGGCTGAACACCTGCCTGCCCATGGGAAGCAGTGAATGAATTCCTTGTTTTGCTTTGTTTGTGTGCACAGCCTTTGCTTTCCCTATTAAACTGTCTTCTTCTCAACACATGAGTTTTCCAGCTCTCACCCTTCCAATTTTCTCCCTGATCTTTCTGGTGGGGGAGTGAGTGAGTGGCTGCCTGGGGCTTGGCTGCTGGCTGGGGTTAAACATCTCCTCACCAGTGCCTTCTACACATAGACAGTAAGTACTGTTTGCTATTTTCAACAGGCCTCAAGTCTGAGCTTTGTCTAATACCTCTTCACAAGGTAATTTTTCTTCAAACTATTACCAGATGTGTTGTAATAAAAATACTGTAAGAAGCATAATCTGATTTACCTGAGTGACCGGATGATGTTTCTCAACAATGACTGAACTCATGGGTGGAGCAACTCCCATCACTGCTAAACTCCCAGAAGCTCTGGATCTTTGTCCCATATCAGCTCGGCCTGTGATTCGAGCAGTGATTGTTCTTCCTGCTTTCTGTTGTGCAGATGTTATTACTTTTGCCATGGGCTATAAATAAATCAAGTATTAATTGGTAAAAAATTTTAAACATAATATTTACAATACTCTAGTATTTCTGCTCAGTTTTATCTGCCACATGCCTAAATGGAACTTGTGATGATGCAGGTAATCCAGTTACATTACACAGGACTGAATTTGCTCCACCTGGCTGCAGCCAGGATGACTCAATTTTTTTCGACTCCTAAGAATGAGACAGCATTTCAAGCAAATGACTTCTGTCCTGAGGGAAGTAAGACTAATTTGACAAAAATCAAGCAGCATGGATAGTTTAGCTTTGCTCACTGACTGCATGCTTGAGTGACAGCTGAAGGTACTTCTGCCACTGTGGAAATCCTTTCTAGCAATGACAGAACAGAAAATAAAAAAGCTCCCATGTGTACAATAATGCATCTTTCTCTGACAGCTGATAGCAACCTGTATCAAGTGCTAGAAAAGGAGGGCAGTTTAGCACTAAGCATAGAAAACGGAATGACAGAAATTTCAAACAGCAGTAGAACAAGACAAAGCACTTTCCATAACAAAAAGTTATCAAGTCAAACACTGATTGTTCCTGTTGCACTATAGCGAAGTGTACATGCACTCTCCTATTCCTCATTTTGCCACACTGCCCTACCTACAAAAAGAATTTAAAACTGTTCCTAGCATAAATGGATTTATGTGACACAAATGAGCACTTGCAAGCTAGTGTCTTCGTACTGCCACGTAAACTCTATGGCAGTGCCCTCAACTACATACCTGTGTTGCTCTGAGAAATGCACAAATAACAATATCCAAACTAATATTTGTTATGAATATGCCTTAAAAGAAGAAAAGAAGTTAATTTTAGCACATTACCAGTTTTTGAATTGATGTCACACCAGATCCTGCTGTGCTACTGATGATTCCTGGAGAATCAGCATCTAGCCTGGTCTCAGGAGTGCTTCCATGAGCCAGGTGGCTAGAAAACTGTGAAATGAAACCAGAGTTTACAAAGAATGAGTGCTACTTTCTAAAAAATACAATTTTACTCCTTAGATAGTCAGTTTTTTTACTATCCCAATTACCCTTTTAATTGTAATATCTTTGCAGATATCTTACCTCTAGTGTTACTGTTAATTGTCTAATTTAAAATTACTTGTCTAAAAATAGTAGAAATTGTGTGAATAACATTTGTCACTATTAGAATTAAAAATCAGGAGAGAGGCATGCACATCATCTCTGTTCTAACCTACTCTCCAACATGATACTGTTTTACAGTGGCAAAGTTTTCAGGATGGCTCCAGGGCAGCTCCAAAACAACCATGCCACTAGATGATGATCTGGCTAAGTTGGTATGATAGGACAATAAGGTGAGTTCCCTCAATGTCTGTATGTGTTACCCCCCTAAAAAAGAAGTTTTAAGTCAATCCAACTTTTCATCTTTTCAGAGTACATTAAATTCAGAGGTTTTTTTTAAAAAAAACCTCTTAACAGCTTTTTTCCAGAGAGAACCTTAGAGAACAAATTATGCTTATTGTAGTGACCTTGTCTTCATTAGTTTAATGCATTTTCACTAAAATAAAAAAAAAGCTTAATGAAAGTACAGCAAGCCACAGCAGCTGTGTCCAAGTCACTTCATTTTCACAGCGCAGTCTGAACACACCTGCAGGTTTCCTTTTAGACTTGGACTTTCTTCAAAAAAGCCCAAACCAAGGAGTTTCTTTTTTGTCACTAGCAAATACAATTCTGTTCCAGCTACATGCTTACCATGCCTTCCATCTGAAGAGAAGCTGCTGGTGGAGGTGGTGGTGAGGGTGGATTATACTGTGAAGGAGGTGGCCTTCCTGCATCAGTGGGAGCATTATCATTTCTCCTGCTTCCTGTATCTATTATTAAAAACAAAAAGTAATGGGATCAGCACATAATCTAGCTAACCCTAAGGGGTAGGGATATGGGGGAAGATAAATTACAATAAAAATTTTAGTATTTCTTTGGGATTTTGTGTAATAGAATAAAAAAGATCAGGCTGTTCTTTATAGAGGTAGGTAGGTAGGCAGAATAACATTCCTGTATTTTACCCATCTTTCAGTCCCATTTACCTACTGCAGTCTGAAAAAATATTTTTTTAACAATTCAGCGCTTTGTCTCACTACATATCTCCACTCCTTCATTTTGGAGACTGTCTTGGGGCGACCTTATGATGTGTATCCCATATCGCTGCCCTATGCCCAGAAATTAATTCTTGTGCCTTTCTATGCCTCTAAACTGAGCCTGAGAGGGGGAAGAAAAACCAGCAAATTTTTCAAAGCAGTCTGCAGCTTGTTCAAGGTCACACAGAGATAGCGACTTTTTTTTTTTCAGCTGTGGCAGGGAAGCGAGGAAGCACCCGGCTTGCTGCTTTCCAGTCAGCTTTTGGCCAGTTGTTTCAGTTTCTTTTTTCTCCGGAGAGAGACTGAGAGTTGGACTTTGCTTTTCTTTCCCTGGAATTTCGGATTTTCTCCCTTTTCTACTGGACTGCTTCAACCTCAGAGCACATTGGGAGGACTTTCCACCGGGCACAGAGGGCCTGGCCCTGGGCCAAGCCCCAGCTCCAAGGAGACCAAAGGGAGGACTTGAACACTTTCCCAGGTTTTATTCTCCACAGTGACAGATTTTATTATTTAGCATTATTATCCTTTTTCCATGTGTTTGGTAAATAAATAGTTTTTTCTCCTTCACTTTCCTTCGAGGAAAATTTATTTTTCCCAAAGCTGGTGTGGGGAGGGGTGGCTGTGCCTTCTCTCAGAGGATATATTTCTAAATTTGGCCAAACCAGTACAAAGAGGAAAACACAAAGGTCATACTGGACTTCTGAGAGCACAAGATCCTTAAGGGGGCTTACTGGTAGTAAAATAAAATGTTACACATTAGCAGCAGCATCTCATCCCCATATATAACTGCTGGACAGTGGCCTCATCCTGGCTGGGACAATCTACAGGCACCCTATAGCTCTCGTGTCCCTGTGAGGGTAGGCTGGGTAAGCTTAAGCTTGAACAAAATCCATCTGGGATACTTTTATCTTAAAATGCAGACACTGGGGATGCCAGATCTGCAGACATAAGCCCAGTCTCTTTTCCAAGCAGTTCCAGCCTTTTCCTTTTAGAATACAGACTTTATTAAAGGAAGAAGAGAGAGGTATTCTTATTTACTCTCCTATTTCTGAAGCAGCTGATGCCAGCAGGAGTTCCAGGATGAGAGAAATTTGCTCATTCCAGGGACTAGAGTGACACCGTGTGGTAATTGTGTTTGGTTTTTTTCATTCTTAGCTGAAATATGGAGGAAAAATAAAAGGAATGTGCTTCAAATCTGTGCAATACTTGTAGATGTCAAGAGTAAAAGAATGCCAAAATATACATTTCTTACATATCTATGTATGTACACACACATTAAGCTTAAGCACAGACAGGACCAATACACAGTTATAGACTAGTCAGATCTGATCTATGCTACTGAAGAAAAACAGTGTTAGGATTTTTATAAGCAAAAAGTTATGAATTTTTTGGCTTCAGTGTTCTTCTAAATACATAAAAAGGTTAAAATAATCTTGATATATTATTAATTAAAAAGAAAGTCAGCAAATTAGGCAGATAACATTTACACCATCAACACTGACACTAAATATTATGAAGCCATTAAGGCTGTGATACATGCACACTACTAATAAATGCAGTATAATGATATACGATATGTATGTTATCTGTATATTGTGTGTATATTAATTGTACGTTAAAATAACCTAATAATAAATTTGTAAAGGGGTGAAATTCTGCTTTTATATACAATGACAGTAGGTGGCACTGCAGTGTTCATATAAATTTATAATTGCTGACTGATTCTGGCACATGAAGTTTTGATACCCACAGATTAAACGACCAGCAACAAATCACAATAATCTTCTCTGATGTTTGCAGTCTTCCGATGTCCTGATCACTGTTCTACCTGATCAAGAATGCAGATCAATGGTTGTTCAACCATATTAAATAATTATGTAACTAACTTCATTAAAACCACCATCTGGCTGTAGCAAAAAAAACATAGTAAGCCTAGGGCAGGGGAGAATGTGGTACAAGAGGTGGTGGAAGATGATGACCTGCTTAGGACTGAAACACAGTCTGTGAGATGTTATGAAGCCTGATTAAAAAGCATAATAGCAGATACACAAAAAAATAAGTTATGGGTAGCCTAACATCCAGTACAGCAAAATCTTTAGGTCTTGTTCTGGTGTAGAGTATCAGTTCCAGCTTCTTAGTAAAAATCAAGCAAAATCTTTGGTCCATGAAACTCAGGGGTTGGTCACAACTATTCTAGAGCTCAGTTTTCTTCATTTCCTTACTACTTACCCTCATTTTTATAGGTCTACAGAAACAATGCTTTCACATGAGTCAGTTACCCTTCATTATCAGGGAGACCTGTTGTCTGTTGCATGTTTTTTGAAAACAATAAACAAATAAAGGATAAAGCTTCAAGATAGAACAGTTCTTAATTAGTACACAATGAAAAAGAAGTACCTGGGAAATGCCCTGTAATTTTATTCCCAAACTCAGTATCTTAAAGAAATCATTCATTCTTAACAGTCTACAAATACTGATCCTATGTTTTTACTAGCACACAGCTACTACACTTAGCTAATGTCATATTAAGTTCCTAAGCAACTACACAAATACCACTTATGTTCAACAGGCTTAGACAGCTGCTCAGGTAAGTATCCTCTTACATTTTCTTCAGGTTACTATTTCCTCTTCCTAGCTACATTTTTTGGTGAAGAATTTTTCTGAAGTAGTTCAGAAACTTCTGTGTAAGACTGTTAAATTTAGCAACTGAAGTTACTTGTCTAAGGCTATTAACCACTGCTGCCAGTACAGCTGGTTGTTGAGCCACATGCATAGCTGTGACACTCCTGCTAGCACAGCTATTTTCTCTTTAACGTAGGTTGCTGCACCAGCACGATTAGGTTCCCACTGCTACAGATTGTCTCACTCTGAGGGGGTGATTTCATTACATCATTAAGCATGTGCAGCTCTTCCCTGTGTAGCTACACGGGTTTTACGAGTATGCTGCTGCTAAAAATAGACTGGTGTTTCCTGTTCTGGCACAGAGTTACAACTAAATACAGAACATGAGAGATTTGCTTGCCCTTTTTACATTCAAAAGCAAGATTAAAAAAGAAGGGAGAGCTGGGTAAAGCTGATTCATTGCACACTGAGATTCCAGAGCATAAAGGAATTTTCAGAATTTTGTCTTCACTGCTCCATAACCTGGTGTTTTGTTTGCCACCTTTGACTTCTTGTTCTGCCTTCAGCTGCAGGTTACTACTCTCTCAGCAATGTGGGATGAAGAGAACACATTCCTACTTTTAGCTACAGCAGTACGAAGTTCAGCATCAGAGTATTTCTCAACATATTCAACAGGACATTTTAAAGCAATAAAAGTTTAATAAACTCTGTATTGCCACAGACTCTCAAATGAAAAAAAAAGAGAAAAGAAACTCCATTAAAACAAACAAAAAATCCCAAACAAATCCAACAAAAATGCACACACACAACCAGATTAAAGCTGCTATTCATACTGACCAGGATCTGGCCTACTGTCCTTGCTTTGAAACATGGACATTGCTTCCAGATTCAAAGCACATACACCACGCATAAAGGCTTTCTTCATGGTGTCTTCATAGTGATCTCTTTCACTGTGCAGTCGCAGAATCTCAGCTTTCCTCTGTTCCAAAGCAGCAGTTAGCTACGAAACAGAATGAGGAAACAGCTCTCTCTTACTTCTGAATGCAAACTACATATTCATCAATTAACTTTAAAAATTATTTACTATATTTACAAAGGTATTTTCACTTAAAAATCTCTGCTTCACTGGAGATGAAAAGCTCACTGCAGTTTCTCTGTAATACAGCACAATATTAGTACTAGAACATATCAAGGACAAGACTGTATTCAAAACCCTACCTAAGCAGAAATGTATCTTGCAAGCTTTTGTCTTTTAGAAGTTGGCATCTGGGCACAACTGCAGAAACATGGGCTCATTCAACAGAAGAGCGAGTGTTCTCAGACAATTTAAATATAGGGTAAATTTTCATCACCAATCTCTCTTCTCTAGATACTGTAAAAAACTAAAAATGCTGAGAAAAGAACAGAGCAAGTTGCTACTTATGGTTTTTGTGCTGTTAAGACACATTTGGTAAGCCTGTTCTTAAAGTTCAAGGTTTAATTTCTTGCTGAAATACAAAACTCTTAAAAGTTGTATTTTAAAACTGATTACTTAGCATGTACCAATGCATATGTTGACAATCTCATCTTAAGATCTGAAAATTCTTTAAGAAGCTTAATTGGCAAGGTGAAGAAAAATCAAACTTAATTTCAGCCTTTAACAGAGTAGCTATTACAGAAAAAAAAAAAATTCTACTCATCATGACCATTCGTAATAAGAATGGTCTTCTATTCCCACTGTCTTCTTTATTAAGACCTCAAAATGCATAGCCCATATTAACAGGAAGCTGTTAGAAAACTAATGGTGTTCCCACCGGTAGGCAAACAGAGATTTGCCTCGTTTGAAGAAAGTCCAGTTTATTTCATCTGTGCATGCAGATAGGCAACATTTTATATCAGATGCAGGGAAACAAAGTCACATCTGAAAACGTAACAGAGATCTTAGATCCATTCAGATCTTCTTGCATACTTGGGAGCTCTGTTCTGCTGGAAAATACTCATGTTTGTTAGGTTTTCTGAGAAAGAGATACTTTGGAGGGACAGGAATTGGGAGTGAAGGAGCAAAAGAAGGGAAAAAAATTGATTTTACCTCTGCAATTTTGGCTTCATAATCATTGGTCAGCTGAACACACACATCTTCTGCCCTTAACTGACAGGCTCTTGCTACTTTGTCTTTCCATCTTACTTCACTAGCAGAGCGCCATGCTGCCCACACTTTCTTCATCAAAGCCGTCCGGAAATGTCTGTCCGCTAGGCTATTTGCATACTCCTTAGGAAGTAAATACAACCATATCACACAAAAGTTCAGGGATGATAAAATCTCAGTACTCCAGTGTGGATGATTGTCTTACAGCTTATTACACAGACCACAGTAGGAACTCCTTAACTGAGTTACAGGTCCTGCAGTGAAGCGTTACACAAGCAGTGTCAGCAGCTCAGTGTTGCCTCTGCACACGTGCCATGGCACATTCCTGACCCCAACACAAGAAACTGTGTTTGTGAACTCCTAGGCTACACACAACAGTGGTCTTACTGTTAGTTTAATGACACTCAAACAACCTCATGCATGCGGTGTAAGCAGGCATGTGTGAAGCCATTTGATGGGTATGTGCACATTTGGATTCACTGCAGGAATCACAAAAAATATGCAGTTACAAAGATTGCAGATAGTTAGCATAAAACACCTTTTGAATAAATTTACACTTCAGGATTGTTTAAAAACTACTTTGAAACAACTCTACTATTCTACTCTATTTCAATACAGTCAGCAGACAATGGTTTTTTTTCCCCATTCCAGAGAGTATTCTGACAGCAAGGTTCGTTTTAGAGCTGATCTTTCCAAACTGTTATTTGACACTGTCAAACACATCAAAATAGAAACACCGTAATTTCTTCAAACTGTAACAGGAACTGCAGCAGCTCTGACTCTTTTGAGTTCAGAGTTTTAATTTTCATTGCATTCTTATTTTGTGCACATACTTCTTGTTTGGTTTTAACATGCTGAATCCGCCACATCGTAAACGTTCTCATCAACTCTACTCGCTCCTTTTGCTTCTCTAATGCTTGGGTCAAGTTAGTAATTACCTGCAAAAATATTAACACTATTTCAATAGCTATGATCATTGTAAGGTCAAATAGAATGTACTTTATGTCTCAATTATTTTTCACTTGAAGCACTTGCTTTTAATGGATGCTTTCTACTGAAACTTCCCCTTACTCTAATCAAGTAAGAAACAATCAGAGTTCAAACCAGAAGTAAAATTCTTGTGGCTTCAACACTCAGATTGTGGCACTTCCATTGTGTAGTTTTAGGAGAAGTTCAACTGAATTGCTATTTCCTCCTACATTTGCTGGTTTCTGAGCTACTTTCTCATAATTAAATGTTACTGTAGCATAACATCAGAAAATTATTTCAAAGAAAATTTTTAAAAATCAGAAACATTTATATTAGAAGATTTTTCACTTGTCGGAACAGAATAAACAAGCCAAGTAGTTGCTACAAACTAGAAAAATCTTATTAAGAATTGTTACTCTCTTTAGAAGTTCTCATGAAAGATATTATATAGGCTTATAGCAACTAAAACATTTGAGAGGCAAGATGTCCTACTGGACAGAGACTGCAACTGGGGGCTTTTACCAGCAATCTCTAAATTTAATGAGTACACATAAAGCTGAGGTTCCCCAATTAAAAATTAAGCCAGATATGATGCAAATTTGGTACACCAAATCTCAATATTTCTCTATATTTCTGCCTAACTTCTTAAGCTAGACTCTGCCATCAGTCACACATGAGCAACTCCAATGGTCAACAGCGACCTATCATGGGACTTTGGGGAATAATGTAAAGTTACTTTAACTACTGCATAAAGATTGTTGAGAACAACTTTTTATGATATTACATGCTAATGCTAACATATGTTAACATTATATTGCATTTGTTACAAGTAGTAATCATTGAACATACATTAATGAAATGAATGATACCTAAAATTAAAACAGAAAGCAAATTAAATAGATATATTAATTACTTTCATTGAAAAAGTGTCATATACTAACATAAAAGTCAATTTTCGATGCTGCGTACATGCTGACACACACCAGAAGCCTTAGCCTAGGTCTGTTTTTGTTAATTAGGATATTTTTGCAAATAAAAAGCATTTGAGATTTACAATGTGAAATAAGAATTTATAATACTTGTAATGTTTGTGAGGCTGATGGACTTTGGTTTATATCCATATCAGGATACAGCAGTTTTGACCACTATGGAGTGATATATGGAAGCATGGAAGCACTGCCACCTTCCATTCAGGTGGTAGCAATAGTAATTTTCTATTCAAATGATTTTTTTCTTAGAAACAGAACTACAAAATTGGCTGAAGAAATAATTTCTTTGGCAGCAGAAAAAAAATTAGAGCTTTCAAGATATCATTGAGAATTATGGCACATTAAATACAACTGACATACAATGATAGCCAACAGAATTAGATGTTAGAAATGTATATGCTGAAATAGCCATGTACATAGGTACTAGTTACATTGTACAAGACTAATCCTGTTCATGTAATGTTACAACATTCATATTTGCTTGGTCTGTAAGATTAGTCTGTTTTCCAAATGGACACAGAACATCATCTCCATTCATATTTTAACTCCCGCAATGTATGTTTTTTGAAAATGTCAGTAGGAATTACAAATTCAAACTCCATTAAATGTTCTCAAGTACTAGGTTAAATGTTCAGGGTAGCAGTAAGAAGACTCAATTATGTTATGTGATTGCAAAACTGCCAAGATTTTATATCCACTTTCACAGTACTAGTTAATTTTGAAGTTGTTTACATCGTTGATAGCAGGAAAGTGTAAATCAGAGACTCCAAATGTCCAATCTTAAGAATATGTATAAATGTAGAATTCCTAAGAATCCTAAAATAGAGGCTCTTCAACACTTCGGAGACTGCTGCCCATGCCCATTTAAAATTGAGGAAAACCGATCTAATAATTGAAAATTTAGAGGCTTTTAAAGTGTAGGAGCTAAAAGACTCACCTAAGCCCGTGTGATCTTCATGAAATAAATAAGAAACGAGTAGATTCTAGATTTAAGAAGCAAACAATGCAAAGTATGCACATATAATGTGCATTCATTTTTAGTACAGACAACCCTTTTAGCAACAACGATTATTTTTCTACTATACAGTGTGAATGTATTATTTACTTCTCCATGTTACTTGCTTCAAAAATATTTTGTTCAAAGAGATGGTCCAGAAAATTTAGTGTGGATATTTTTAAACAGAGTATGAAAACAGAGTACCTCATCTTTCCTGCTAATAGAGATTTCATAAGTATGAAGTAACTCCTTCAGGTTTTCCATCTCATTCTGCAGTTGTTTCACATGTGCGGCATGTTTCTCTTTCTCTTGTCTCATTTGAAGCTTGTGATGTTGAATCAAATTAAGTTTCCAATTTTTCAGTTCAGTCAGAATATTTGCCTGAAAAGTTCAAAGGATGACAGTAACGCAATTAGTTTAAATGATTCCCTCCTCCCTATTATTTTAATCTTAAAATACTTAGCAATTAAGGAGACACAAATATTTACAGTGATACCTTCATTACATAGGCCGTTTACAGCTATAAATATTACCAGACACACTGAAGTATTGAATCATGATATCAGAACATCCCTAATGGAGACAGTTATTCCGAAGTTTTTGAAACAATATATTCTATGCTATATATGTTTATGCGCAATATGCAACAACAAGAAGAAATACCATTCTCCCAGCAATCACACTGCAATTTCTCCTGCACTCACTCTACAATACAATGATATCCATGAATGATTTTTAAGGATTCCATACAATATAAATACCTTAAGACTTCCACTCCAGAGATCAAGTATATTTTCTACTTGAGTGAGTTTTTCCTCTGGTGAAGTTAATTCAGTCACTGAGGTTTTGCTGACTTCTCCTGGACCATGTATGGACCCTTGTGAAGAACTTGCTTCTGAAAGAGCAGGCTGTTCCATATGGGCCTGCTTCATTGATGTTGAGACTAAAAATGAAACAAGACAATAAGGACTGACACTCTGGAAAGGCTAACTGGTCCGCATTCTGGATGGAAGTCAGAAGCCAGGCAGTGGTGAAAAGGAAATACAATATTTATGACATCAGAAACCTCCTTTCACCACATAAGAAAAGCAACCCAATTCAAATACACGCTTCCTGGACACAAATATATTTAAACTGACGATCCTATTGTAACATTAGTAAATTCAAAAGTGCCGCTCCTGTAAAATACAGTATCTTAATATAAGTTAATTTGAAAGAAAATGATCACAGCAAGCACCAAAAATACAGACAGAAACAACACCTCTAAGTAAAGGGCTCTTGACAATTAATATCTCAGGTCAAAAATATACTAACTTTTGCCTTTTTCCTTAATGAGTCTGTAAATGCCTGAGATCTGTGGTGCTGCCTAGCAAATTCACAAAGGAGCCTGTGGATATATTTCCATGTTAATATGTACCTGCATCCATTTTTCTTAAAGCCTTCAATTTGTTCATCTAATTAGACCTTAAGCAATCTGAGAAAGGAATTATCTACCATGAACTTATATAATGCCTTACACAGTAAGTCCTCACTTTGAAGATTTGTGGCTAGCTACCACTACAAATTAAAGTTAATCCCTGCCCAAAAGCTAATAGGCATACATTTGAGCTGAAAATAAAGTTAATACTTAAGTAAACTTGGGAAATAAAATATTGGTTTATATTTAGTTATTCCTTACAGAAAATTTATTTGAGTCGACAACTGAATAAAAAAAAAAGTAAAGAAGAGGTATTAGTAGATTCCTGTTAATAACAACAAAGAGGACAACTTCAAAAGAATACTCCCTTCTTTTCACAAACAGAGGAAACCACCAACATTTTAGTCTTCACTTCTGAAAACAAATATTGTCTGATGGGTCTGATTTTTTGGTTCAACCTAGAAGAGGTAAGTTTAACTGTCACAAAGCAGTATCTTCAGTGGACACTAGAAAAGTATGTTTCTAATTTATTCAAGGCAGAGCCTGATGGTTGATACTCTTTCACAGCTATTTTCACTGTTAAGTCTCCTGTCCCAAGGAAATGAGAAGAGCTGTCTGGCCAATACTCCCTGCCACAAAACTACTACACTCGTACTCCAGAACAAGAAGGAAACAAGGAAGAACTGTGATGCAGAAGCAGTTACAATTGCTTTTTGGTATTTCTCCCAAGGTAATACACAACCACACATCATAAAATTAACATCAGCTTGAGCTAAATAAGTCCCATCTAACACACTATTTCTATAGACTAAATGTCCTGTCCTATCACAGAAGCAAAAGGCCATACACAGATTATTCCCCATCACAGACTATATTAAAATCAGGCTTTAGCTTTTTTTCAGTTTCTCTTGAAAATGACAGAAGTATTGCTTAGGTAGTGGCAGAATTTGAATACTTGTTGCTTGTAAAAATCTCCCAAATATGTGACATGCCAGACAGATGATTCAGATTACTTGAAATGCATCTAATTTATGTGATGAAGAACCTGCTTGGCATCTGACAATAAAATTATCTGGCACTGTTACCATTGTTAAATATTCCCAGTTCTGTCCTTCACCACTTTTCCCCTTTCCTGCATGCTACTCCTTCCTTCAGTTGTGACATGAAATGCATGAAGCTTTATTTCTATTTTTAAACTTTTACTACTTGGTTAGATTACGCGGATATCCAACCTACACAGCACAGTTTGTAAGATACTTTCCTAAAAAATAAACCAAACAAACCCAACAGAACAAAATGTAACCAATAAAAACAGGATATTAAAATAGACTGACAACTGCCATAGTCTGAGAATCACAGCATTACTAGTTCATCACTCTCTTCTCCTTAATTCTCCCTAGGAACAGATTATCCTAACATAGCTTTAATTTCTCTCATTTACCATAGGATGTATCATATCTTCATTGAATCCACCAAGTGTATCTGTTACAGGTTTATATGATCATGTTATGGAATTCATCTTGGCCTTCCAGCATTGCTATAATTTTCTAGTTGTACACATATTAATTTAATTCTTATTTCTAATGCTCTCCTTCTGTCTGTTCCTTCCATAGAATTATATGATGTTGTTCGGTTACAGTTTGCTAAGGCATGAGGGATATTGGAACCATTTGGATATGGTAAGTATAGAAATGTACTTTAATAATAATCTCCACATGCATTTACTGCAACATATCTCTAGACAGAAATAATGAAATCAGCTTTTTATCCAGATGTCTGTTACTACTGTTGGGTTTTTCTGTGTTGGTCTAGTATCTGACTTTTCCTGCTTTTATTAAGTAAATAAGCTCTGACAGACTGTTCTCACACGTGACATGCTATCAGTGGCCCAAGCTGAGCACAGCAATTTGCTGAAATGTTGTAAGAAGTCTAATGGATTTATGTTGAGGACTGGCAGGCCTGAAGAGAAGGAATTTTTCCACTGTTTGGGTATGAGTCATCATTGCACATCTCTGCAAAAAATAATTTACTGCTCCAATCTTAGTAATTTTCAAATTTAATCAACTAAACTGGTAACAAGAACAGGAAATTAAGTTTTGTGTTTCAAAGTTTAAAAGCATTTGGACATTGAACTGAATTGAATAGTACAGCATGTTTATTTCAATTACTTTTCTTATTTGGCTGAAAGCTGTAAGGGAAGATACTATACTACTACTTAAATTTTCTGCAACAAATAGAGATTACTAGTAATCAGACTTCTACCATCATAATGGTAGCATCCAGACCAAAGAATACTTCATAAACAGAACTTCATTTCAGAAGGCATCACATGGCATTGGAAACTCTGTTGGTCCCAATAGCATCAAACGGAGAAGGGGAAAGCACATTGCAAAGTTGAGAAGCTCTGCAGAAGAGCAAACGTTCAAGTTTTAACTCCATGCTCAGCACAGATATTTGTTTTGGTTTACAGAGTTACAGAACACTAACCTAATAATTTATGATTTTGTTATTTTAACACAGTAGCAGCATTAGAGCCAAATGTCAAAAAGCCTGATTTTTAGTATGAACAAGCAAGTAATGCCAAAAGAACAATTAACCATCCTTCAGAAACAACCTGGTAAACAATCCCACCTGATCAGCATTAGAGGTATAGTATTAAACTTGAATTTAACTAGTTTTCTCACACTTCATTCAAAGTCTTGTTATTACTATCATAAAAAAAAGAAGGTATTCTGAGGCCATTAACATTGTGGCCTTCAATACACAATCACCATCAATCAGTACTAGTGATTATATAGAAGAGTTCAGGATTTTGATCAGATATTTTCCTAAGGGCTGAAACAATCTTTCCACAACTGGATTGTTTCAAGCTCTATCTCAAGGAGGTATGAGCCATCTCTCTCCCAGGCTGAGAAGACGTAGTGACATTTTGAACAGCAAACACATATATTGATAAAGTAGTAAAGGAAGCTTGTTTATAGCATGCAATTGATAGAAGCAGGATGAGCCCGTGTAAATATTCTTTTCTATTCTCTGGGAAGTTCAGAAGCAACTTCTTTACTGTTTTTAATAATTTTTTTCCCCATTTTGAAAATAACAGACAAATAGTATTTTGCAGGGTGCTGCCCTTTGCAAAGATAATAAATATGAGTGGTTCCTTGTAATGAGCAATACAACTCTTTTAATGACAACTACAATGCAAAATTTTTATCACCATCAAGTATAAGACTATTTCTTTACCCTGTCCCATGACAACTAACTAGAGCTTGCAAATGGCTATTCTGATTTGATAACAACAGGCATATTAAAAAGATAATGCTGTTTAAACATTTCAAGAGAAGCAACCAAGGGAATGGAATTTTGTCCTCTCACTTCTATGGCCATAAAAAGGACAAAGACCTGACAGGCTACATGTTTAGCCCCATTTAGTGGGTTGATGCTGGCTGGATGCCAGGCACCCACCAAAGCCGCTCTCTCACTCATCTCTGCAGCTGGACAGGGCAGACAAAATATAATGAAGGGTTCATGGGTTGAGATAAGGACCAGAAAAGATCACTCATCAAATACCGTCATGGGCAAAACAGGCTCTGGTTAGAGATATTGATTGAATTTATCACTAACAAAATCAGAGCAGGATGAGAGGTAAAATAAGACCTCAAAAACATCTTTCTCCCATCCCTCTCTCCTTCCCACCTCTACCGCCTCCCCCTGTGGCTCAGGGAGACAGGGAATGAGGGTTATATTGTTTCTCCCACTGCTCAGGGAGAGTCTTTCCCCTGCTCCAACATGTGGAGTCCCTCCCATGGGAGACAGTTCTCCATGCACTTCTCCAATGTGAGTCCATCCCATGGGCAACAGCTCTCTGTGAACTGCTGCAGTGTGGGTCACTCTTCCATGGGGTGCAGTCCTTCAAGGACAGGCTGCTCCAGTGTGGGTCTCCCATGGTGTCTCAAGTCCTACCAGGAAACCTGCTCCAGCATGGGCTTCTCTCTCCATGGGTCTGCAGGTCCCTGCAAGGACCCTGCTCCAGCGTGGGCTTGCCAAGGGGTCACAGCCTCCTCTGAAACATCCCCCTGCTCCAGCGTGGGTCTCCTCCATGGGCTGCGGGGGCACAGATGTGTCACCATGGTCTGCACCACAGGCTGCAGGGGAATCCCAGCTCCAGCGCCCGAGGCACCTCCTGTTCCTCCTTCAATGACCTTTGTAGTGGTTTCTCTCACACATTCTCACTCCGTTCTTCTGTGGTCACGATTAAAACTGTGCAAAACTTTTTTTTCTTCTCAAATCTCTTATCACAGAGGCATTACCAACATTTCAAATTGGCTCAGCCTTGGCCAGCTGCACTCCTGTCTTTTGGAGCTGCCAGAGACTGGCTCTGTCAGAAATGGAGGAAGCTTCCGGCAGCTTCTCACAGAAGCCATTTCTTTAGCACCCCCACTACTAAAGCCTGGCCAGGCAAACCCAATACACCCAAGGAAAAAAATTAAAAAGTAAGAGCATAACACCTCTGAAGGAGTTAAAGACAGACAGGAGACTGGGTGGCTAGCTACAATTTTCTCTTCAGACAAATATGATTGAAAATAGAATATACAGGTATGTACCAAAAGAGTGCACAAGTTTAGTGCTTTGATTATGATATTCTTTGTTATGAACAGCAGTATTATAAACCACAAAAATTCCCTTACAAAACAATATTCCACTCAAACTGGGACACAAAACTCTAAGCAGAGAGAGCACTGAGGACAATACCCAAATTAAAATTTGCTCCATAATATAATTCCACATAGCTGGGTTTGAATTTTTCTACTGCTCTTTTAAGAACAAAAACTCAGGCTGAGAAACAGTTCCAGCAGCTGACATTAACTGCTCTACAAACCAAGAGTTTTGCAAGTGTACCTGAATCCTGGCAATCTGTGACTTATAATGTGACTGATCAATAATGGAAGAACATTCAGAGGAGGTAAGCAATCTGTTCATGGAGCTCTGGGAAGAATACAGAGAGTGACCACAGCTGTTTTAAAGAAAGCTGAAGTTATCTCAACACAGGAAGGGGCTCTATTTGTTTTTCATAAAAGGCTGCACCAGTTGAGTGGATCAAATGGTTGTATAACTGGCCTTAGATAATTAAGAACTCTGAATGCATTTCTGTGCTAGCCAGACAAGCATGGCTTGACCCAACACAGTATAAAAACTAAGGAACCAGCAAAATGAACTTTTAACATAGCAATGGACTTGAGCTGCCTTCAACCCACACAGACTTTTGCAGAAACTGGGGACAGCTTGTGTCATGACAGTTCATATACAGAGACTGGCAACAGGAGTCACAGCTGCCCTGTGATCTGTGTACTGCAGACATTCCGCTCATGCCGTAATTGTTCATGTAAATCCAGCTCAGAATTTGGCTAGCACACAGCTCATGCTAAGGCCAGGTGTATCCTGGGAATGGTGCCATGAGGTCAAGACAAGAGCAGCAGGTACGTAGGACAAGATGGACAGAAAGGCTAAAGGTCATTATGCAGCTGCCATCACCTACAACTTGCCATCTCCTGCAGCCTTAATCCTTCCATACAGATTGTCTAGCAGTTGCTTCAGAATCTACAAATGTAAAGAAATAGTATTGACCAAACTTCCAAGTTGGAAGGTATAAATATGTCACTTGCTCCTCTAAACAGTAGAGATAAAGTCATTCACAAAGATTCTAAAAGAGAAGACAAAACCGAGGCTAACTATTTTTATAATTAAATAGAATGATAAAGAATAGAAGTTAAAGTCAATTTTTCCTGATTATACTTAACTTCCTAGAAAAGAAATAATGCAGGTGTGATTGTTCACTATTGCTTCTGAAGAAAAATTAACAGCAAAGCAAAATTCTCAATCAAAGCAAATTCTCGATCTAAATGCTAGTGACAGACGCAAACAACACATAATCACAAATATCAATGTTACTAATGCATCACAGTGAAGACACTAAGTTCAGAGTCTTAAATACCAAGCAGTAAAATAAAACTATAATAACATGATCGAACTAAAAAAGCAAGAATGACATTCATGTTGTGACATGCTCAGTCATTACACAAAGCCTTTTTAAGGTAATTCTCCCTTCCAAACAATCATTGTTTCAATACACATTTCTCCATCATGGCGGTACAAGTATCACAGGAAAACTAGCTGTGACCCATCAAATTTCAACGAAGTACATACTGTAACAAGGGTATCCCTTTTACCGTTATTACACCAACCAATTATTAAACATCTGCACCACAAAATACAAAGAACTGTCAGCATATCAATGCTGTCATCTAACAGTGATGTCAGAGAGAGAGAGAGAGAACACTTCAGGGAATATGCCTTCCTAAATTTCCTGTTGTGCAAAATGCAGAGGTACTACAGATGAGGCACATATATTTTTCAAACTGAAGCTATTAAAAAATGTAAGCCATAAAATTTGTATCATTGTTCTTGTAAGCTCAACACACAGCCTTGGGAATACTACCTGGAGTTTTATGGTGACTGGCATCATCAGTTAGCCTGGAAGCTCTGTCAGCTGGTCTCTGTTCTGAGGCAGGTTCTGGCAACTTTGAGACACACTGTTCAAACCTCGGAGTTACTATAGTATAACGAAACAGCTCTTCATATTCATCCTGTTGCAAAGGGGTGACAAAGAATTATAAAACTACAATTACATTTTTAAAAATTAGGCATATGTAAGAAGAAGTCCAAATTATTTTCTATAATTTTGAAAGGCTTTTTTATTATCGTGGTGAGAACTAAGAGGATTTCCCTTCAAGTTGCAAAAGTGAGCTGTTTTCCTACAGTAATTATAATAATTTAACTTTCTCTTGTTTAATGTTCACACTCCTTCTGATTACAACTAGATGCACTGTAATAGTTGCACAGAAAGACTCTGCCAGATACCAGAATTGGATACTATAACAGGCATCTAAAACAAAAACAGGAACTGGAAGAAAACTCCAGTTCCAGATCATGTAAGTTATTAATTGCCCAGTGTTATTTCTAATCACTACTACTAGTGCTTCAAAGAAAAGCATGTATTTTTATAGCCATGACAAAGATGCCACTGAACACAGTCACACTTCACATTCTGTAACATTACAATTTCTTTGGTGGAAGTTGCAAAGCCAATCATCAAAAGAGATTTGATTATACACAATTTTGTTTAGAGTAGCTATAATTATTCTCATATTAATTATTTAAAAAATTATACAGGTATATGGAATGTGTATATATAACTAAGAAAGTTATATTAAGAAGTTATAAACGTATCTAAGTAGTACGTGGCATTATACTATGCACCAAAGTAAGCCAATTAATATTTTTTTGATACCTCCTAATGAAACAGATTTTCAGGATGAAGGTATTTAGTGTTCATTGTGAAACTGTAAACAATCTGTATTATAGCTTAAACACACAATCCAGTAATTAATTAAACAAGTTCTAGTAGCAGTTACATACTAAAACCAATCAAATTTACTAATTAAAGATTTGGAAAACAATGCCCATTGGAAAATACTAAGCCAGGTCACAAGCAGTTATTTTTTCTTCACTTAGTATTATCGTATTAGTTCTGCTCAGTATCCTAACTAGGTCAAACCTCAGAAATCAAGTGTGAATTCAAAAATTAATTTCCCCTTCAACCCAGGGAAAGTTAGAGTGAAAACAATTAATGAAAGGTACCAATTACACGTAATATGTTTTTGAATCCAATAACTGAAAAGGATAATACTTTAAAACTTTCAGTGTAACTTCTATATTTTTGTGTGTTTCAATTAATTAGAGAATTTAGGAAGCTAGGATTGGCACATTTTAGACGAATTCTAGTTTCCATTGAAATGTCCATTTCCCATCTTCTAATCTATCATGTTCAAAGTAAAAGCCTAAATAAATGTATATGAAGCTATAGAATTACAAATACATGATGTATCTTTTGGATAAGCAAGTGTGTCACATTCCATGTAAAAGGTATATAGTTAGCTGCAAATCAACAAGTTACCAATTTTTCCATAGCTGTATCTTTCTAAATGTATGCAGTTTAGATTTTAGAAGATATCAAAAGAAGAAAACAGGTATCTTCTGATCTGTTATTCAATCAGGAACTACATGGAACCATACCAAACTCCCTGCAGCAAAATTTCAGCTGAGTAAAAAAGCCAATATTAGCCTTAACTAATATAAATTAAATGATTCTGCAGAAGATATCAGATCACACCTCTGTCTTCTTCAAAGAGATCATTTAACCAAATAGCACTGTAAAACCGATTCTTCCCCATAAACAAGTTAGTTCTCAGACAGAGCTGATCCAGCTGCTTCCATGATTATTTTAGTCAATTCAAAGGACATAGTAGGTTAGATACCAGATGCAAGTTCGTGGCAGTTGTAACCAGAAGCTTAGGCACACGAAAAAAATAATCCTGGAGACGGCAGTGGGAATATGTAGGGATTTTTTTTATCTTAAACACACCATAACAAGCACGCTACAACTGGAATGCAATATCGACCAGTACACTTAAAATAAAACCATAATAAAATAAAGTCAACAATATATCTTTGGTTTACTACCTTGGTTCTGCTTTAAACAAAACGTTCAAGCTGTTTTGTCAACTGCAAACAATTCTGTTCATGTATAAAATTAGAGGAATATAGTTCTATGACCTGAAGGTCAGTGGAGTTTTGACCGTTTAATGCCTTTGTTTTGTAGAAGTAAATGCAGTGATGCAATGAACAAATGGCACCAAAAAAAAATCAGACTTGTTTGATAAATTTTTTTCTTTTTTTAAATAAAAATATACAGGTACTACAAAGAATTGAAGTCAAGGTTACTAAACAATATGACAAGAACAGATTGAATGGATAAAGTCTTGCAAAACCCAACTATAAGTAATGGGAATTCTCTAAGAGCCAGTGGATCTCTTTGTAAGGAAAAGTAATAATCTGGTTTCTATTTAAAAGCAACACATTATCAAAAAGGCCCAATCAAACAAAACTGAACAGACCTTCCAAAATTATCTAAAAGGAGTAGAGTACCCTGTCAACATTCCAATTGATCAGCTGTTACCCCAGGGTTCTTCTTTTTCAACAGTTACAAACTCCTACTGGGGGTAGTTTTGGGCTTGTCTAGTTTGCAGAAAAGAAGGCTGAGGGGCCTCTTTGCTTTCTACAGCTTCCTGAGTGGGGGAAGTGAGAGGAGATGCCCATCTCTTCTCCCTGGGATCCAGTGACAGGATGCATGGGAATGGTTCAAAATTGTGTCAGGGGAGGATCAGATTTGATGTTAGGAAGCATTTCTTCACTGAGGGCCAACAAACACTGGAATGGGCTTCCTAGGGAGAGTGGTTGATGTTGCGAGCCTGTCAGTGTTTAAGAGGCATTTGGACAACGCCCTCTAATAACATGCTTTAACTTTTGGTCAGTCACAAAACAGTCAGAGGCAGTTTCTCCAATTATTGGTGTAGGTCACTTCCAACTGGAACTATTCTACTACTCTAGGCATGTTCTCATTCGCAAAACAGTCATTCATTAGTTAAGTTTATCATTTTCTACAAGGTGGCCTTGGAACCTCCGTGATAATCAACCAGATCATAACAGAAAATTCTGGTCCTTCAAAATTTGTAGCATGATGTTTTTTCTTGTTCTCTGACTACAAAAAGCATTGGAAACACAGATGCATTACTATTCTTAAACAAAGATTACGAAAACTTATCCATGAGATGAGCACAAATAGAAAAGTATATGAGCTGCAGAAATGAATTGCCTCTAAAGATGTAGTTTTAAAGGTACAAGTCAATCCACATAGTAAAAAAAGAAAGAAGAAAACCCCTCAACTAAACAGTGCTGCTGCTGTATATGCCCATTTCACCAGGTGACAAATGAGGAGATACATTTCTACAGGGCAACTAGCAAAACATGTTATTGTCAAAACTGTCCTGGTTTGGACTGTATTCGACCAAAGAAAAAAAACACACAACCCACTGTTCAAATAGGAATAACCAATTATTAAATGATGCGAATCTGCTGCTTTTAAAATAATAACACAAAGACTTTATCCAATACCATTGCATTCTCTTGAAAGAACAATGAGCACAGAAACAGAAACCCCCCAGTATTATAGTTACAGCATATCCTGACCTATTTGACACAAAAAGTAAAAAAAAAAAAAAACAAAAAACCAAAAAGCAGTCATTTCCTTTCTGTGATTAACTTGGCCATAGTACTACTCCAAGGGAAATAAATTCATTTAAAAAATTCAGTTCTTACAACATCATGGGGGAAGCCTAAAATATAGTTACCCTTCATCTCTCAAAAATAATGGGTTTCTATCCTACTGTGTCAAATTCTGGCATCTTCATAAGACTTAACACAAATGAAGAATAACACTTGGAAAAAAAGGTAAGAAAACTACCTATTTTACTTGCAGCTGATCAAACTCTTAAGTTTAGATAAGAATTTTTACATAAATTTCTTGTGAAATGCACAAAAGTGGAATCTAAATGAACATACTGTAATGTCTTTTTTTTGGTGGTCTACTTTGTTTCTTTACATTAACATTTTTATTATTTTCCTGTGTATGTAAAATACAAAAAAGATGCACAATCAGAGTTAGAGTTAGAGTTAGTTAGAGTTCCTTGTAGTTATCCTTTGCCAAATGAAATGCCATGACTGTAAATCAAATGATATTGCCTCTTTCCTACCTGAGGATCTGAAGAAACAGAACTGTCCTGAACAGAGTCTTTTGGCAAAACTGGACTTGTGCTTTTCTCCTCATCAGATGACATTCTGCACAAAGTAAGTCTATAAAACAGTAGAAGCTGAACTTCATTTTTTGGTTTCAGTACATAAACACATACTCATCAACATTTTCCCCAGAAACAGAGATTCTGTTGTAACAACTGGATCAATGCCCATTTTGTGCACTAAACTGATTGAATAGTCTCATTATATAATGCTAGGCAGGAAACTGCCTGATCCAAAGCACACTCAAAATCATGCAAATACTTTCATTAACTTATAAGAAAACCCCAAGGAAAGACCCCAAAGCAACGATGTCAGTTATTGCAGTTAGAGATACCCTCCTGTGTCAATCCCTCATTTTATTCACACAGTATTGTTTTTGAGCTTTTCAGGCTGTTTCAGTACAAAATTCCTACAGAGCAACATAAGAATGCATAATGTGCCCACTCACTAGACAACCTCAACCATAGCCCAAGATGAGATGATGCCCTGAACACTACTGTTCAATACCCTGAAGCCTAGTGGTCAACATCAGTCTCCCACCACCTTATTTGACTTAAAGGCCCAGGAAGATAAACAGATATGGAAGGATAAGTAATACCTTAGGTTCAATAAATGTCAATAATTCCAGCAATTTTGAAGCAAGACAGTGAGGCATTCTTTGAGTACTTGGGAAGTAGGCGATGGTGAAGAATTGATAAGAAGCTTGAAGACTTTGTGAAAGATATATGTATCTTTTAATATACTACAGCCTTGAATAGGTCCTTCAGAGAAGGACTGAAGCTCTTGTGATAAGACTTGACGGAACAAGGGGAAAAGGACTCTAAAGGATATAGGGGGGAGGAAAAGATGAAAGAAATTACAAAATGAGGGGAAACTGAATATAAAGCAAGGTGAATTTGTTAATGAATGAATGACAGAGTGATACAGGTGCCTGACACACATGAAAGACAATCAGACAGACTGAGCAGGGAGTTGTCAGGAGAGAAGGCATACCACCGTAAATAACCAGAGGAACTGTCTTACTGTACATTGTAGCAAACAATTTGCAAGGAAAATTTATTTTCAGAGAGATCTTTACAACTGTCAATTATAATATTCTCAGTTGTTTTTTAAACAGATGCATTTTCTGACAGAAATGTAAATTTTAAATTGCTAGTTGTGCTGTCATTAAACTGGCAGGAATATCCTTCTTAAACACAATCAATGTTTCTCAAAGTATCAAAAACCCCATGTAGCTCTCTATATAGGAATACAGATAGACATTAACTATCCTTTTGCTCTTTGAACTATTCTAGACACTGATTCTTCCTGCACCACAAAAGTTCTCTCTGCCACAGCTATTTTTACACCTTTCAGAATGGCAAGCTCATTTCTGTGTTGATGATGGATGTCTTAAAAACAGTATAAAGACAATTTCAAATGATGAGATTTCCTGCAGCTCAAGGTTCAAAAGACATGACTACCATCT
>NW_008239309.1:286193-289050 GCF_000691975.1 Corvus brachyrhynchos | reverse complement strand
TTTTTGAATACAAAAAATGAAGTCTAATGAAGGTTTACTTTGTACTTTTTACTCCTGTATATCTGTGTGTGTAGATGACAGAAGAAATACTACCTTTGTCAGCTTCACCTTTTTCACTGCCTCCTGCTTTGATAATTTTCTTCTTTCCTCTTTCACATGAACTATTCCTTATATATACCCTTGGTTTTATCCTCTCTACATAGTGAAATAGCTCTATACTAGTACTCCACCTTCTTTTAGCTGATAAATTCTTTCAATACCAAAAAATACTTCAGTAATGCTAAAAAGCCGTCTTCAACTTCATATGCTTTCCTACATAGTTTCTCAAATTGTGGATCCTGACTACTCTAAAAGCCCTGGATCTATTCAAAGGTGTGTATGCATTAGGGAAGATCACAAAGAACAAACTGTCTAGAACTTACAGGAATTAGATGGGTATTTGCAGCCAGAAGTTAGAAATATTGTTATACCTTCTCTTCTCAGTACACTTCCAAAGAACTAAACTATTGATTTTTCTGAGAAACAGGATGGCAAATGGAGTTCCTTGTGAACACAGACAAGTCCAAGGAAGTGGAAAAGAAAGGTTTTTACTGAAGTTTGTTCAATAACTTAAGACCACTGTCCTGACTTCTGTTTTCAGTTCTCTAAGATCATGCCCCTGACATGCTACCTAGTGGATCTCGTTCTCTACTTATCACTGAAACTACTCTCTGATCTTACAAAACTCAACAGGTTCCTTCATCATGAGTGACAAACCAAAGTGATGTCAGTGACTCCTCACACAGCTTCCCCTCAAGGCCCTTCACCATCTTCATTGCCCTCCTTTGGATGATCTCAAATAGTTGAATGTCTTTCTTACATTGTGGCAGCCAGAACTGCCCCCAGCACTCGAGGTGAGGCCACCCCAATGCAGAGCAGAGCAGGACAATCCCCTCCCTTGCCTGGCTGGTGACGCTGTGCCTGATGCCCTCCAGGACAGGGCTGTCCATCCTGGCTGCCAGGGCACTGCTGACTCACGCTCAGCTTGCCATTGACCAGGACCAACCAGACCCCTTCAGTGGGCCTGCTCTCCAGCCTCTCATTTCCCAGTTTGTTCATACATCCAGGGTTGCCCTGTCCCAGGTGGCTTTTCTGCATCTGAGGAAATCAACAGCCCTACCCAATTTAGTATTGTCAACAAACTTACTTAGTATACCTTTAAGCCCTGCATCCAAGTCAATCAAGAAGATGTTGAAAAGCACCAGGCCTAAGATGGAGCCCTGTGGAACCCCCCTAGGGAGAGGTCCCCAGTCTGAAGTCACCCCATTCACTGTAACCCTTTGTGCTCAACCCGTGAGCCAGCTGCTCACCCATGATGTGTTTACCCAGCTGCGTGCTAAAAATTTTGTCCAGAAGGATCCTGTGAGAGACAGTATCAAACGCTTTACTGAAATTCAAAAAGATCACATCACCTGGCTTCCCTTGATCAAGTACGTGGATCACCTTGTCATAAAAGGGAATTAAGTTTCTCAGGCGGGACCTTCCTCTCATGAACCCATGCTGGCTGTGACCAATGACCGCATCAATGTTGCAGACTGAAGCAAAGAACTAATTTCTGCCTTGTCTGTGTCCCTGTTTGTGAGGTGACCATCCTCATCATGTAACAGGCTCATGTTATTTCTGGACTGCCTTTTACTATTGACATATTTTAAAAAACTACTTTTTCTGTCCCCTACAGTACTGCCTAGCTTCAAGTCTAATTGAGCTCTGAGCACATGAATTTCCTCTCTACTGTGGAGAGCTGTATCTCTGTACTTCTCCCATGTAACCTGACTTTGCTTCCACTGGGCATATGCTTTCCTTTTTTGCCTTAGCTTCAGAAGATCCCTGCTCAGCCAAGCTGGCCTAAGAATAACTTGTCTGCTTTGATCTCAGTGAACAAGCACTAAGTCCCACAAATTACCGGATAAGTTTCTAAAAGAGAAATCAAGGGATATTAAGACACCGCCTCTGGGTCAGTAAGCTAATTTGCTAAGCTGTAAATCATTACATGGTGAAAGACAAGTGAGAAGAACATCCTCAAGCTTACCAGGTTCTTCTAAACTTACCCGAGCATCTGTCAAAACATATGTCTGACTTCATTAAAGACAGATTCCTGCTAAGAGCAGCAGTTTCTTCCAAACTGTAAGCATACGACTGCAATAGTAACACTGCTACTTTTAAGAAACAGGATGCAACTATAAACATCTTGGTCTGACTCACCATTGTTGCTCTCCTCCTTAATTTTGAATTAATTAAGCTGTGCTCAAGTTTTTGTGGGTTTGGCTTTGTTTTAAACTAAAGATGATGCTTTCCAAATAATTTAAGGTTTCATTTGGATCAGAGGATTCAACACCTATGAAAGAGAATCATGTAGTGGGTAAGGTCGGAACAGACCACAGTGGGTCATGTAGTCCAACCCTCCTGCTTAAGCAGGGTCATCCTAGAGCACATGGCACAGGATTGCAGCCAGGTGGTTCTTGCACATTTCCAGTGAGGGAGAGTTCACAATCTCTCTGAGCAATCTGTTCCAGTGCGTGGTCACCTGCACAACGTAGAAGTGCCCTCTCATGTTCAGGTGGAACTTCCTGTGTATCAGTTTCTGCCCATTAACTCTTGTCCTATTGCTTGGCACCACTAGGAAGAGCCTGGCTCCATTGCCTTGGCACCCTCCCTTCAGATAATTATAGATATTGATGAGGTTTCCTCTCACTTGTCTCTTCTTGAGGCTGAACAGGCCCAGCTCCCTCTGCCTTTCCTCCTAAAATAGATGTTCCAGTCCCTTCATCATCTTTGTAGCCTCTGCTGACCCACTCCAGGAGCTCCCTGTCTCTCTTGT
>NW_008239309.1:285256-286067 GCF_000691975.1 Corvus brachyrhynchos | reverse complement strand
ACTCTGCAGGTTCATGGACAGCTTGGTGTCCACCAGGACCTGCAGGTCCTTCTCTGCAGAGCTGCCCCCCAGCAGGTCAGCCCCAGCCTGTGCTGGTGCCTGGGCTTGTTCCTCCCCAGGTGCAGGACCTGGCATTTGCCTTTGCTGAATTTCAGATGGTTCTTCTCTGACCATCTCTCCATCCTGTCATGGTCCTTCTGAAGGGCTGCAGAGCACACCGGGGTGTTGGCCATTCCTCCCAGCTTTGTGTTCACAGTGAATTTGCTGAGGCAGCATCTGCCCCTTCACTCATGTCATGGATGAACAAGTTAAACAGGTCTGGGCCCAGTACTGAACCTTGGGGGGACACTGCCAGTCATAGAACTACACCACCTGCCAATAGAGGCAGGACATATTCGTTCCCTTTAGCTGTACCCCCTTGCAAAGCAGCGCTGCTCACGCTTTTAACTCCTCACTACAGCACCTCCGCAGCTGCCCCCGATGCGCCACACCCCCCGCTGCGCCCGCGCCTGCCATGGCAGCCGGGGACAACAGGGACAATCCGCTAAGCGTCCCACAGACACCAGGGAGGCACAGAGGTGATCAGGCAGCGGGGAACACGACAGATTATGAACAGGAGATTTTCCTTTTCTTTTCTTATACAGGGCTTTTAAGTCAACCAGCCCAAACACCGGGGGCAGAGGGTGCCCACCAGCACCCTCAGGAACCTTGGGGTGGGGTTGCGGGCGGCAGCGCGGCCCCCGGGCAGGAGCAGCGGTGCTGTGGGAAGGACGGCGCGGCCCCGGCCCCCCCCGCTCACCTGCGGGCCCCG
>NW_008239309.1:256142-284765 GCF_000691975.1 Corvus brachyrhynchos | reverse complement strand
CTTTCCAAAAACCCTTGCATAAGCAGACAGGCGGGATGGATTCGGGAGCTAAATCCGGCCAGCCCCGTGGCAGGACTGTGTGTCTCACACCCCGCCCGAGGCAAATGCCTCTCCATGCTGCCATCTCAGGGCTGTAATTAGAAAGAGATACAACGCCAGGTTTTAAAGATTCTAACATCAAGCATCAAGGAGTAGAGAGTCCTTCCGTTTTCCAGCCTTCTTTTAGCCTGATGCCATCGTAACTGACCTTTCTGTAATGCAAGCGGTGACACAGGAAATGATGCAATATTATTTTAAAATTATTTACAGCATCGAGCTCTGGCTACAGCATGCCATTGGGCATGCTAGTGCCACAAGCCTTCTGGCCAGGCTCCGTAGTATGAGATTGTACCTTATGTTGCATCAACATTTTGTCTGATAACACGAGAAAGATAGTTTGGGCATAAAATATGGAGACAGGTACAAAAGTGTAACTCATAATTGCCCTTTTTAAATGTTCACAGCAGTACATGTATCTTGCTCTAGAATCTTTTGCCTCTAAAATGGTTGAGCAAGTAAGGAAACCACCACAAAATTTCACCTTTCTTAGAGGCATTTAAGTCCCCCTAAAGTGAGGCTTTTCCCATAGTAGAAGCCTACTTCTACATTTGTTGAAGTTCTCAGTTAGACAAAGTGGCAATGGAGAGCTGTTTTTAACTGCAGCATCTGATAAAGTCTGCATGATTTGATGAGCAAAAATTCCAGCCTGAGGAGTCACTCACTGTGCAGTCATTGTTTCATTAAGGCCTACAATGACATTGGTTGATGTTAGTTTCCAGAAAAGCATAATGGAAGGGCTACATTTGCTGATGGATTTTAGTAAGCATGAAGGAGTGTTTTGTTTCAGAAATACGTGATTTTTTTAATCAATTTGGTTGCAAATATCTGTGATAGGATCTTCAGTTCCAGTTAAGGCTAAATTTGGGGTAAAAAAGGAGCTGCATTGTGTAGGTCTGCAGGAGCACTGGCCTCAGAGCTTGTCCCATTTCTTTTCTTGAGTGCTGGACTGAACCTGACATTTAGCTGTAGTCACATATTGGTGACCAATGTCCACACCAAAGCAAGGCATAGTTTATTTTCCCTTGCCATAACTAGCTTTTCCAAAAGGTCACACCTGAGGGAGGATTTTGCAATAAACCAGAAAACCAAAGTATTTCTGGACAAAGGGGAGTAGCATTGTTCCTGTACCCTAACAGTAATGAAATTGTAGGATTTAGAGTTGAGAATTCATCCCTCAACTCTAATATAAGCTTAATGAGAAATAATACTGTTTGTGACTGGACTGAGTTGGCCTCCATAGCAAAGGGCAGGAGGCACAGTGGCATTTGTAGCCATGAAGCACGACAAGATGTCTGGTCACAGGATCTCCTCTACACGTATCTGGTGTTTTAAGAGGCTGCACTCAGCTAAGAGTGAGAGGGAATATCTTGCAAAGACCACCTCTAGTTCACTGAATCTAGTGAATCCTTCTGAGCCTTCTGACTGCTAAAGCAGCCTCCAAATGGACCCTTTTTTTGGTGTCTGTTTCAAATAAGGTCACAAGAAAGCAGAACTACTGCAATGTTTGTCTGGCACATGCTAGTGAAAAAGAGCACATGTTTCTTGTCTCAGACTCAATAATTTAAGTTTATTTATCAAAATGGAGAGATGACACATGCTTCTATGATGTTTTTCATGTTAATTTGTATTGCACACTGCTGCTGTAAAAAATATGAAACTTTCTTCATAAAATTAAATACATGTCACATAAAAACATTGTCACATAAAACATACCCTTTAAATATGTGTTTAACTTTCAGTCTTACGTCTTTGGGAAAACGCAGACATTTGAAAATTGAAGGAGTTTGCAATGGGTACTCAAACCAGTCTTTGTGATGCAAACATCTACTGCTACTTTGTAATTAGATGGATAAAAAGCAAAGGAGATCAAATGGTATCAAGCTGATTACTAGTATAAAGGGATAATTATAGGTAGTTAAAGAGCAATGAAATGACAGTAATTTGTCAAACCCTATTCCCACACTGGGGATTTTATGGTGTATCTGATGAAAACTTCTGTTGAGAATTTCTGATTTTGAATTGTATTTAAAAAATACCTTCCATCTTTCATGTTGGATTCTATTGTACACTAGAATATACAATTATTTTCACAGAAGGAAGGAGAGTTTTCTATGCTTTTATACCACATATGGTCCATCTACTGCCCTAGCCAAGCAAATGCTGCAGCAGTGATTGAAGTCAGGGGAAGTATGGTCATCTGTGCAAACTAAGAATTCATTTTGAAGCAGGTACTGTTCTGAGCTTTTGAAGGAAACAGGTAGAAGGGAGGCAGGAGGTGGAACTGATTTAATGGCATCAACACATCTAATGTCAAAAATTCACCTTTTCTTTTCTTGAAACAGTTTTTGTGGAATTCAAAGTTAAAAATAAACATCATCAAGTTTATATGAAACAATGATGAGTTTTTAGTGTTTTCTGTAGTTCTATAGGTTGCTGAAACACATTTCCAGTGTTTTCTATTTTCCCCCTGTATTTATCATGATTATGTGATGGAAAACCAGGTATTTTGTTACAACTTAAGTGTGGATACTGTAGTGATTATTGTTTGACTATACCAGATTAACTATTCAAGTGCTTGCTGTGTGAACACAAGACCTATCTCGTCTCATGTGTAGTGTTAGATGCAGTTCTGGCTTCTAGGTAGATCTGTGCCTTGGACTGTGTGATCTCACCATCTCTCTTCTGCTCCATGTCTCCAGGTGTCTCAAAGGGAACTGCTGAGTGTCTGGAGGCAGAGAGTCAGGCAGAAGGCACTAAACCACATCTTTTGAGGCTCTACATTCAAAGGACTGTCACATGATGGCTACTGCCTTGTGCAGTAGGGCTGTTGTAATTGTGTGGTCCAGGACCATTCCTTTCCCACCACATGAAATGAAATATTAAATATATGATTGACAGATCACTGATTTCAAGCCTCACAATGAATTTTTTGTTCCAACTGCATTAAGAAACGCTTTTCAAAATACCAGTATTTCATACACAATTGAAATCCTTATTTTATGCAAAAAATAACTTGTAACCGTACTCAATATGGGTAATGTGGCAGTGCAGTTCCCAGTATTTTGGAAATTACTAGCATTTTTTTCTTGTGATGATGTTGATCGTAGAAAGACATTTTCCTCGCCCCCAGTGCCACCATCGCCCTCAGTGCCACCATCATCCTCAGCCCCCCAGTCCTCAGCGCCCTCAGTACGCACCCTTGCGAATATTGAACAGCTCAGTGTTAAAGGACTTTATCTTCTATCTAATATCCCACTCTTCTTTTGTGAAAATATCTTCTGACTATGCTGCCTCTTATATGATGGTTAGTGTATATGTCAAGTATATATTCTTTTTCAGAAAAAGATCCAAGGGAATTGTAATTAGTATTGAGAGATTGAAAATAGTCTGGAGTCTAATATTTTCTGTTATCTGAAAATATATTCTCCTTTCTTTTTTTACAGGTGTATCAGCTTATATCTTGACAGACACAAGACAATATTGAAGAGCCTATAAATATGAAAGGCCCAGTGAGCATGTTCATATATGTTTAAAAGTTTCCCCCAGGGCATTTGAGTGTTTTTCACTCAAGTAAGCATTTTGACATCAGTCAGTCATCAGTCTTTTCCCCATCAGTGACAACCTATCAAGACAGAATTTATGAAGAGATTTTTCATGAATTGCAAAGATGATTTTTCTACTATAATTTCTTATTGACGTGTTAGGTAAAGATTTTCAGTTACATGGAAAAAAATGCTTATCTTACAGTACATTAGGTAACTATACATTCACCTGTTTTTCAAGCTTCTATCTTTTTTCCAGTGTGATACCAAAACAGATCTCTCGACAGTTTTGCCAAAAACCACTGGAAATATTTTTGTGGTTTTTCTCCTTTTAAACTGTAAAGAACAGGTGAAATCTCTTCTCATAAGATATTAAAAGATCAACATCCCTAGAGATCTTTCAGTGACAGGGTGCACATGTACAGCATATTTGTGGTGACGTATTCACCTGCAGGGGCAATAGAACACCGCTGTGCTCCAGAGTATTGAATGACTGTAAAAGGCAAAGCATCAGCTTCTTCCAAGACTAACATTAGGACTTCCCACTGAAATATGCTATTGAAGATTGTATCTGAAAAATAAATGCTGGGCTTGTAATTGTTCCTTGCAGCAGCATACAGGGTTTTACAGAAAGGTAAAACTGTATTTCTTGTAGGAGTTGGCAGCAAATAAACTGTTCTTGTTGAAAATAAGTAAAAGGTTTTCCAAGCTTGATTGTATTAATGATCTCTTCCTAAGGAGAATGCAATATTTATAAATAACAGTTGTGATGTTTATTGCTATCTTTAAGAAATCTGCACACTGTTCTTGCTTTTACAACTTTTAAGAGGTTCTTTGCACAAAGGAATACCAGGCAGGTTATTTGGATGATATTTCCATTATAAAACACAGACCCTTTTGGCAAATAAAGTGCAGGAAATGTTTGAAATGGTTAATTTCAGCAGACATTCAACCTTTCTCCAAGAGCATCCCATTGACTTGAGAGATTGTATAGCAGTCAAAATGCTTTAGCATCTCTTCAGCATCTGATGGCAGGATCAACATGTTGGGTGCTGACAGCTGTAAACATGTATATTTGCATTCTGATTCGAATGCTTTCAGCTCCTTTGCCTACAGCGATCACTTCCTCTCTCCCCGTACTCCAACAAGGTCCGCAGTCCCTGTGCTTGCCTGCTCCGCTTCATCGCGGGCTGAAGGACACTCTCCTCTGAGCAGATTTCTTCCCGAGACGTGAGTCAGCAGGCAAGGTGGCTGACGACATTGCCGGGATGGGCCGCGCAGAGATGTGCCTCTGCAGTGACGCAGCCTTTGCTCACCCAGAAGTCAGCAAGGATTTTTACATCACTTCTGCACCAGGTGGCAACATATCATGATGCTCTGCTCGTGATCTGGATTTAAAGGCACAAACGCTTATAATACGCAGCATTCTGCAGAATTCAGTCAGTACCGATCTGATCTGCTTGCCCTTATTTTTTTTTTTTTACTCAAATTAAGTATTGTTATTATATTTAAGTATTATTATATTAATGTTGACAAAGACGGGTTAAATGCCATTAACTATAAGGAAGAAAATAATTCAGTTGGATGGTCTAAATGGTAAAAAAGGTACCTTCTAAGTTTTAGAGAGTACTGTTTGCATTGATTTTAAGATGCAAAATGCTGTGTATTACAACAGTTTTTTCTTTCAAATTTTCTGGAACCTAATTACTAAAAAATTCTCTTTGCTAATAAAGAAAGATTCGTAGTATTTGAAGGACTAGCACCTTCAATTTAGATTGTAATAAAAAGTTTGGTTGCTATTAAAAGGCTTTTCAAACAAGTGTTCAGATGTCTGTGACATTGAGGCTGAAATGTTTCATGTGGTATTCATACTGCCAACTTAAGATGTTTTTATTGCAGACATCTTCCGGGCTTTTCATTGTGGATTCACCTTACAGTTGCTTAAGGGACATCAGAGATAGCCTCGTCTGGAAAGTCTTCTAGTCTTTTGTCCTCCTAGCAGAGAAACAAGTGCCTGCAGGGTTCAGTTGATCTCATACATATTTCTAAAAGGTCAGATGGAGCACACCATGAAAGTGTTTATTGCTCTGTTGTGACCATAGAGTCTACAAAACTCGTTCAGATATCTACATTTTAGACATTTGCATTTGCTCAGATGATTCCTATCTTTTGAATGTAATTGTACTTCAAATGGAACTACAGACTCTCAAACTATTTGATTATTAAGCCCCAACTTTTTTCAGTTTGGCATCCAAATTCTACAAGCCTGGCTTGGACATTGATCTGAGTCATTCTATAAAGTTTTTGGAGTAAGGAGACACAACTCCCATTACATCAGGTGAGAGATAAATCTCGTAGCACGTTTTATTCCTCTTCACAGTATTAACATTACAGTAAAAACAGTTTCACAGTATTAACATTACAGTAAAAACAGTATAAGGGAAGAGATTTTGTTAAAGGCTTAATGTCTTATTCTTCAAGATTTGTAAAACAAGCACAAAAAGCAAAACATATCTGTTCTTAAATAAAAGTTTGTGAAGTATTTAACATGCAGATGACAAGTAAACTGTCAAATGAAACTTTTATAGAAGACAGTATTATGAAAGAGAATGGGAAGATAGAGTGTATATGAAATAAACGATATAGACAAAACCAAATCCTTGAGTGTGAACTGAAATTAAAGGAATAAAAGTGCTTATGGAAATTTTTGCAGCCTTAAATGAAAGAAGAAGGAGAGGAAGGGATATGAAGGTGTGTGTGTGTAGATAAGTGACAGTGTTTTGGGCAGAATGTCAAATGTTTTGACACTGGAGTGAAGCCAAAGAGAATTAGGGGCAGGGTGAAATGTGAGTGAGTATGGGAGTACTTTAGAATGAGTTGATTGATCAGCAAAGTCAGAGGCTACTGTTCTGGAAATCCCACAAGAAAAACTGTGTTTTACTTACTAATTTTTGGAATTCATAAGCTATCACACAACAAAGTTGTCTTATTTCAAGGAGACTAGCAATGCCTAGCACTCACAAACCATCTCTGATTATCTTTACAAGCAGTCCTTGAGACAGTGATTGAAGGTTGAGGTGGCATATGTAACTAAACACAGTGTTATCTAGAATGTATTGTTACATACATAAAAACATCCCCACCTCTGCCCACACCATGTTGGATTTTGAGCTGGCCATCTTTACTTGGGAACAAAGTCTTTGGTTACAGTAAGAACCTGAGTTTGGTTCTTAACAATTGTTATCGCTTCCTCTTAAAAATACTATAAATAAACTGGAAAAAAATTCAAAGAAAGGTAAAAAGGATGATATAAATTGTGATGTTACAATGGAAATAGTAGTTAGGCAAACCAGAGTTCTTTACCCTGGAGAAAAGGTTGTTCTACTGAAATGTTAAAGAGGGCTAAAAAGCCCCAAATGGTATGAAGGTTGTGCATTAAGGATTTCTTGTTTAGTCTAATTTCCAATAAAAAAGATGTTGAACACCAGTTGAAGCTAACAGAAACCTCATTTAAAGCAAGCAAGAAGGCTTTGTTCTTCATCTTGTTTTAGCATCTGCAATAACCTTTTCATCTATAATATCTTTTTCAAAGCAAGTAAGAAGGCTTGGATCTTCATCTTGTTTTAGGATCTGTAATATCTTTTTCAAGAAACTCCACGAATTCACTCTAGACAGTTTATATGCCTTCTGAATAGTGGATAATTTAGAGAAGGAACATCCACCAATACCTATTGAATAAAAAAAAAGACATTATCCCTGGCTAAGGAATTCCAAAAGTTACAAATTTTTTGAGGTTAGATCATTTGGTAAAGTCTCATTTAGTGCTGTATTGTTCCCTTTTCATTTTGGGTGATCTTTTGGAGAATGGTTACTATGCTTGATGAATCACTAGCCTTTGCTCTGAGCTAGAATCACCCTTATGTTAGAAACAAGGCTGATTTTAAATAATAATAGATTTATCTGGTAGTGTTAAACTAGAATTACAACAAAAGCATGTAATCTATATTGAGATATTTTTCAGGTAAATACATGAAATCTATCAGATTGCATTTAAGGTAGAGTGATTCCTTCTTATCCTATGTGTGAATTACAGTTTTTCTTATTGTAGTTTCAGGAGTATTCTTAAAAAAGTTGAAAATTTTTGAGTATGTCAGTCCTGTAGCAAAAGCAGTGAAGATTATAAACAGGAGAATAAGTGGTGAAGGGACATATTATCTTTACCTCTGCTGTTTTCTAGTTTTCAACTCTGATGTTTTCTTCCTCAAAAGCATCTATTTTGCTTCTCTTTTTGGTTTAGTTTGCTAGATTTTGTTTAATTTCCTATCTCCCACTTGCTTTAGTGAGCAATGTGTATTTGTGCCAAAACCAAGAACACTGACTTCCTATTTTATACTGTCATCAGTGTGTTTCTTTTCCATTGATAGGAGAGCATATCTACCCAGTAGTGCCAAATATGGTAAGTGCTGCAGTAATTCACATTTTCCTGCTTCCCTCCTTCAGGACTGCACATTATACTTTCCAGCATGTGATGCGAATACAAACGGATCTTGTGGGAAAGAACAGCACAGTAATAAAAAATTTTACCTGGAGGAAGAAAGCAAAGAAAAATAACTGTTTGCTCATGTTGTGGCTGTGTATGTGAGACTTGAGGGGAAAAGACACCCTTTCAATGCAGTTTTCATTTTAACAGAATTATTGAATGTGGGAGCATAAAGGTAGTTGGCATTACCTGTCCTCCAGTCTTGTGTCTGTTTGGATGCAGAAAGTCAGAACTAATTTAAGGAAAATGGTATTCAAATGAAGGTGAAATGCTTATATTTGATTACATATATCTATTAATATGAAGACAATAATTTTGAATGGCTTTAAAGGTGTTAAATTCCTTTACCATCAAACTCATACTCACTAAAGTCTATGTGGGAATTTCTTTTTTCAAGTACTTGGAAACATACTACCCATCCGTAGGCAGGTATTACAGTTCTCCCAGCTTTCCTTTCCATTACATAATCAAACAATTCTCAAGGTTTGGCTGAAAAAGACTTCTCAGTAGACAACCTGCAAAAATAACACACCAAGAGATTTTTTTAAAGTGTGCATAGTCATCAGTGACTGAAAGATTGTAGTAAGAAGCAGACCTTTAAAGAATGCCTCAAATGGATGAGCTACTGTGTTGAAATACAGAAACTGGTAAACTGGAATTGCTCCCAGTAATTTGCCTGACCTGTAGAGTATTGGTATATGTTAGTGGTGGTCTCCTTTTGGGTTATGAGTTGATTTTGATGGATTGTAGTTAGGAGCAGGAAGAAAAAATGGAGAAGAAGATGAAGCAAAGGACAAGGAAACCTTGAAAATTATAACTCCCTCATTCTGGACAAAGAGTTGCAAATGCAACCTAACGAATTCTCATTCAGAAAAAAATTAGTATGTGCTTTATGCTAATTTAGAAGACATTAATTTAAAAGACATTATAAACATTTGGGATGAGGTTTTGCTTGCATAAATTTAGTTATATGGCTCAGACTTACATCTGAGCTAGAAGCCAAAATGTGTGATTTATTTTGTCCTAAAGCAGAAATCTTAAACCTGTTAGAGGACGCAGGTGGCATCTAAAGCTAACTGAGAAGTATTCCATTCTTTGTTAAGGTAAGGGTGTCCTTACTGTGCTGTGGTGCAGGAAGAGGAAGATAAGGATGGAGAAAAGATGTTTCTTTTTCACATTCAAGTTCAAAGACACAATATTCATGTTTTCATGGAATGTTTCACTGGGACATTGATCACTATAGTTTCTTTAGCTTAACAGAATGATAGTTATGTGTATTGGCTCTTCTAAGAAGGAGACAGCCCAAAAAGAAATACAAAAGCAGCAGCATGGACATTTGTGAGGAGGATAGATATTAAACTGGAAACAGCAGTACTCAGAATGATATTTGACACTGTGAGAAACTGCTCTTCAGGAATTAAAGCTTCCATCTAAGGAAGGAGCATCCTCCCTGTTGGATGCCGTGAGGTGCCTGCATCCAGCCAGTGTACTGTCAGTTTGGGCTGCAACAACACATACCCACACTTGCGATGTGCATATGTGAAGTCATGGGGTTCTTTCACACCAGTGTGTGATTCAGCAGGTTGTAAGGAGCTGAACAGATCCGTGGAAAGCTAGACCACCCACACCCCTAGGAGGAGATGTGTAAGGAGGGGAACAAGCATGCCCAGATGAGACGTGTGCACTTGTAACTATTCAGAGGTTCTGTGAGAAAGATATGCACATGTAACTGTGTTTATGTGTCTGTCATTCGAGCATTTTGGGTGGGTTGTTGTAGGAGGTAGTTTTTGTTTGTGTGTATTATAAGCATTTCATATGCCTCTAATATTGTTGTTTATTAGCTTGCATCTAATATTGTGGTTTATTTGTATTGCTGAATGTTAAATATAGATATCGCTGATTGCTGGTTAATTACATGCTGTTAATAAATTGCTTCAATTCTGATTTTCCCTCTGATAATGTATCACATTTAGCAGAAGATCTCTGAGCTGAGTGTACTGTCACTGCAATAAGCACAGCTGTGAAATACAGCATTACAGAAATGAAAGGGGTTTTGTTTAGCTGTTGAGTAATAGCAAAATTAATATTTAAGTGATAAGTAAGTTTTGATATATGCTGACAGCTTGCCAGTCTCTGAAATGCCTACCATTGAAACTTTCAAGATTTTGTCTATAGATAAAATGAAAAGATCAAGTAAGAGTCAGTTTTGTATCAGTTAACTTACAGTAGTTCTTGAGGAATAGAGGAGAATCCTTCTAAAACTCGGAGCTGGATTAAGAAACATAATTCAGGAAGGACAAGTCATAGTCCCTTTATTATGACTTGAGTGAAAAGGGAAGTAGAGTAAGTGTTGCTGATGGAAATTATTAATGCACCAAGAACATTTCCTGTGAGACATTATGCAAAATGCTGCATTCTAGTTTTATGGTGAACAGATTCTTCAAAGAACATAGTCTCAATTAGAACCCTGGAAATAAAAGAGGTATTTGAGAAATAACTAGAATCAATTTTTCTCTAGTTAGATGACATAGTTAAGATACATTTTCACTATTTTAACCACTTCTAGAATTTGTAGCAAGTTCATAGGCTTTAGTTTTTAAAGTCTTATTATAATTTTAATTGACTCAAAGATTTAAACTTCCCCATTTAAGATACTATGTGCAAATACATTTTGTTCCTGAAGACCTTTATTAAAAAACTGTAATGTTATGTGTACAGTATGCAGAGACTGTGATCCGTGTTGACTTTTAACATACTTTGAGGAAATAAGACATTGTTTTACCTATAATTGTGAAGCCCGATTGTGCAACCCTTACATTAATTTTTAGTCATTAAGACACTGTTTGCAAGACCACATCTTATTTTTCTTCTTCATGTTGCTTCATGCTACAGTTTTATCATTTCAGTTTTAGTTCTTTAATGATACTGGTATGTCTTGAAAAGAACTCTTTTCTTTTTACTTTTAAAAGGAACAATTGAAATGCAATAGTAAGTAAATTGCATAAAGATTCTAACTAGCTGGTAGCCTTGGCAACCCTTAAGAAAACTCAGTATTATAAAAAAAGTAGTATTTCCTTATTTTTTTTTCTGATTTCTCAGATGTAGCATTGCATCAGTGCAGAACAGTTAAGTATTATAGTCACTGACATTATATGGCAAGAATATATGACATCTAGATACTGTTAGACTCCTTCTTGAATTTCTGTGTACTGAATGCAGGTGAGACATCACATTGTCAACTCTGTAGCTTTTTTTATTCCTGGTACCTAAGGGACAATTTTAAATATTAAAGTGTTTGTATGTTATTATGTATTTAATCAGAGATGGAGGTTTTGGTCAGGCACTCAGTGACAGAGACTCTACAATTTACATCATAACTATGTCTGTTTAGACAGGCATCGTTTTTTTATGTACAGAAAATCATGATCACCTGAGATACTCTTGCCTATCCTTGCTAATAATTGATAAAGGGAAGGATCTAATGTTTCTGACTGAGAAAATAATTACGAGTTCTGGTTGTTCCTTGATCTTGTAATATGTTTGCAAAGCGCTTTGAAACCTTGCTAGAAAACATACTAATATGTGCAGCAAAGTATCCCTATTTGTTAGATAATCGTCACTCCTAACAGGTAATCAGATCCAACATGCTTTTTCATCTGTTGTCATTTTGTTTACTCCTTCTACATTCAGATCATGAACACCATTCGATGAGACCAGCAGCTAAACAGAAGAAGAAATGGTAAATTTGAAAGGACAGCTTAGGGAAGCCAAGCGAATGACTGACAGTGCTCATGGCTGGGAAACCTACAAGGTGTATGGATTCTTAATTAGTGTCTTTGAGAGGCATTAACCGTTCTGTTCTTTTTTAACCTATCCTATATTTCTAAAGTCTTATTATATATCCAGGGCTATAATTTGTTTGATTGAGTAGTTGATTTATTGCTATAATACATCTTTCAAAAGCTACATTTTCTGTTCTCACTAATATCTGGTGGTATCTTACGTTAACGGAGCTGTGCTTACAAAGTTAATTTCATATTTAGGAACGCTTTCTGTGGTGCCAGACCATGTCCAGAATATTCTGATACGGTTTTTTTCCCAGTAGACAATACTAATGTGAAGGCTATACTTGTTAGGGTAATTGTAATTTTTTTTTTCTTGAAGTTACATGAATTTTAGCATTCATATGCGGTGACAGCTGTATTTATCCTTTTATCTGATCTCACTTATCTTTCCATTATACAATGTTTATTATTAGGAACTCTTCAAATTTGGTCATGGGTATTTCAGTTATGTTGTGTTGCAGACTTAGCACTTTTACAACGTGTCACGGTCCTCCCCTGTCTGCATAAATTGATAGGACTGCAAGTCTCCTTTGGATTTCGGAATGTACACACAAATAAAGATCTTCTGAGTGTTTGTGTAGTTTGCTTTGTTGTCTCCCTTCCCAAAATAACATATGTGTAAGCTCCTGAAAGTGTGGTACTGAGAGGAATAATGTTTGGAGGATTTATATATTTTTTTTTTGACAGTTTGTGTAATTATTTGGTTGTTTACCAATTCATTTCACATAATCTTGCATACCAACACACTTAGGTTTTTGTTAAGATTTATTAAGATTTCTCTAGGTACTTTTGGGATCTATTTAGAGAAAGGTGTCTTTTCTTGTGAAGGTATGTAAAATTTCAAAACAAATTCTTCCAGCAAATGTATACCACATTTTGAAAAAGGAGAGAAGTGAATGGAAAAAAAAAAAAAGATTGTGCCCACAAGGAAAGATTCAGTGGAACAAATACAGGCCTGGTCAAGAGGAAGTTTTGAGTAAGCTTTGTATTCCACAACTGTACCAGTCTTAATCATTGTTTAATATTCAAATATTATTTAATAATGAAGTAACTAAATATCATTCATCAGTATTGTTGCTGAGCTTTCAGACTATGAGAAATGGAAATGTAGAGAGTTGCAATCTCAGTTTTCAAATTGGCTACTAGTTTTGCATGTTTCCATTTGTATGTGCTGACTGTAAGATAAACAAGCAAGAATTTGATCGAAAGGCTCTCCACTGAGGGTAGGACTTCATGTTGGTTTTCCTGATGCGTACTCAGGTTCTTTCAAGAGCAGTAGGAGCTGTAAGTGTTCACTATATGTGGAGCTGAACAGAACATGTGAACTCTCATGTCAGATAGTATCATTGAATATTTGGAAATGTTTACTAGCTGCAAGGCATCCCTTTCCTTCACTCACATAGTATAGGCACTCTAGATAGTCTTAGAGTCTTGAGTGAAGGAACTATAACTTTCAGAGCTTGTCCAGTAAGATTCTTAACAATCCCAATGCTTTTCTTCAGAAGTAAGGTTAGCTAGCTGAAGTTCAGCCTGGTCATTTCCTTGGTTCCTGTTAGCTTCTCTGATGGTGAGCCAGAGCTCTGCTGGTACAAATACCTGCAGTGAGGCATCTGGCCATGACAACATACAGCAACTGACTATGACAAGACTCACACTTGGGATCCTTTTTTCTTCTGAATTGATGTAATTGCTAGGTACTTTATAATTGTTTCAGTCTAACATTTGAACAAAAAAATGATGAAAAATATGCTCTAGTCTTTTTTTTTCCTCCCTCAATGGAACATTTTTGGTAAAAAGAGAATTTTTCAGTTTTTCTTATAACAGTAAAGGAAAAAATAATTTCAGGTATTTGGGCTTCCAAAGAAATGCAGTTTTCTTATGCAAAGACATTTTGCTGAAGTGATGTTTTTGGTAGAAAACATGCGTGTTTTCTAGCAGGATCATCTGCAAATTGCAAAGTAAGAAGGAGGGAAAAACGTGCTGTAAAATCTATCCACTTTAAAACACTATAAGTGGTAATTAATTTGCCATCAAATGAACAATGTCAGATGCTACCTCTACCTTCATTATAAGAATCCCTTAGGTACCTAAGTTAAGACAATTTCTGGACTAATAGATTAAAAGCTCTCCCAGGCACTGGGACTAACTGGCATGTAATACTATGCACATACTTTAGCAAACTCTCTTATCCTCCAAAGATGGTTGGGTACTTTTAAGAGCAGTTTCTGAAACACTGCCTACCAAATTATGTTCATTAACCTATTTGGAAGAGGTACAGGACAAAGATCTTTTAGGAAGTATTTTAGGAGTTTGCCCAGACTAGTATATTCTAGTGTTCAGGGATGTTTCTGGTTGTTGTTAAGACATAATCTTCAAACAATTTCCCTTGGTCATACATGGCATGACCATGTACTGGAAATCAGAAGGAAAAATATTTCAGTATGCAAATTTTGAATCCTTTTTGTCTTCTTTAACATTAAATAGATATTGAGATGAGGGCTGATTCTTGGCAGGAAAACCTGAATTAATATCACAAATGCTGAGGCTTGATGCTGACTTTACAAAGTACAGTTTTATAGCCACTATATGTGAGAATGAACAATAATGGTAGTACTTTCTGTCTATAAATCTTAAATACAGATTACGAATTAAATGTTCTTTACAAAGGGAAACTCATAGAAGGAAAGGATGCATGGAACACTGGAGTTCATCCCATTTAACTCCTAAATGTTCTTTCAAGGTATATCTTGCAGGCATTTGCACAGCAGTAGCTTCTGTGGCCCCTGGGACCATGACAGGACCAGATTCTTCTTCAGCGCTCAGTTTTGCACATACTCACCTCTGGAGACCAAAAAGCTTCAGTAAAGGTGAACTGTGATCTGTGTCCACAATGAAGCAGTGAGAAGTATATTCCTATTTTCTGTGTTGCTGTTTAGGACTATAAAAACAGATGAACATCCCTACAAGCTGCATACTTGCCTCTCAAACTGATGAACAAAACCACTTGCAAACATGAAAAGCTGAAAGGACTTTCCACTATTCAGAAAAGCACAGCTAAACGGATACCTTCTGACCTAGCAGTTGGTGTAATATATTAGATGAGAAACTAGAATATCTAAAATTTCGGAGGTCTGTATGTGGAAGATGGAAATTGAGTTAGAGGTCTTTCAAATCTGTGATATTGTTAAACTCAGTAGCCTATTCCTAACTTGATGAAAGTATTTCCAGATCTGATTATCTAAAGTTTGAAGATTTTTTTACTCGGTGGATTTGAGAGAAAGCTTAAGAGCAGATATAAATACACACCTAGTACTTTGGTACTTTTAGTCTCCATCAACATTTCTGCTGTGAGCAAGGGACAATGTAACATTGTCTTGGACGCAGACCTGGAAGCATAATCCTGGGTGTTTTAAGCATATTTTAGCATATAGTGAAATCAGGAAATTGAAGTTACATGGTTTCCTGTTACAGTACCTTTATTTAATAATTACCATTACAATGATAAGTCAATCTATCATTTTCTGGGATTGGCAATTTTTCATCACGTTGAAGGAACATTTTATCCTTGGTTGATAGCATATTTAGGATAGTTCATAACTGCATCTTAATGAAAACCAGGAATATTTTGTTTTTAGGAAAAGGATTTTGTTCTTACAATCACTTGATATTTGTATATGGAAATTTTTAGATATGTTGAAATATATCTGGTTTCTCACAGATTTTCTGTATCTGAAAAATGTCCTCCAGACCCATATTTTTCCTTAAGGAAACAACATTTCATCTTCCAAGGAAACTTCCAGTTCAAGACTCAAATAGATGCTGAAAGGTTCCTGTCTTCAGGATCTCAATGAGCACCATGGCACATTATATTTGATGTTACTCCCAGCAAGAAAAATTGATCAAATCATCCCCTTACTGGTTGAAATTCATAATTTACAATAATTCGTGTATATATACTACTGTAAGTATCCCTTAATTTAATCTTAAGTGAAACACTGGGCTCATGGCCCTAGACTGAACCTTTTGCATGAATGGCAGTTTTAGAGACTGTGAAGTTTTGGTTCAAACAGTGAAATAAGATTTTCTCCTAAAGGCTTTTTTAAGATCCGGTTGTTAAAATTATTAGGGAAATGTCTGCCTGAATTAAGGTGCAAATGAGACCATATGCCAAAGTCAGTATGGATTTTTATTTAACAGTAAATGTGGGGGAGAGAGGGAGAGATAGGAAGAAACAGGAAAAGGTGGGGTGGGAGGGTGGGAAGAGAAAGAGTGATAGGAAGACTCAGTAGAAAAAATATCACCACTTCATGGGTTCTGTTGGCCCTCTTCTTTTGGTCTTCTCCATGGTGAGGGTCCCAGTGATGTCCAAGTGATGCCCATTGTCTTGATTTGTCACAGGTGGGGGAACCCTATGAAACAAAGAATCCACTGAGTTTGTATTCGCTCATTTTCAGGTGGGAACACCAAGGTAATTTCCCTAACTCAGGGAATTTTACACTGCATGATGTAATAATTTGGATCACAGGACACTTTGGAAGTCTTTGATGGTTTAGAGCACCTCCTAAGACATTACAGCTGCCTCTGACATCAGGGAATTGAATCAATTTTGGCCCATCAGCAGGGGTGAATACCTTCAGGCTGCATGTGAGGTGCTTCTCCAGAGGGGAGTTTTCTCTGTGAGTCTCTGATGATGGGTGTGCAGCCCTCTGCACCTGGGAGGTTAAGCATCAATTGTTTGAGCCATTAACCATTAACAGACCAGTCTCTCACAGGCTTATAAAGAAGATAGTAAAAAATTTTTGTGAACTGTGGCTTTCTGAATTATATTTTTTCATCATTTTAAGTATGTGCATTTTCAAACCCATTCTTTAGTAATTAACTTCACAGCAGTTTTGCTTTTGAATTGACTCTACTGAGCGACAGTATGTTTAGTCCACGGTTAATGTTTTTTTCCAAGTGTAGTTCTTCATATTTCAACATTCTTAATGTTGGTCTACTTACTAAAGTACAAATAAATCTTTTCCCCATTATTGTGTGTAGATAATGGCACAGTGTTTCCCTCAATATAAACTACAGTTAAGCTGTTAAATAAACAAAATCCTTAAAATTAACAAGCAGTTATATGGACACATGGAATTAAGATGTGGATGACAATATTTTTGCAGAAATCTGAAATATCTGTACCCCAGAGCCTGGGAATGCTCCTCATTATCTGTGGTGTGTTGACCATGGCCGGATTCCAGGCACTCACCAGAGCTTCTCAGTCACTCCCAACTCAGCTGGACAGGCGAGAGAAAATATCACAAAGGTTCACGGGTTAAGATAAGGACCAGAACAGATCACTCACTGAATACTGTTAAGGGCAAAACAGACTTGAATTGGGGATATTAACTGAATTTATTGCTAATCAAAATCAGATCAGAATAATAAGAAGTAAAACAAATCTTAAAAACATCTTCCCCCCATGCCTCCCTCCTTCCCAGCTCTGCCTCCTTCCCTCCAGTGGCACAGGGACACAGGGAATAGGGGTTAGGGTCAGTTCATCACAAGTTGCTCCTGCCTCTGCTCAGGGAGGGGACCCCTTCCCCTGCTCCAATGTGATGTCCCTCCCACAGGAGACAGTCCTCCACAAACTTCTCCAGTGTGAGTCCATCCCACCGGCAGCAGTTCTCCATTAACTGCTCCAGCATGGGTCCCTTTGCACTGGGTGCAGTCCTTCAGGCACAGCCTGCTCCAGTGTGGGTCCCCCTCAGGGTCACAAGTCCTACCGGGAAACCTGCTCCAGTGTGGGCTCCTCTCTTCATGAGCTCACAGGTCCCTGCCAGGACCCTGCTCCAGCAAAGGCCTCCCACAGGTTCGCAGCCTCCTTTCAGGCATCCACTTGCTCTGATGTGGGACTCCTCCAGGAGCTGCAGCTGGATCTCTGCTCCACCGTGGATCTCCATGGGCTGCAGGGGCACAGCTGTCTCACCATGGTCTGCAGGGGAATCTCTGCTCTGGTGCCTGGAGTACCTCCTGCCCCTGCTTCTCCACTGACCTTGGTGTGTATAGAGCTGTTCCTCTCACATATTCTCAGTCCACTCTTCTTTGGCTGCAATTACATCTGCACAATAACTTTTTTTCCTTTTTAATAATGTTATCACAGGTTATTATCTCTGATTGGCCTACCCTTGGCTCTGTTCTGGAGCCAGCTGGTACTGGCTCAGTTGGACATGGGGGAGGCTTCTGGCAGCTTCTCACAGGAGCCACCCCTGTATTCCCTGCTACTGCCAAAATCTGTCCATAAAAACTCACTGCTGTATTCCATAAGAAATTTCAACCCAGAAAGTAGTTTTTAAGTTTTGTATCTCTCCAGCTCTTTTTTTATGGCTATCTGCATGGTAGACAATATTTCCATTTTCCCTAGTTACTTGGATATCTTTCTAAGATTCAAACAGAAGTTCTGTGCTCAACTCAACTGGGGAAGTTCACTAGGGGCGTTCAGTGAACTGCCTTAAGCAATAGATCTGATGATAATAGTCCCCTTCAGTCATGAAACCTATCTTTTATTTAGCACAGAATAAATACAAACCTTTTCCTTGTGGTATTAGTTATTGGGCCTGGACACACAGAAGTGTTGATTTGACAGGGTATATGGGTCAAAAAAGTCTAGGGTTTATTTGTGCTTTTGGTCACTTCAATATCTTATAATTGGGATTACTGAGATTTAAATTTATTGGCTCATTTTAAATGAAAAGCATACCAATAAAGATCTTTTTTCTCTGTGTGTGTCTAGCCTCTTTTCTCGGAACAATTTCAGCATTGACCTCAAGGCCATTCTCAAAGGGGATGCAGGAACCAGACTACAAATACTAGTTCAGTTTTGAACGCCCAGGGGGATCTGTGTGTTCAGACAGTCCAGTGGATTAATGCACTGCCAGTCCAGGTCTGCATTTCCTCCCTGCTGTTAATTCTCTCCCTAAGTGAGCTTCTGAGAGCCTCCCTGAAAGCAGGCTAATGCAACTCAGGCTGCAGGGTGCTCTCAGTCAAGATCTGCAGAAGAAAAGGCCGAAACAGATCTTCACTCCCCGAACCACTCTCTAAAGCGGGTACTTGGATATTCCGGAGATTGCCTGACAGAAAGGTGAAGGACGAAAAAAAGAACAAATGAAGTTAAGATACCTGGATACCTGGATACCTGGAAGGATACAGTTCCTTCCAATATCCTCTTTTGTTTTCCATAGGGAGAGAGTGTTGTAGAGATTAGTAATATAGCCTCTGAGTGGGGCCTCTGAGTCATTATTGATCTATCTGGGAGGGTCCTAGAGGTCTTTTCTCTTATCTTGTAAGGAAGTACAGAATAGTAGCTAGATAGGAAACCAAAACCAGTAGGCAGTCCTCTGTGATGGAAGAGAAAGTTGCTGAAGAGAGTATAAATGAGAAGCAGTCATAGTTACTGACTGCTGAGATAATTTATCCTGTATAGTCAGTATTTCCACCTTTGAAAGTAAAAAAAGTGCTGACATATACATTGTTAACATTAAATAAATGTTGGAGTAAAACTGGCAAAGAAACATGCCCCTGGCTTCCTTTTGTCCTGTGGAGAAAGCTGAAATCCCTTGGGGAAGCGGTTCCTGAGATTACAGCCCTAGGGATTTAAGAAATAGTCATGTTTTTCATGGCCAAAGGTAATGAACTGAAAACACAAATAAATGTTTTCAGGAAAGCTATGCAGCTGAGACACCCCTCAGTGAGACACTGCCTCAGGAAATGCAATCCTGTTCTGAAAAGTTAGGGAGTACTGCTGTACTTTAAGGTCTTTTAAACAAATGCAGTTGACCATGAGATGGTGCAGTACAGGACAGCTCAAGGACTTTTGATTGTGTGCAGTGATTTTAAATATTGGACCTCTTCCTAAAAGTGAAGGAACTGGACTTGGTGACTTTACTGAGGATAATTGCTCTTCACAGTGGATTGTTAAAATTTGATCTACAAAAACTCTTTGTCTAAAAATACAGGAAAATAAGAGACATTATGAAAATAATGGAATAAAAGAAGTCTTCTACATAAATGTAGGAGGAAGCAGACTATATAGCCATTGATCTTAGAAGCATCAATATATGAAGAAAAAAGCTAGGCAAACCAAACAAGAAAGTAAATAATGAAGGATTAGGGAGTGAAAAAAAGAAACATGATTTGGAAACGCAGTAATTTTATTGTCGTTTGTATTCTTTAAGAGAGCTTTTAATTTTCTTTTCTACTGAAAGTACTCTATGCCGATAGTTTTTTAATAAAGAGTTTGTTCCTTTTTGTTTTTATGAAGAAAGAGAATATGATTTTCTTTATTAAAAGCAGCTGTCAAGGATCTGTGCTCAAGAGGTGGTAGTGGGGTTCCGACCAAGAGTGAGAGAGCAGCACTCATCAGCTGGAGGACTCAGTAGAAGCTTTGGCTAGGCTAAGACATACCTTCGGAGTGTGTATCTTACACAGAATTTGACATAACCATTCTAGAAAATGAATCTGACCCAGTTTGGGGAGCATGTGAAAAGTTACACAGCTCTGATTACTGGGTAGAGCCAAGTTCTGGTGTAGCACTGTCTGTAAGTTGTGTACTTCTGCAGAGAAGATTCACGTGAGGTCTGCAGAGGTAGGGGTCTGCCAGTACCCATCTCTCCCCAAGGGCAGTGCCCCAACTACACACACATGGCTAAGGATGGGAGTTGTTAGGTGTCTCATAACATGTGTGTGGCTTTGCTGTGAAGACCTGGCAGCTGGGCTGTGTTAAATAAGAAGCAATCTCGCTGTTTGTTTGGAGGACTTTGGTAGACAGTTGTTGATCCTCTAAAAACATTCAGCATTCTGTTAGCTTTGAGTCTGACTGTGTGAAAGGGCTGTATGAATAAACATTCTCCACTCTAGAGAATCTTGAGTCCACAACTCATCATGTTGATGTGTTGGATAGTTGGAAGAAGGGGTTTTCAGCCTCCTAAGTGATTTGCACCCCTTTCACAGGTGCTTTCACAGCATGGGTCTGGCTTGTGGGGACAGAAGCATGGGTATGGCAATGGCAAATCTTAATGTCTTGATGTCTTTTGCTAAGGCATCTAGAATTATATCAGTACCTGTTTATGATTGATTAGGGCTTGATATTTTCAACAAAGGGCCTTGATTAATATTTGTGGAACTCATTATAAACATGGTCATACATCCTCAAGTGTGTCCTATTTAGGTATGCAATATATAATGTACAAGGCAATTAATTGTGGGGCAGTGATGATTAAGCAGCATAAGATCTTCCAAATTGTATGCTGCTGTTTATTATTTTGGGGACTGCAGTTCTCTTTCCTCAGTCTGATTCATTCTGAGTCATACAAAACACATTCTCATTGAAATGGGGTGCACAGCAGCAAGCGCTGTCATGATAGCTCTGCACCATTAGGTAATTGTTTGAGTCTTTTCTAGTGGAGATGTCTGTAGCACAGGCAGTACAAAAAGACGAGGACAATGTGGGTGTCTGGTGGGAGGATTCAAAGTTAGAAGAAAATTACCTATTACAAAAACTTGAGCTTGAGCTTGCTTATTACAAACTTGACAGTATTTCATTTTTAAAATACTTGTACAATGTAATTAGAGGTACAGAAATGATTGTTCATATGCAGAACTAATCCTCTTTAATACAGTGAAAAAAGACCATGAAGATTCATCTATTTGGGCTAGATTTGGGGCCCAGTTTTAATACTGGATCAGTTCTTAAGACAGACATTATTGAAATGGCATTTGAAAATGTGTCTCAGAAATCAGAAAGTGAGATGTTTGGTGATTTTTACTAGTTAACTAATCAGTTTTACTAATAACAACACAGCAAGTTCTATGCATTGTTTTAGTATTTCAATCTCATTTGGTAAGGATTTTAATAAGGCCTATTCTGATTTACAAACAGGGTTTTCCTTCTTGTATAAAAGGTAGAATTTGAAGCTGATAACACTATAGTTAATGTATTTTAAATCGATTTTCTCATCTACTCTCTAAAATTCATAAGCTGTTTACTCAGAAACAGGCAGCCTCCACTGCTTGGAGAGATATCAGATTAAAGAAAACAGACACCTAGGATAGCACATCAGAAATGATACAAAGGGAGGTATTTATGCAGGGATGAGGTGCTTCCCTCCCCCATGCTGTGAACAAGTCCAGAAGAATCATTACAAATAGATGAAAAATCACCTCTTCCCTCATCTTGGGAGAAGAAGAAAATGTCTGGGTAGCTGATTTGGAGTAAGAAGTATAGGGAAATGGAATGGCTGACATGAAATATGCTTTATTTTTAAAGCATTCGTTGAAGTACAGTTGATTTGATTTGGTAATAACAGAGGCTTATGTTAGAAACATGAACAGAACTGCCTGAACAACAAGAAGGGCCAGTTACTGTATTAGTGCAAGATAGACAAAACATAATACTATTTAGTAATGAAAATATTTAAAATAAAAGTAAATAGAATTATTAATTTTCCTTTCTTGAGAGTAAAGTACTATATAGAGATAAAATGTTTAAATCTATTGTTCTACATGTAATCCATCTCTTAGTTTTTAAAATCCCTTTTTTATTTGAGGTACCTTCTATGGCTATGAATTATGAGAGTGTCCTTTTTAACTGTGTAGCTTTCAGTAAAATCCATTATCAGTTCTTTGTTTGAATTCAGTTCACATCATCTTCTCATAGGCTATAAAGAGACTCAATCTGTTCCAGAACAGTAATCACAGTCCATTAAACTCTGTTCCCTGTAGTCTTTGTTCCCAGTTACATGTGATACTGTAATTGTGTGTGTGAGAGAGAGAGAGAGAAAGAGAAAGATATTCAAGTGCCTTGCAAAACTGACACAAAGATTTACCAGTCCAGGCAAAACATATGCTTGTATTTCCTTTAGAATGAAAAAAACTAGCAAGCATAAGCAAGTGTTTCTCTTGCCCAATCAAAAAACCAGAAAAGCACCCCCCAGCTCCCCTATCCAAACAAACCCCACCCTCGAGGAGATTTTCATACAACTGTATCTGAAAAAAACATTCCTTTATTAACTCTTTAGTGTTCTTGATCACCAACTTAATCTGCATGCCATGAAGAGAAGACAGAAAAGTAAGTCTTCCATGTTCACTTCAGAGATAACAGAGTTCATGGTCTAAAAGGTTGTCTCTGTATATTGAAAGCCTGATATTTTTCTGCCAGATCAAACCTGTTTTGAGCTACTCTAACTCCACTGAGTTTTGTGAGGCAGGTAATAAATCTGGCATAAGATCATAAGCTTATTGACAGATTCAAGTTAAATAACAAATATAGTAATAAAGGATGCTAGATTAAAGCTGCAGCCCTATGTGGTTTTCAATGCGTTTTCAGTATAAAGGAACGAAGTGCCTCAAAAATTAATGTCATCTGAGCAAACTGATTGCAGTGGTTTAGAGAGCTGCAGAAGATTTCCAGTATTTTTCCATGTATATTGTGGAGAGCTTCAAAGAAGCGCTTTATTTAGCTATGTAAGATAAATCTGTTCAAATGATGCATACTGAAAGAATGAGTTTCATCAGAGAGGTTGATCTGATTAGCATTTTAACACCAGCTCATTCCTATATTTGACTTGAAATGAGCAAATTCGGTTTGATTTCAATGGACTGGTCACACACAGTTCGAGTCTTTAGTTGTTTTGCTGTAATGACACCAATGTGTTCTGGAGTTAATAGCCTCAAGCCTCGCAGCCTCAGCGATATGAGTAGGTCTGAAACTTGCATAGTGTGGCTTGAGGTCTTCGGTCTTTCCTGTAGGCTGATTTTTCCTCAATCTGCCAGACATTAAATCCATGCAATGTTGTTACAACCAGATTTAATTTCTTCTCAAAATTCATGATAAAATACTTATGTTTTGATGGAAAAATTATTGCAGCAATTTTCAAGGGAGAGCTCTGATGATGAATGACAAAATACTGGTCAAGAGAACTCCCTGGGATGTCCTTTTCTTGCCTTATTCTGCTGGGATTCATGGAAATGTAGTGGGTACCTTACAAGACACCTAGGAGTGCCTGGAATTAGTGCTGTAGCCCTTTTGGAGGAGTATTGGTTATTACAGAATGGAAAGGAGCTTCTGAAGATAATGTATTTTGAGTTGCCATAGGTGTTTATCTTTTTACACAAACAAGCATAGTCAAAACTACAGTACTTATGCATTCTTTTCCTCTCCAAATAAATGGTGTTTTCTAAAAAAATTGAGTATCTGCCAGCAATCTATTATTCCTGGGGAACCATACAGAAACATGCAGTGTATATGCATGGAGGGAAGACAGAAATTTGGTGAAGAAATAGATTTCCATTGTTGGTATTCAATTCTTTATTCTATTATAAAAGAGGAAACCCTGTTTTATAAAAATATTTAGACAGTCTCGTTTAAAACGTAAGCTTTGATTTCAAGGCATTTGTTTTGCAGCATTATTTGACCGTGAAATAGAGAGAGTAAGTATTTGGCCTGTTCTTCCTATTTTGTATAACAAATTTGTTTAATTGAAAATTGGATAGCAACTTGAAACCAGCTATACTTGGTGTGTGTTTGGGTGAAACAGAAGAGATCTAGAAAGAAAACAAATGTATGCTACACAGTGGACAGTTGTACTCTTTTCTGTTCATTTATTGATGCTGGGGTAGTACGTTATGAAAGCCAAGGGACATAGGGGTTTATATCTTCTAGAGAATATGATTCAGATAGCTGTGAATAGGGAATTGATTGAATGAATGAATGGAGAATTGAACATGGTCATTGACCAAAATATCAGCTGGAAGTGCTTCCATAAACCCTATGAGTGTGGTTTCAGTCTACTATAGAAGTGAAATATTTCATACTATTTTTTTGTAGAGTGTCCTGGTTTTTGGCCAGGATTGGGTTAATTTTTTCTTGTATTTTCACATTAGCCATGAGGGGGCAGAGCCTGGAGCCCCCTAGGTGTGTCTATGTTGTTGTTCTATACTATGCATGTCACTGCTGCAGGGTGTCAAAGTGAGGGACACTTGCTTCTGAGGAGGAGTGTGGTGTGGATTTTGGTTGGGAAGGAATAGGTGGTGTGCAGAGGGTCCGTCCACCATTTTGTTCATTGTCTTGAGGTCTTGCCATGTTGGTCTGGTTGGTGAGCAATTTTTGCATTTAAATAATCCTCTTTTTGTATAATTTTCTTATTAATATTGTTCTGTTACTCTTTGTTTTCCTATCTCATTGCTGTTTCCAGTAAATTGTTTTTATTTCAACCTGTGATCTCTGCCTTTTGTATCTCCCACTAGAAAGGGAAAAAGAGCAACTGTGGGCAGAGGGGGAGCTGTCAGTTAGGGAGTGCCACTCCTAAATGATGACAGCCTTTAATTGGTGCCCACTGTGAGGCACAAATGGTCTGGATTACGACACCTGATCAGAGCGAGTAGGAAACTTTGCTCTGTTAGGTAGGGAGCCACTGTTGCTTGGTCTGTTCCTGTGGGTGTGGTACATAATTCTTTATATATTCCTGTATGTACACACCATGGGGATCTCTTTCAGAGCAGTGAGAGTGATCAGAATTGATCTGTTGCTGTACTGTGTGACATCAGTTTATGGCATGATAACATCAAGGGCAATGAGGATATTTTCGGATGTGTATTCAGTGCTGCTCTCCTGCCCTGGCCTGGGGCGCTACATTGGGAAATTCATCAATAATTGTACCCAGCCTGTGGGGTGAATGATTTCCCCCATCTTTTCACCACCTTTTCTTCCTTCAGGCCTGTTACAACAGCTTTTGAGGATTTTGAATTCCCTTTGGATATTAAGGAAAGCATGTTCACGTTGTTAGGTCTGCCAAGCCTCCTCAGTCTGGCCTCCTCATGGTCCACAGCATGTTTAGAGTTACAAAAGAGATTTCTAAGGAGGTTATTCAGAGATCTGCCCCAAGGGTGGGTAGTCATGAGTGGCATGGAATGTGGGAGAAAATGGTCAGTTTTTGGGGAAATTCTCTGCTCCAATGGCTTGGAAATTCACCCCTGACCAATTACAGAAACTCTGTTAAAATGACAGAATATTTGCAAGGAGAATGCTGTGGCAACTCCAGCCAGGAGAACTTATGTGTGCTGGACCCTGCTACTGTTTCCTGGACACTGCTTATTCCTCAGCACTGCTTATCCCTAAGCAGCACCCTCAGGGGAGGAGGAGGAAAGCAGTCCAACAGGCACTGTGGCCTCTCAAACTGCACCTGAACCAGAGGAACAACCTCTGCTGGTAGCAGTCGCCCCTATACAGAAGAAGAAATCCAATATCAAATCAGTTCACACAGTGAGGAATGAGGAGGAAGCAGAGTCCTCCTAACAGGAGGAAGAGGCAGGGCCAGAGATAATCACCCCATTTCTATCCCTGGGTGAGCTGTGAGATGCGCAAGAAGATTTCAGCCACCACTCATGAGAGCCCCTGGGGACCTGCCTGGTCCAATGCTGGGATATTGCAGCCCATGATACAAAACCAGCTGGTAGTGAAGCCAGGCAGCTGGGATCCCTGTCCTGGGATGTGGGCACTGATGAGGAGACTGGGAAGAGGACAGAAACTCAGACCCTGGAGTTGAATCCTGTAAAGAATGAAGGAAAGGTACTCTCAAGGATGATTTAGTAGTGCACCCAAGCAGGTGGAACACCATGGAAAAAGGTATCCAGTAACTGAGAGAATTAACTGTGCTGGACATAGTCTATAGGGATTTGAATAATGAGCAGTCCCCCTGTGGATCCAGATGAGGTCCAGTGTACACAATTCATGTGGCCTAAATTTGTATAGAGTGCGCCATTATTGTAGACCAACTCATTGGCATTGAAAGAAAGAAAACAAACAGTGCTTCAGATTGCTACCCGACTCTGGTAACATGAAGATTATGTTTTTTCCTCCCTGTCAACCTGTGCCTCAGCTGTTGAGACTGTCCAAGACTGCTGAGAGAGTTGAAAGACTTGAGCAAACTAGAGAGGAAATGTCCTGTGCCCTGCTAGTACAGACCAGACTGCTATTGGGCGCAAATATTCCCCTGTTCAAGAGGTAAGGTGCACACCTGTGTTTTTACCTGGGTGGCCATGCAGAGGATGTGACAAAGTGGGATGGAAAACCCACCCACCTGAGCCCCAGCAGCACAGGTACATTAGCTGAGGGGAAAAACAACCATCACAGGAAATTCTTCAAGGATAAAAGCTGATCCAGTGTCCAGTGGGCAAGTTCTCAGACAGAATAGAAGGGCTAATGTTGCTTCTGATCTTCTTGAAGGGATCTCCAATTCATATTTACCAGACAAGAGCAACAAGTACTAGGACCAGAACTAGACAGGCCTTGCCTCCAGCCAGGAGAGGCAATTGGATCTATTGGACTATGTGGATCTGATGGCACAATATACCCTGATACCATGAAGATACATGGTAGCAGAATCAATCTGTATTTCTGGGGTGACAGGGGGATCCCAACAGCTAACTGTACTGGAAGCTGAAGTGACCCCAACTAGGAATGAATGTCAAAAACACCTCATTGTGATGGACCCAAAGTTCCTGTGCATCCTTGGCATAGATTACCTCAGCAGAGGGTGTTTCAAAGACCCAAAAGGGCATTTTTGGGGTTTTGGGATAGCTGGTGTGGATACAGAAGAAATCAGACAGCTGAATACTTTGCCTGGTGTGCCAGAGGACCTTTCTGCTGTGGGACTGCTGAGGGTAGAAGAACAACAGGTACTGGTTGCTATCACAGTGCACCATTGGCAGTGCTGCGCTGACCAAGATTCTGTGATACCCATCCATGAGATGATTTGTGAGCTTGAGAGTCAGGGAGTGGTCACCAAGATTCACTCAACCTTTAACAGTCCTATATGGCCAATGTGTAAATCTGATGGAGAGTGGAAACTGACAGTGGACTATTGTGGTCTGAATGAAGTCACACCACCACTGAGTGCTGCTGTGCCCAGCATGCTGCAACTTCAGTATGAACTGGACTCCAAGGCAGCAGAGTGGTGCCGCCATCAGCATGACTAATGCGTTTTTCTCTTTTCCTTTAGCAGCAGAGTGCAGGCTACAATTTCTGTTCACCTGGGGGGACATCCAGTACACCTGGAACTGCCCCAGGGGTAGAAACACAGCCCTGCCTGCTGTGGATTTGCTACAGATTGATCCAGACTGCACTTGAAAAGGGTGAGGCTCCAGAACACTTGTAGTACATTGATGACATCATGTGGGGCAACAAAGCATGGGAGGTTTTTGAGAAAGGGGAGCACATAATTGTCTTCGTTTGAAAGACAGGTGTCTGCTAAGGAAGGCAGAAGCCTCCCTTGAAGTGGCAGATGTAACCCCTTTCCCTCTGAGTTATTATAATTTTGAAATCAAGGGCTTTTAGGCAAAGATGTGGGAAATAGGAATAACAGTTCTTTACTATTATATATCTATGTGTGTATAACAAGGCAAACAAACAACAATAACTGCGGCAGTAACAGCAGACAGAAGCACAAACCCAGCCCCAGCCCTCTCGGCTGTCGGGCCCTTTCCCCTCGGGTGCAGTTCCGCTCGCAGCCGGCAGGGGCGCTGGCGGCTCCCGGTGAGCAGGGCAGGTGCGATGGTTCCC
>NW_008239309.1:250804-255880 GCF_000691975.1 Corvus brachyrhynchos | reverse complement strand
CAGCAGGGAAGGCTCCAAGCAACGGCGGGGGCAGGGCGGCCGCAGCCCGGCTCCCAGCGGGGCAGGGAAGGCGGGCTTGGGAATATCCCAGGGTTTTCTTCTGAGGCACCTGAGCAGATGGTGAACAAGTCCCTCTCTTAGTAAGGTGGGGTGTTAAATCGGGTCCCAGTGCAACAGCCGCTCCAGTGAGCCACTCACAGTAGAAGGAAGGCAGCGAAAAAGCAGAAGCGTGCAGCAGACAAGATCCCTCCACAAGGATGGCAGCCCCTCTCCCCCATCCAAACCCCGAGAACACACACCAGCCCACACACCCAGGTGAAAGCGTGTAGACCCCCCTGGGCTCCTCCCTCCTGCCCAGATCCTTTGTTCCTCTCAGGCACCCAGCAGTTTGTCGCCCCGGCAACATATATGGGGAAAATTCCTCAAGTGAAAAAAAGAGAACAGAGGGGGAACTCCCAAACCCCAGCACACACTGATGATTCAGTTGTTGTTAAATAGTGCTTATCCAAAGTTAAGGACTTTTTGGTGTCTCTTGCTCTCCCACTGAGCAGGTGCATGAGAAGCTGGGAAGGACCATAATCAGAACAACTGACATGAACTGGCCAAAAGATTATTCCATACCACAGAACATCCTGTTCACTATACAAATTGGGGACAGTTGGCTGGAAGGGACCAATTGTTCCTTGGGGGCAGCATTGGTGAGCAGATGGTGAGCAACTGCATTGTGCATCACTTGTTTGTCATATTCCACTATCTCTCTACTACTACTACTACTACTACTACTACTGCTACTACTACTATTACTATTATTATTATTATTTCAATTCTTAAACTATTCTTATCTCAACCTTCAGGTTACTTTTCCCAATTTTCCTCTCCATCCCTCCAGGGGGCGGAGAAGGGGAGAAGGGAGGAGGAGCGAGGTGGTGCCATGTGGAACATAGTTGTCAGCTGGGGTTAAACCACTGAAGGTGCTAATTAGAGATCTCTGACATTACTAGTTGGTCTGCTCATTTATTCTCTGTGGCTTAGCAACAGGAATAATTCTTCAGAATTTCTTTGTTTTTCCTTATACTATGTTTTAGATAAACTAATAAAACTTTGTTCCTTTTCCCTCTTGCATAACCAGGGGAGTCCTGTGTAATTTTTTGGTTAGGATTTGTTTAACTTTTGGCTAAGGCCTTCCTTTACTGTGCAAGTCATGAGTCATATTTGTATATTTGTCCATCTCCATTACACAGAAGTGACAGAAATACAAAAGACCCCCAACACCAAATGTAATTCTGTTTGTGAAATGATATGGTATGGGGAATTATAAGAGAGAATTGGGCTGTGAACTGTAAAACCTGCCTGCAGAGGCCCATGGCAACACAAAGGAGCACATGGCGGCACACAGAGGCTTGCCTCCACCAGACCCTGGGCGGAGGAGGTGTCACAGGGCAGAGCCCTATGGAGAGGAACCTGCGGGGAGCTGACAGACGGGTGAACAGCGAGTGACCACCCCATAGAAGGGCATTGAGAAAGACTGTGGCTGATGTGCCAACACAGGATAGGTCACGCCATATAAGGAAATGCTGTGCCTTAGAAAAGTGTATAAAACTGGCTCATTCCTTTGAATAAATGATTCAAATTCCCTGCCAGTCTGTGTCCATTATTCAATCACTGACAATATGGTTATACCCTCTCAGTTCAGAAAAAATCAAGAATCTTTGTGATTGTATGGAGGCATATTTATGAAGATATGCAGTAGACTGTCATTTTAAGATTAAAATCCTTCATTTTACTAACTGGAAAATACAGAAAGTGTAGCAGTGATTGCCTGCAGCAGCTTTTCTAGACTGTTCATTCAGAATTTCTTCCAGGGCTCTCATGTGAAATTCTACATAGTAATTATGAAACTCAGACAATAAGAAAGTGGATAGCTGGAAGAATCTTTTCAGATCTATTATTTATGACTTAGACATGACATTTTACAATGACGCTTAGAGAAAAAAAATTGAGATCAGGTCCTTGTTACTTAAAATTGGAGAATGTTCATACAGTTATTACTGCTAGTATCGGATTATGGATAAGTGAACAGAAAATAGCTTTTCTATATCTTCATATTGAAAGAATCAAATGCCCTTAATTTTCATTTTCTTGTTACATATTTTGTAAGACTATGATTCTTTTTAGGTACAGAACCTCTTATGTGTAAAGCATTCATTTCTGATGTATTTACTAGTAATATAAAGTCAAGTTTCAGTACAAAATAAAATAAATTCTGAAAAAGCAAGCAAAGTGGTTGAGTGTATCTGCACTGAAGAAGAAGGAGGTGTTAGCTCTCATGGACCGATGTCTCCTAGCAAAATTATATTCTGAAGGTCTGGTGCAAAAATAATTGTGTAGTTTGGCAACAATTTCCAGCACACAAAATTCAAAATATACCAGTATTATTATCAATTCTACCACTTTCTGTCATTTGCTAGAGCTTCCTGTTTCTGCTAGAATCTTCAACAAAATATGGCATGGGATAAATAGTCACCAGTTTTTTAATTAGTTGTTGAAACACACACCACTTGGGTGGTCCCTGATTCACTAATCCATACCTGATGATGATCTCACCAGACCTCAGTCAGTCTAATCTAGCTTTCTGAGTTCCCTCAATACCTAATGGAGGGAGAGACAGGTATGTCTAGGATGGGAATCACTATACCCTGAGACAAGTGTCTATGAGAAATAGGAGGAATCACATTACAGTTGTCCCTGCCTTGCCTTAGTAACAGTAAAGAAAACTTAACAACCAGTATAAATGCAAATATATGTGCCAGTATTAGGTGAGATGAATTTGCTTGTGGTAGAAGGTTAATATAAAGATTATTGTCCAGAACAGGATCTGCTGAATCCAGATCTTTTATGTCTTAAGTAAAAACATGAATTGGTTTTTGGATGAACAGAGGTCATGAATTTGCCTGTTTGGTATGAACCTGTTTGTCCAGAGCAACTGTTTATTTCACTCCAAAGCAGTGAGAAGCAATCTTATATTTTGTTGAGCTCTTCTTTTCTTAGAAGTTACCATGTCACCATAAAATGTGGAGCAAGCAGGTCACCCTTCATCTGGCAAATTGAGCAAACAAACACTGTACCCCTACACTTTGATAAAGAATTCAGAGTCCTCCCCATGCAGCAGTAAATGCAGCTTTGTTGTTTTTCTTTTAAATAGCATGTTGTCCTTCCAAGTTCAGGATGATTAGTCTCCTTGTAAATGGAAAGATCCACCAATCACAGAGTCACAGAACCAATTGGGGTGGAAAAGACCTCCGAGATCATTGAGTCCACCCTATGACCAAACACCACCATGTCAACCAGACCATGGCACTGAGTGCCACATCCAGTCTTTCCTTAAATGCTCCTAAGATGGTGACTCCACCACCTCCTCCCAAGGCAGCCCATTCCAATACCTAAACCCTTCCTGCAAAGAAATTCTTCCCATTGTCTAACCTAAATCTCCTAGTTGTAATTAAAATAATATCTCAACAAGCAATGAAAAATAAAGATTTTAATTCTTGGTGTCAAAAGTATATGAAGCCATTAAAAAAAAATGAACGCCTTAGGGTAAAGCAGCAACACACTGATTTAGAAGGTCAAAGCAGTTCTGTTCTTCTTTCCAGGCATACTTATAACTTAAAACCTACTTAGGATATGAAAATATTTGAGAAGATTTTTTTATTCTTAGAAGTATTTTCCTCAGTATTTTTGTGGTCAGATGGAACTTTTCTTTCATTCCTTCAGATTTTCCAAATATTTGGGGTTTTTTTCATTCCATAATCATTTCTGACATGTAGTGATTTTGTTCTGATTCAGACTTCCCTTAATTTGGGCCTTTCTGTATGTTTACTGTAAGTTACATACACTCCACTGTTAGCAATATATTGTTTTCAATGCTGTGATTTTTTTTCCTTTTTTACATGTTTTCAAAGAACTAATACTTAGGCTTAATATCTTTCACTCAAAATATACGTTTGTCTGATGATTGTGCTTTACTGCTTTTTGGTCTGTGAGTCTCATCAGTCCTGACCTCAATCAGTCTGTTCTTACTGAGAGATTAAATCATAGAATGGTTTGGGTTGGAAGAGATCTTAAAGACCATCTAGTTCCAGCCATGGGTAGGGACACATTCCACTAGACCAGGTTGCTCAGGGCCCTATCCAACCTGGCCTTGAACTAATACATGGATGAGGCATACACTACTTCTCTGGGCAATCTGTGCCAGTGTCCTGCCACCCTCACAGTGAACAGTTTCTTCTCACATCTCTAAACTAAACCTACTCTCATTCGATTTAAAGCCATTACCCTTTGTTCTATCACTTTGTTCTATCACTACATGATCTTGTAAAAAAAAAAAAAAAAAGGTCTTTCTCCAGCTCTCTTGTAGGTTCTGGAAGGCAGCAAGGTCTCCTGGAACCTTCTCTTCTCTATAAATCCCATTTTATTTGTCAGTCTTTGCTTTAGGGGACTTCTTAGTCATTAGGCATTACTGTGTTTCTAGTTTTTCAATGATTCTGATGACCTTAGATCTTTTAGGGAGATGCATCCCACCCTCATAGGCAGCATCACAAACCACAGAAGCAAAATAAGGTATTTTTTAAATGAATAGCTGGAGGGGTGTTATGATCCAGTTTTAAGGTTCTTAGAAATGCCTCTGCCTGAATTAAGGTGCAAACAAGATCATATGCCAGTGACAGTAGTAAGGGTTTTATTTGATGGTAAATATGAGAGAGAGAGAGAGAGAGAGAGAGAAAAAAGAGAGCAAGAGAGAAAGAAGGAAAGAAGTAGAAAATAGGTGGTGGGGACAGAAAGAGCGACAGGGACAGAATAAGGGAAATATCAGCACTCCGTGGATCCCAATGTTGTTCGTTGATCCTCTCCAGCTGGTCTCTCGGTGGCGAAGGTGCCCCCAGAAGGCACAGAGTCCCAAGGGTGTACATGCTCAGGCTGGGTGGGCACGTCCGGCCATGTCCCCCTGGGGTGGGGTCAGTCTCTCACGGCAGACTCTGGGTCTGTTGCATCCCGTGCAGCCCTGTGGGGCCGAGCCCC
>NW_008239309.1:227470-250684 GCF_000691975.1 Corvus brachyrhynchos | reverse complement strand
CTTTTGTGGATGCATTCCTTTCCCTCAGCCTGAGGTGACTGAACAATGTGTTTCCCTTTATCTAATCAACAGTTTGACTTTCAGTTCAAAGTCCCACTCTTCAGGGAAGCTTCTTTGGTTGTAGCTTCTTTATAATGAGCAAAGCTTTATATCAGTGTTTGAGGCATGAACTATTTTCAGTCTCTGACAAATTTCAGGTTCTTAATTTGATTTCCTACGCCCTGCTCACAGCTCATCGACAGCAGTAAGAGTTCCCTGTGATACTTGAGAACAGACTATTTCTAAATGACATTCTGGGCCCAACAATACTTCATATCATAAGACAAAATTATCATGAAAGCATAAATCTCAACTTCAGGAACATTTTAAGAAAATAAAAACAAAGAAGTCAGTTTTTATTTTAAACTTATAACTGCAGAAGATTGATTTTGGATCATCTGACTGAAACTTGTAGTGTATTTTACCTTTTTGATATCTGTGTGTATGGAGTCAAAGAAGTAATGGCATACCAATTTGGGAGACTTTTTTCAGTAGAATTAAATTATCATTTTTATTTTTCAGTGAGAAAGTTGACTGAAACAGTCATAGATTTCACAGGAAATAGTCATAGGTATTGTGTGGGAGACAGAGGAGTAGAAACTCCTGCAATTAAAGGAGACTTTGATTTACAACCCTAGAAGAGACTAGGTCTGGCTTAATTGACAGAGATTTATAGATTTTAAGTAAAAAGATTACAAGCCTGTGTTCCTATAATTGTAAGTAAAATTGTACACTGGGTGTTCTGGTGGAGGGTTTTAAAATATAATAGTATGATTTTATATAGTTTAAGTTAAGAATGTAGATGGTATAAGAGAGACATCTGTGTGTACATGACATGAGCAGTTATTGGTGAAGACATAGCTGCATTGCAGTGAGAAGTGCCACAGGTGATAGGTCATAAATCCAAAACAAAGTGTCGTTTTAAGTGTCTATTGGATTAGAAAGTTATAAATTACAATGTAACCCTTAATCTTGTGACTAGTCGCCATTACTCGGAGGTATTGTAAAATCTCACGCCTCGACTGATGCGTTTGTTATTTTAAACAATAAATTCGTGTAATTGCATAGTCCCATCCCTGAAAGTTATTTTCCTCCGACATGTGAATGTGCGGGAAATTTGACAGTATTGACCTTCCCAGAATAAGTAAAATTACTTTCTCAGACTTCATTTAGGATTTTGTATGCTGTGCAAACATCTACATGGTATAAACACTCTGGGCTTCCAAAGAAGAGATGATTCCTCATTCAAGAAAATCTTCTCTTTATTTAATGTAGTGCCACACTCGTGCTCGTGAATCAGATGCTGAGGCGGTGCAGCCAATCCCTGAGCATCCCACAAGGAGTCCACTTAGGGCAGAGCAAAGGTAGCTCTTGTGCCCTCGCTCAGCACCCGGGTGGGTGAAGGCATACAAACACAAGCAGTGAAGCAGGTAATGCTAGAAACAAAGAAGTCGGAGGGGCTCTTCATATAGAGTTCCATGAACAGGGTTTATTCTGATCACGAAGGGATCCAGGGACAAAGAGCACAGATAACAGAGGGTCCAGGGATTAAGTATGGGGAGGAGAAGGGTCGGAGGAAAGGCCAGGAACCAATGGAGTTAGGACTTTGGGGAGGAGCTTAGGCGGGGCCAGGGTACATAAACCAGTGGAAGAACACAAAGGGAGGAAATAGGGTACAAGTCCAATGGGGTGTTGAGGAGAGGCGAACATTCTGAAACTGGGACTAAATAGGGAAAAAGGGGTGGAGGACCAACGGGCCAGCTATCGAAGAATAATCTACATAACAAAACAGAGGCCTATGGGAAGTCACCCTAACCATGAGGCTTTTCTATACTGTCACCTGCCAACCAGCATACCTCTGCTGTTCTAGGGCTTTGTGGCTCCTTGGTCATCTCTGTGGTGGCCTTGACCACTGCAACAATGTAGACTGTGGAAAATGCGTGGAAGCTTGAGAATGCATTTCTTACTTCCCATACAAGCTGATATGAGCTGATGGCCGCTTTTACTTGTTGCAATGAACAGCACTCAGTTAATGTTTCCCATCTCTTTAGATGTCAACTTACTTTACCACCATTTGTTCACAGTTTTCTTTCCTCTATAACACATGAATTTTTTGGAGAATACTAAAGTCACTGCAACAGCATAAACACAGGCCTTATTATGAATAACAAGTGGAGGAAATTGGGATGAAGTTTTATTACTTTATATTTGGCTAACAAAACACAAAGTAGACTTTTTTTTCTTCCAGACCTGTTGTAGGTCTCTGAGATTACTTGCATGACTAATATAATAGTATACAGTTACACAACGAAAGCAAATATGTAGAGGCTAGACAGGATTTTATCTCCAAACTCGGGGCTGCCTAGTTTACTTATGAACATAGATCAATACGTTTGTGTTGGCTAATGGAACTAAGTCCAGCTGGTGGCTGGTCACTTGTGGCGTTCCCAAGGTCTCAGTGCTGGTACCAGTCCTTTTTAACAACTATATCAATGATATGGATGTGGGGATCAAGTGCACGCTCAATCAATTCATAGGTGACACCAAGCTGGGTGGGAGTGCTGATCTGCTGGAGAGCAGGAGGGCTCTGCAGAGGGATCTGGACAGGCTGGACCATGGGCTGAGGCCGATGGTGTGAGGTTCAACAAGGCCCAGTGCCAGGTCCTGCTCTTGGATCACAACACCCGCAGGCAGCTCCTCAGGCTGGGGCAGAGTGGCTGCAAAGCTGCCCACAGGAAAAGGACCTGGGGGTGCTGGTGACAGCAGCTGAACATGAGCCAGGGTGTGCCCAGGTGGCCAAGAAGTCCAATGGCATCCTGGCCTGGATCAGCAACAGTGTGGCCAGCAGGACCAGGGCAGGGATTGTCCCCCTGTACTTGGCACTGGTGAGGCCACACCTCAAATCCTGTGTCCAGTTTTGGGACTCCCAATGGTAAGTTTTGGGATCCTGACTTGGGGATCTTGGTTTGTGTAGTCTTGAGAAGAGGAAGGTCGGGGGGAACCTCATCACTCTCTACAGCTACCTAAAAGAGGTTGTAGCAAGGTGAGGGTCAGTCTCTGCCACCAAGTCTGAAGTGAAAGGCTGAGAAGAAATGGCCCTAAGTTGCATTAGGGGAGGTTCAGATTAGATATTAGAAAAAAAATTCACTGAAAGAGTGCTTAGGCACTGGAATAAGTTGCATAGGAAGGTGGTAGAGTCACCATCTCTGGAAGTGTTCAAAAGGTGTCTGGTTGTGGCACTTGGGGATACGGTTTAGGGGTGATTGTAATGGTGCTGGGTTGGTGGTTGGACTAGATGATATTGAAGGTCTCTTCCAACCTTAAGGATTCTGTGATTTTGTTTAATGGAAAACTCCAGAGCAGCCTGGGTCTAGTAGGGGCCATTTTAATTTGGCTGAGTTTTAGTGATGATGTGGAATTTTAGTGAAGACAGTGCAAAAAGAGGTGACGCAAACCAAACAATATGGCACTGTTGATTTATAAGGTAGACCAAGTGGGTAGAAGGTGATGTCAGGGAGACTGTCTCATTCACATTCACACACTGGCACATATCATCAACTTAGACCTTCCCCAATTCCCACTCTGACTAGGTGGTACAACTGAGCTTCAGGGAATGTGGCCCTCCCTCAGACCAGTCTTAGCTTGGGCAACAGCTTAGCTTCTGTGTGTTACCATTCCTCTCTCTGGATATACTTCTCCTGTGTGGTGTTGGACACCTGCACACTTTCTACCACTGTTAGTTTTATAGCCAGGTGTTGCCAGAGATCACCATAAAGATGGTCCCTGATGATTTTTCTGCATACCTTTGCAGATACTTCACCTGTTGGTTGTTGCTGATTACACTCTATCCCTGCTTGCTGGGGCTTGTTATACTCATTTCTTCTCACGTCATATTTGGCTGGAAACGAGGCCATGGAACTCCCTTGTCGTAAGAGAAAGACAAAAGGAGCTCATAAGAAACGAGCATTCAACACCATGAAGTCATACTCATACCACACATTTGATGGATGTGTAAAGGTCAGTTCCAGAACCCCAGTCCTCACATCCCTGCTTCAGATATCTCTACAGCAAATTTCATGCTACATGGATGAAAGATGAACGTGCTGTCTTTCATTCTGTTTCATAAATAGCATCATTTTTCTTAGAATTGTGCAAAAAATGCAGTGATTTCAGGAAGTCTGTCCATAGCACATCATACACATCAGTAGTCTTGCCTGTGATATATTGTCACTGTAGCAGAAAATGCATAATGAACATTACTCTTAAGATTTTCTTTCTGCTGTCTTCATTAAGCAAACATTGTATCTCACTTTGCTGTTGGTTCTGTAAGTGGGCTGATTTGTTCCCTTAATATTAATTGATTCTTTGAAATAATTCGCAATAAATTTGATTCCTTGAGAAAATATCAGGACAATTTTCTCCTTTAGAATACTCTCCAGTGAACTCTACAGAAGAATGAACTCATCTCCGATAGAAATACCATTCTCTATGACCCATAAATACATCATGGATCTAACTACTGTTTATATTATTACTCTTTATCCCTTCCACAATGATCATACAAACATACTATCTATTCTTTTTACCATTACAACTGTGAGACCTTTTTTCCTATCTGTAGGAAGCCTAAAATGCATCTTTAAGAGCTGAATGCTAATTCTCCAAATAGTGAATTGCAGTAAGACACCTAACTCTTCAGGTGTAAGCTCATCCTCTCTAATGTCCCAGTAGCAGCTTGTTATCATATGAGAAGTAATAAGAAAAAGATGCTATGCAAAGTTTTAGATATTTCTATGGCTTGTGCAAGTTGGCGTAATGAATACTTATGAGGCATTTTTCCTCAGATCCCCCATTACAACACATATATGTACTTAACACACACAAAAAAAGTTATTTACAGCTTATATCAGCAGGAGGGTCTGCATCACTTGTTAGTTCATCCTTTGATATTTGACTTGAATGAACATTTTAGTTGTATACTGCAACAGGTCTGCTCAAACACAGTGTTCTCTGAATTTGTTGTGCAGGGGGACACAATAATTTATTTGATCATCAGATTTTTTTTTTAGTTCTTACCTAAATATTTTTGGAATACTGAGAAGTCTTTTGAGGAAGACAAATAGGAACTGACAGGTGCAATATACAAAAGATATGTAAGAATTATCACTATTTAAAATTTTTGATCAGTTTTTAATGGTCTAGTGTTATGCACTACCTTGTGGCTAGTTTTTTATTTTTGACAGCTTTTTGTTGTAGTCTGCCATTGTCCCTTGTAGCACAGAATCCTATGGTGACAAGATTTGTTGTAATATGTCATGGGATGAAACAAGGCTCTGGAGTCTGTTTTTCTCTTTTGTCCCCAGTTTAGACTGCTACACCAGCAGCCGTAATGAATAGTGTGTCAGAGATGCTTCTTCCTTAAATTTAGTCTCTAGTGGATAATTGTCAATAGACCATCCTGAATGTAATTACACAGAAAAATCACTGTGAGTACATAGCTTGCCTGTTCCTTATGACAAAAAGCATTTCAGTAGTGGCAACCCGGCCCCCCCACTCCCCCCAACTTTCTAAAAACATAAAGCATTTATATTCTGTGATATTGTATTCTGGCTTCTGTCTCAGAAGGTAAATTGCATTTAATCCACTGCGAACAAAGAGCACTTGGAAAAGCTATCCGTGTCTTTTCATTGCTCTCTTTTAATGGATGTTCCTTTCTACCATTTTTCTTAGTTATACTTAATCAATCATGTATGTTTTTCAACTTTATCTAGAACAGAGAGAAAAGCTGACTGATCAGTAGAACTTCTTAAATAGGGTTTTAAAGATTCCTTGTAAAGCTGTCTGACTCTTTCACTAAGGTGTTAATTTTCTGGTTTTGCTTTTCGTGGAAATGTTTCTGTGTATTTTCCATTACTGCTTCATCAAATATGCATTTTTGTTAACTTCTTTAATGATGAAATGCAATTGGGATAATGAATGTGTTTATTCTTCCACTACCTCAAGTCTATGCAACGGCAGAATTGTTTTCCTGTTACAGGTACTTCATCTAGCAAGTATTTTATTGTATCCTCTTTCTTTGGATATTCTTCCATAAGGAAATGGATTGCAATTAGATAGTATCATTCAAAAAAGGAATGCATTTTTAACACCGTACAGAAAGGTCGTATCATCTTCATTAGGTTTGCGGCCTGGCCTTTTTCCTTTATATTCTTAGTTTTGTTTATGGTATGAATTTTCATATACTTGTAACTGTATTTTAAAACTATGCTTCAAGCATGCAACAAATGAAGGTTTAGATGACTTATGGAACTTGAATATGTTTTTAAGTACCAGATAATCAGAATCCCTCTTTCAAGGGCAATTGTGTTTTATGAGGCATCTCCTTTAATTCATATCGATAAGGAAATACCAGTGCTAACTTTGTAAGTATCACATATAATTGTGAGGATTTCAGATAACAGTGATGGTAACAATAAGAAGAAATGGTCTCTCAGATTCTTCATAGATAGGACAGGTCACTGTTGTCAGGACTCATGCTGATATTGGATCCTATTACAGGGCTAAGGTGGAAGAAAGTTTTTGAAAGTACAGGTCAGACAACTGATGAGAGTATCAGTCTATCTGACAAAATGCCTTTGACTCACAGACAGGAGACCTTCTATGTTAGGTCTGTCTGATTCTTCTTCATGTAACCACGGATGGATTTAGGTGGGGGGAAAGAGATTCTGGAAGCAGCCAGGGAAGCTGCCAAAAATGTAATTAAGATCCAAATTACTGATCTATGGGGCTTTTTTCTCTTTATCTATGGGATTTTTTTGTGGTTTTGTTCTGGTTTTGTTTTTGTTTTGCATAGGCATTTTTTATTTTTTGGAGGAAATACAGTGGAAATAGGTTTCCAGAGATGAAAGGACCAGGATGTCTATTCAAATACAGCTTTTTGCATTAGCTTATTTGGGGAATCAAGGTGATTAATCACTAGAGTAGTTAAAGAATTTCTGAGCTATGTGGCTGGTCTGAGCTGATCAACTATAGAACATACTTAAAACAACTGTTTTCAAACTCATGTGTGGTTTGTCTTTTTGCCATGACAGCATCTTCAGAGATCCACAAGCAAATTAACCTTGACTGGGTAACTATATAAGGTCCGTTGAAAAAAAAGAAGACTTATGACATGGTTCTATAATCTAGGCGTTCTAGCTTGCATTTTTGATCAGAAAAGGAATAAATATGAACAATCTCTGCAATGGGGAGATGTTCCCCACAGATCTTCAGCTTCAGAGATTTACAACTGACTGTCATTGTAGGGTTTTATTCTGCTCATGTGTAGGAAGATAGGTCTGATTCATGGAAGCCTAATTGTGTGGGAAGAAAAATGCAAGAATCTTCAAGGCTTCCTCTCTCATCTTTCCAAAGAACGCATCTCTAAATGGCAGTCATATCTGATGCTCAGAAGTGATTTTGCTCTGAAAAGGCGAACCACAGATTGCCATGATGAAGAGCTGTGAGATAGGGCAAAAATTGAATAGCATAAACACACCAAGAAACATATCAATGAAGGAAGTTAAGTTTTGCTGTAGTGTTACTGTTACAACCTGAGAAACCCAGTGTAATTACTTTGCTTTTATTCTAAATATTATAGATATAAAAAATTACAAAATTTGCCTAGAACTGACAGTATCAAGAAAGTAAAACTTTGCCTTTTCAACTCTTGCCTCTTAATGTAATAAGCAGGTTTTCATTTTGGTTTCATGTGCTAGCAATATAACCTATAGCAATACCTTGCAAGTTTCCATATTTGGTTTTCTAACTCTTCAAAGAATATCAGTGAGATTATCCCTGAGCTAAAATTAAAAATAAATTGTTTTTCTTCACTTAAGACAATGATGGAATTATCTCACTGAAAATGACAGCTCTGTAGGTTATGAAGCAATGAAAAGAATCTAATATTTTTAGTATCTTTTAAATCAATTCTACTCCCCTTTTGCATGCTGCATATTCATATAAATTTAATATGAATGAGATACTAATTTCGCATATTTTCCTAGAAGCTAATGATAGCTTTGTCTTGCTCATGTTTTTGTGACTGATCCTGAGTTTTTTAAATTACTTTCCCCTATAATTTTCAAAATGTCAAAATAAACCCCAGCAAAACAGTAATTTTTAAATCTGTTTGATTCTTTAAATATGGTCCTAAACAGTAGTTTGTAATGAAGCTGTGGCCATCGGAGACAAGACCTGGAGATAAGTTTTATTATGGATTTCATGTTGAACCATCGCTCTAAACAGTATGTGCTGGACTTATGACACCCGTTGGCCTCCTAAATGACATACTGTGATGATGAACTCTTTAACAGCTCTTGCATTTGCATACTGGGTGAAAGGAACTGGTGATACATACCCCTGTAGAAGGGATGTGGTACATTTATATTACACTGAACTGTCTGAAACAGGGAACAGGATGTGTTGCTACGGATACAAGAAAGAGCAGAACTGTGCAGTCACTGCTGTGCTGGAAAATTACCTTTATCATTGTAAAAGGAAGACAAGAATAATTAATTTTGTTACACAGTTTCAGGTGGCCATCCAGCTATTCACTGAGAAAGATACTGGTTTGAAATTTTTTATATTAAAGTCTTTGTGCTGACTAACCTTCTAGATGGGAAGCCAGAAAAGATGCAAAATTGCCTCAAGTCTGAAACAACATAATTTAAAAAATACAATTTTGATTACTTAGTATTAATAATTACAATAAATCTTACAAAGAATATTTTCTGCCCTCAAAAAGCAGCTTTTCCAGTTCAGTTGTTGCATTTTGAAAAGCTGGAGATTTCAGCATCTGAAAAATTCCGGTAACTCCAGTTAATCTATTCTGGTTCTCCTCTCCAGTAAAAGAAATCATAAGTTAAATCATATCAATGAGTATGTTTACCACGACTAACATTTTACATTTTTACCTTTTTTTTTTTAACATATGGACAGTCTGAATCAAATTGGATTCAACAGTGATGGAAGAAGAAATGACTGTACAATAACATTTACAAAATCTATGAAGATGCAGGCAACTGAGTGTCTCCACTGTTTAAGCAGGCTTGAAAAATGAGTATAAATGACTTCCACTTCCTTCTGGTTGATCCTGTGACTTAAAAGAAGACCAGAAACCAACAAAAAAAATAACCGAAAAAAACAAAAAACAAAAAACAAACAAACAAACAAAAAAAAAAAACAAAAGAACAAAAAAACCAAAACCAACCAAACAAAAAAAACCAAAAAAACCCAAACAAAGAACAACAACAAAAAAACCTTCTCACAGTCAAAATAAGTTTATAGCCCTATCTGACCATGTTAGTAAAGGAATAAACAATCATTGGTGTGTACATTCTGTTCTATCAGATGTAGATCTCAGGCAGGAGATAATTGCCTTACATTAAGTTATTCATTTTGCCATTTGAACTTGAAATATTGTTTTATGGCCTCTGCTATGGCTCATACTATCTGGTGCTTGTCATATTTTAATTTATATTCTAGCACCAACAGAACACAGACACTAACCATACATCAGGCAAGCTAAACCAAAAGAATAGAAATGAGGAATCCTGGAACATAAGCCTCAAAGGGAAAATGGAGAGAAATCTTCCTAGGTCATTTCAGTACCACAAATGCTTTTCATTAATTCTACCACAGGGAAAGAAAATGCTTCCTGACAATTGGCACAGCCATGTTTTCTTCCTACATATTCTGCTTTTAAATCTCTGCTGCTCCCAGATAGGTGATCACACTACTGTCCTTGTTTACCAAATCAGTTGTAAGACCTTGCACTTTACAAGCCGATCACTGTTTTGAATGAAATGTTTGCCTCTGCTATTCCTCATTTGTATCTATTGCCGTGATTACTTAGTAGTGTTTGTGAGAGACGGTGAAGACTTTGCCTATTAAGAGCAAGAAAGGTAGTGTTTCTCTAGCAAACAGACCTTAAATAATTGGACTGTGAACAGCTTTTTTTCCAGTACTGTGCACATAGAAGGGGTCAGCTTAGTGGTCAACTCTGAATTTTGCTTTTAAATAAATGTTAGACCTTTCATGATTCAGTATTTTCCAGGAAATCTGCCAAGTCTGAGGTTAAAACTCCCATTACAAGCTACTTTTCTTGTTGCTATACAACTAGTTAAAGTGGAGCTGACTTTTACTAGGTTTGGAAAGGAAATAACCCAGTTTTTAAAAATGTCACTGAGCTGAAATATTTCTTGGGCTTCTAATATTCTCTTTTATATAAATTCTAGAAGTGTTTCAGGATCTAAGGAAATCATTATAACCAATTAATGCTATTATTTTGTTTCGAAGACTGCAAGGCAATCACAATGTTAAAACTGAAAGCCATGAGTATATTAGTCTTGCAAAGGTAATAATTTAAATGCTTTTGACTAAGTGTGACTGCCGCTTGCACATGCCAGCATGTTTTATATTTTGAAAGTAGAGGGATGCAAGTGAGGGAAGAAAATATTCAGAAAGAGACAAAATTAAAGTTAAGAAAAGGTTGGAGTCTTCTGTTCTCAAAGCAATGATTAATGTTTCCAATGTGTTTTGGTGGGCTGTTTATTTTTTATACACTTGCTTATTTTGTAATTCTCACCTTTTTGTTTGTTCTTGTGTTTTTATTCTTTTCTTATGTTTTGGGACACTTTCAAGGGATTCAGACATTTGACAACAAAATTATACTGATACCCTATGTTTCTACAGGTATAGTTTATCCATTTCAGACATGCAGGGAAAATCTAAATGGTTTTTCTGTCTGTATAATGGAGATTGATAATAACTATTTTGACTTACACAAGTTAATGTAGCAAAATTTTAGGTTACAATTGTTTGTGATTTGTTTATTTGTTTGATTTGCATATATACAAAATTAATTTATTATGGACTGGAGTTTTAATCAGTTTTATAGGCTAGTCCTAATTTTATCAAGCTGTGTGTCCCAGTTTCAAAGCCATTTTAGAATACTCCAACCTAACCATTTTTAAAATTACAAATTCCTCTTTTCAACAGGGATATCTATTTTTGTAGCATAAGAGGAAGGGTAAAGGGATAAAGACATTATGTAAGATGGAGATTCAAGAGCTCTTCAGTAACCTGGGAGTGTCTTTTAGAATGAATACAGGAAAAAGCACCCCTCGAAAATTCTGTCCTAACAGAATTTGAAGCTGTACAAGTTTAAAACAGAACATTCAGAATGCAAGATGACTCTGTTTTCTCAGCCTCTCTAGAGTGTGTTCACTGGGCTTCTAAAACCAAAATTATTAGATTAAAAGAAATGGTTCTGTAAATACACAGGATATTGGTTAAGGGCACAGACTTCTGCTGTTTGCTTCAAATCTACTTTTCTTCACATGGGTTAATGCAATTTTGGAGAAGGTATATTGCCAACATAAAAACCTATTAAATAAAGACCTTAATGGATGAACGTCTGTCTTAGTCTGGCTGTGATTTTGCCCTAGCTCTTTTTCCCAAGTTGTGAAGAATAGTGCAGCATTCATGTTGAGGTAAGCTAATCTTATTCCACATGCTGTAGCTCTTATTTGTTTTCAGCTGCATTGGCTATCAATTTTTTCAGGAATTAATATGGAAATATTGTCAATATATCAGATTCACCAGTGTCTTTTCCCCATGGTGAATGTCGAGTATCAGCATATTAGTACATCGTGCTAATTTGAGTCATGTCTTCTAAGTGTTCCCTGGTTTCATTTTCACAGTAAATCCTTTGAATATATATCATTGCATTTCTCTCCACTAGAAGGAAAGGACAGTAAAAGGATACTTTGTTTCTAAAAGCTTATCCAGTGTAATGTTTGTTTTAATTATATTTTTATGTGGAGTGCCTAGGGATGCATGTGTTACAGATGCTATAAAATAGTGATTGGATTAGAGTGCCAAGAAAGCAATGGAAGTTTCATACTGCTCTGTCTGGAGTCAAATCAGTGCAGTAAGTGGCTGGGAGAGTTCAGTTTTGTTATTACCTCTTTAATCTGTATTAGCACTTATGTGAAATACATGACAAAGTTCCTTTATTTCAGGGTGTGTTAATGCCCCAGTTGTAATTTCTCACTTGGAGCCTAATACAAATCACTGATCTAATAGAAATCAGTACAATCAGTGACCCCCTCTTGAACTTGTTTTTAGAAACAGGATGAAAAGTAATGAACTTAAATCGTAAAGACGGGTTCTTTTATTACATATTGGAAAGACTCTTCTAACTCTTTAGAGTGAATTATGTAAGGAAATTATGACTATTCTAAAAAAATTAGGCAAGATATCTATGCTGCCTGTTATTACGTAGAAATATTTTGGTTCAGGGTGATGGGTGTGGTGACCTCCTGAAATCCCTATTTTAGGGATTAATTCATTTAGGCAATGAAAGGAATATTTTCAGGACAATATACTAAGAATTGCCCTAATAGTAGTCTTCAAAGTTTTTGGTTTGAATAGTTGCATTGTGTTACAGAATCTAAGAGATGCAACTGGAAGCCAGAATGAATAAATCATTTCTGTAAGGCAATAAATCAATGACAGATTTTTCTGCGTATTCTTCGGATAGCTTTTCCTTTCTAACTTCACTGAAGGGTACAGAGATTTCTAGGGTCATCAAGATTTCCTTCCAAGAGCAGCATCATCCAGAGTCATGTGTGAGGAATTTCAGTTTGTTACCTCTGCAGCTGAGTCTTCAGGTATACAGAACCATTATTCTTTACTTTACAAAATACTTAATCATCAAATACAACTCAATTGCCACTAGGAACTAGTGTATTGAATTGTAACTAGGAAATTCTGATTTCAAAATTTGGAAACAAGAGATGCTCGTTCAGGCTGCTCATCAATTACACCATGACCACTGTAATTTAATAAGATGAGAACCATTTATGATTTACGATTATTTTTTTCTAGCAGCAAAACCCTTTCTGGAATGAGAATGTTTTCACACAGTAAATTTCTTACAATTTGTACACATTCTCTCAGTGGCTTACTTTAATATCCTTTTCCTCTTAATTTATGGGAGCCGCTTCTTTAAAAGTTCTTCAAGAATTCCTATGTTAGGTTCAAATTTTGAAACCATATCTGTATAAAGAGTCATGGATGACTACTTATAAACCTCCTAACATACAAGCCTGACTTGGTTTTGCATTTTACAGAATTATAGAATATTAAGGGCTGGAAGAGACATTAAAAACATCTAGTCTCAACCCCCTCTGCCATGGCAGGGACATCTCCCACCAACCCAGCTTGTTCAAGGCCTTACTCAACCTGGTCCTGAACACTGCCAGGGTTGGAGCAGCCACAGGCTTCCTGGACAGCCACTATCATATCAGCCTCACAGTAAAGAATTTCTTCCTAATATCCAGCCTAAAATTTCTGTCTTTCAATTTGTACCCATTACTCCTTGCCTTACCATGACTGTTCCTGATGAAGGATTCCTCTCTGGCTTCCCTGTAGACTGCCTTCAGATACTGGAAGGTTGCTCTGAGGTCTCCATGCAACCTTCTCCAGCCTGACCAGTTTGGAGATTGTTTCAGTCTTTCTCAGTCTGTGTTTTTCAGCCTGTGTTTGTGTGGGAAGTGCTCAAGTTCTCTGATGGTCCTTTAGATGCAGCCCAGGACACCGTTGTCTTTCTGGGCTGTGATCACACACTGCCAGCTCTTGCTGAGTTGCTCTTCAACCATCACCCCCAAGTCTTTCTCCACATGACTGCTTTCAATCACTTCTCTGCCCATGCTGTTGGTGTCTGGGATTGCCATGACCCAGGTGTAGGACCTTGCATTTGGCTTTGTTGACCTCCATGAGGTTTGCACTGGCCCAGCTCTCAAGCCTGTCCAGGTCCCTCTGGATGCCATCCCTTCCTTGAAGCGTGTCACTGCCCCACTCAGCCTGGTGCTGTCAGTGAACTTGCTGAGGGTGCCCTTGATCCCTCTGTTCACATCCCTGACAAAGATATTAAAGCAGTATTGGCCCCAGCACTGACCCCTGAGGGACACCACTTGTCACTGGTCTCCACATGGACCATGAGCCCTTGACCACAACTCTTTGTGGGTGGCCAGCCAGTTCTTTATCCACCCAGTGGTCCATCCCTCAAGTCCATGTCTCTCCAGTTTAGAGACAAGGATGTCGTGTGCGGCAGTGTCAAACACTTTGCATATGTCCAGGTAGGGGATGTCAGTAGCTCTGCCCTATCCACCAGTGCTGTAGCAACTTTGACATACATGATTTGCCCTTATAAAACCATGTTGGCTTTTATCAATCACCTCTTTATTTTCCGTGTGCATGAGAATCTGCTCCAGGATCTTGCCGGGCACAGAGGTGAAACTGACTGGTCTGCAGTTCCCTAGGTTTTCCACTTTCCTCTTTAAAAGTGGGGGTTATAATTCCCTTTCTTCAGTCATCATGAACTTCACCTGACTGCCCCAAATTTTCAAAACTTATGGATAGTGGCTTACCAGCTTTGTCTGCCAGCTCCCTCAGAACCTGTGGATGAACCTCATCAGATCCCATGGACATAATGCATTCAGGTTCCTTAGACGGCCTTGAACCTGATTTGCAGTAAGAAACATTTTCAAATGGAGAAGGAGTCACATCTTCAGTTCACTTCGACATGTGTTTTGGCCCTTTTCACAAGGCAGAATTAATGAGAAAGATATACTTTCTCGATAAAAGACTAAATGAAGACTAAAACCAGAGACTCCTCCCTTCATCTTTAAGGACCATAAAATCAAAACCCCCTAGTTGTTGCTCTAGCTTCTGGCAGTCAGACCATGTACAATGGACACTGATGTAGGAGAAAAAATTTCAGATAGTGTGCTGCATTTTAGCAAGACAACAAATTTTTTATCTAATACCACTTGCCATGAAATATTGTTTCAAAATCAAGCTTACTTACGAAGAAGAAAACAAGTATCAGCGCAACAGTGCAATGCTGTCATTCCAGCCATTCTACTAGAAGTTCAAACCAATACTATTCTGTCTCTTAAGAGATAAACTTGCTATATTTTTTTTAATCAAAGGCAAAATATATCTGTAGAATGTAGAATTTATTTACAGTTCCATAGAATCTGGCAGTAGTACATATGCCACCAGTTTTGCAGGGGGATGGAAATGAGTTTCTGTTTTAGTTTATCTTCTTTAAGTCACTGTCTCTCTGCAGAACCAAAGGAATTTTTGCAGCTTGAGTACTGTAGATTTTGTAAGCTAAGTAGGATTATTTCTGTCAAGTATTGCAAAAGACTCAAGCTTCTCTTAATGCATTTCACAGAATCTGTGTTTTGGAATAGTTTTATCTTGGTGTGGGCTTCCCTCACACATGCTGACTAGTTACTTTCATATATTCTGTCCCTATCTGGCTTTCACAGAGGCAGCAATATTTTAGCAATGACTCATAACCATTTTTGTCTTTTGTGTTTCTTACTGTCTCAGTGCAAAGAGAGATATTTTTGGCATTTTTTGTCTACTGATCTAAACATGTTGGGCTTTTATTTCCCTATTTTTGTGCATAGCATATGGTATCTGAATTATACCTGCCACAAAATGCTGTAAAATTCATAATGTCTATGAGACACCCTCTGATGTTCTTATCTGTTGAAGATTCTCCTCCATTAGCTCAAAAAATTATTTTTATTGGAATCATTAAGATAGTTATATCATAGTAATGGCTTCTTCTTAGGCTAAAAAGCAACTGTTCTTTTTAAACCTGAACATGGGACAGAGGAATAACATTTTTGCTCAGTTTTTCTCTGTTTCCCCATAATATCTTCTCTATAAATGTGTGTAATTACAGACCCAAACAGCACTACATGTTAGCACCTCCTCCCCAAACTGCTGTTCGTAAGTGTCTGTATTATGTGCTGGGTATAAACTCTGGTTTGGAGCACAGGAACATCATAACATGACCACCTGCCCTAAAGGAAAGATGCAAGATCATTTTCCCAGCAGGGAAAGTAAGAGCACTGCTGCGTTAAAGTGGAGACATTTACCTGTGTCTGTTTTGTGAAGTTCATTGCTTATTATTAGGAATCCAGTCTTTTGTTTCAGGAAGAGGTATATTAATTTGCCCTCTTCCCTTTCTTTGCACTTGTATTTGATATTGGAAGGGATGGATGCTTCTGGAGGAATAACCTTTAAACCATGATCCTCTAATAGAGGGGATAAGGAGGGTGAGGCAGAGTTGTACATTAGGTAGGAAAGCTGAGTGACCAATGATGCTTATTTTTATATGTTATATTACCTTTTATAAAAGACAGCCCTATATATAGCAAATAATGCTGCTTTAAATTAAAATCACTGGTCTCTGTATACTCAGTGAGTAATATCTCAGTGACTAGAGGATTTCTTCTTAAACTGACTTGTAACTACATACTACCAGGTCTGGAAACTACTATTCCAAGAACCTGTCTGATTTTTGCATATAGAATTCACTATTGAAGATTATAAGGCCTTCTATAAGTGTTCAAGGAAAATACATTGACAATGTAGATATTTTTATAAGCCAATTGAATTCGCCCAGTCTGTGGCAAAATAACAGAAAAGCTGCTACAGTATTCATATGACAAAGAATACAATCTTTTCCATAATTTTAATTTAATGAAAATATATTTTGTCAAGCATGACTTTTTCTGAGGAGACTATAGGTTAAATTAATAAAAATAAGGACATAGTTGTAATAAATATCTATATGGGTTAATTCATTATTAAATAGAATCTCAATTAAAAATATTATTGTTCTTTAGTATTGACAGACCAAATACAGGTGAATATTACAAACCAACTGGTGGATCTCAAAAAACATTGGGGGCTTCATCACTGAAAGTGTTGCTTTTCTTTATCACATTTCTATCTGTGACCTGGAATAATCTCATTCCAAAGGGTTGGAAGAGTAAACAGTGGTAATAATCACCTATATACTTGGTAAAGTAGGTATTTTGAAGCAAAATATGGTTTTGTACAGCCAGTCACCATGTCATGAATCCAGAGACAGGGGAAAAGGATCACTTTGTGCTCAATCTCTAACTGTGAAAATTGGGGAAATTCACAGACAAGATTCTTTTTATGAACTCCTAGGCTAATACCATGTCATCAAATGCAAATTAAAATTTTCATCATTTAAATACAAGGACTCTTTAAATACGTAGAAGACTATTTGCCTCTGTACACATTACTGGTGACAATGATGCTGAAATAGCGTGGTTCTGACCTTCACAGATTAAAAAAGAAGCATCACAGAAATTATTTCTGGGTTGGATGACTTAAATTGAAAGACCTCAAATGTAATATCCTCTGATACACTGAATCAGATGAGGTGACCCAGTCCTATCTGAACTTAGCTTTCTGAATAGGGAGCTGTGACTTCTTCCCTGGATTGAAATACAGTGAAGATATGAAATGTTCTCTCTTGCTACTTTCACATTAACTACATTTGATTATAGAGAACAGTGAAGAAAGGCATATAAGAATTCCAAAGCAAAGCTCTGCTCTTTCTGTGGAAACTGGTGGAGATTTTAGTACCTATGGAAGTGTTGCCTTCAGATATGGAGGGTTTTTTTACTTTTGTATAAGTCAGAGGACAGAGAGAAAGTCGTACTAAAACAGTGCTGGTTTTCAAAATATTATCTTCACTTGTGTCTAATGAAATTATGGGTATTTTTTCCATTAGCACTGTAGGCTATGAAAAAATGAAGTAGTATTTATGACTTTTGTGCTCTGCCCCCTTAAGATCAGACCTGTCTCTATGCAAAAAAAAAGTCCTTTTTTTCATATTTTGATTTTCAAATGTACTTTCGATTTTGTTCAATTTTACTTCTTCAGTACAAACGGTGATATTTAAATAGTGTTCTCTGGCTGTTGGCCTGTTGAGTCACCTTTACATCATGACAAGATATCATACTGGCCTATGAAGTACAGTCTGCAGTCTGTTGTCAGTCACTTACATCAATCAATGCTGTAGTTCTAATAGAGGTTCTTTAGTTTGAAGTCAGCCAAGCTACTTAATCTTTTAGAACAGCCTCACAATGAAACCTTCTTAGCCTAATGGATTCAGGCATATCTTTCCTTGGCTGATACCCAGAAATTGACTGTTAGTTTCTTTCTTCTTTGCTTCTCCCTTTAAATGAGAGAAGTGCCTTAGGGCAAAAAAGTCTCTTTTCCACCCTCAGGGAAGGCTGCCTTCATCCAAACCAAGCCAACACCCAAGCCCTAGGAACTGTACTAGGAACTGTAAGAGGGAGTCATCTTTTCCTCACCACTGAAAAACATCCTTTCCTTGTTTAGCCTACAATGCCCAGGAAAATCATAACTACTTTTTGCAGTCCCCAGTGTGGTTCTTCAATTAGGAACCATTTGCAGGATGAAAGGAATGAAATGTTTTTCAGAAGAAAGCCATACTCTTCCTAACAATTAATTTGAGCTAAAGTAACTCTGCTCAAAACTAGATCAGAGTATAATATTTAGGTTTCTCAGTACATCAGAGATACTGGTGAAGAGCAACAATGATCTTAAAAGACAGAAGTATGTGGAGATTATTGCAGAAATTTTGAGTGAATATTAATTAGTGAAGCCAAATGTGTAATTCTGTCATTTTGTGCACTGAAAAGCTATGCCTTTGACCTTTGGTCTCCCTTCTACTGGTACCTATTTCTCCTGCATTATAGAGAGACCACTTTCCTCTGTTAGAATCACCCTCTCACTACTACCAAAATGACAGATGGATTTTTCCATCTTGTGCCTTCATAACTCCTCATGTTAATAATTTCCATATATTTATCCCTATTTTATGCACCAAGGCTCAGATGTATAAATAAAAATTGAATGCTGACAGAGAAAACATGATTCTCCAAGCTTCAATTAATCTCCTTCTGAATCCATGAGTACCTGTTTGGATCACTAACTTTTTCCTTAGAAAACTGCCAAAGTATTTGAGCAATTGTCAGTGGTCATACATATAAGAACCCAAAGTTTGCCTGTGGAAGGAGTTGGGTGTCTGGCTTTTATACAGGCTCACTAAAGTTTGGAAGTAAATATCTGTGTCTTAGACTACACTACTCTGGCTCAACATTGTACGAGGAGGAATGAGACCATACTTTTCCTCAAGACCCATGATCAGACTACTTACTGTGGGTGAGGCTGAATTTCAGTTCAGTCTGTCTCTAAAGACACCGAAGTTTGTTTCCTACTTCTCAGATTAGTTCCCTGTCTGTATGATTAGTGGGATGTTTGAGGGTAAGTAGCTCTGTGGCCCCCAGCACAAGAAAGACATTGTTTCTCTGTTGGAACAAACCCAGGGGAGGGCACTGAGTGGATCAGAGGGCTGGAGGACATCTCCTATGAGGAGATGGTTGAGGTTGTTTGGCCTGGAGAAGAGAAGGCTCTGGGAAGACCTTATAGCAGCCTTTCAGTATTTGCAGGGATCCTACAAGAGAGCTGGAGACGGATGTTTCACAAGGGTGTGTAGTGACAGGACAAGGGGCAATGGCCTTAAAATTAAGGTGGTTAGGTTTAGATTAGATATTAGGAAGAAATTCTTTACTGTGAGTGTGGTGAGGCACTGGAACCAGTTCCCAAGAGAAGTTGTGAATGCCTTATCCCTGGAAGTGTTCACAGCCAGGTTGGATGGCGCTTTGACTGACCTAGTCTAGGGGAAGATGTCCCTGCCCTTGATGGGGGGACTTGATGATCTTTAAGGACCCTCCCAACCCAAACAGTTCTATGATTTTATCTCTAAATCCTCCTCACTGCTTTTCATGAAATAAAGGAACATTTAATTATATATGAAAGAAGGGCTCTTTCACCCTTCTCACCTTTCAGTGCTGCAAGTGCTTGACTACAAAAACATTGTCTCACTGACTGAAGCCACTTCTGAAGCCTACAAGATGTCAAATGTGTGTTCAGATTCATACTTTTATCTTTTAAGCTAAAACCAGTCTCCGCAATTGCTCCTAAAATTTACATACATTTTTTATTTAATTATCCTAGAAAAAGGTAGAACTGAGGAAGAAAATTTCACCAGCTTTCATTTTTGCCTGGTGCCTCATGGTACTGATACTTCTCCATGCCTCAGTGGTCCATAACTTTTTCTTTCTTTATTTTAAATTCAGAATGACTGAAGTGTTCTTAGGCAAACAAATTAATGGAGGACTTTTTAAAACTTAAATATATATCCTTCCGTGGCAGCCTTGTAAAGGGTAAAATTCTATTTACCACTACTGTTCTTATTTTACTTGTGTGTGGAAAATGCACACAATTACTTGAATTGATTTGAAGCTGGGTGTACCTAGAAATTTTCATAAGAAAACAAGAGATACATTATTCATTGTAATGTTTTCAATATTTTATTTTGCACATATTTTTTACCCTCTGTCCGCAATAGTCATGCCAGGTATAATTTGAAAAGTAATAAACTCCAAGATAGCTCTAAGGCAACAAGTTTCTCTTGTATTGATGTAATTTGGAGCCTATCTGGTTTGAAATACTAATTTTTTTTTTGGAAGACTAACATTGATCAGTGACATCTTAATGAACATTTATAGATGTTTATGCTTGGATCATTATCTAACAAGAACATACTCAAATTAATCTGAATTGAATATATTTCCTGTTGCGTGATGTATTCTTTCTAGAAATGTCATATACCCATCTGGAAATGGAAAAAGAGGACATAACTAAGGTTCTTTCCTTCTGTCTTTCTTTCTTTAGAAATAGGAAACGCAAATCTGTTAAATGACTTACAGATGAGATGAAACAAACCATATGGTCATAAAAAAATCTATGACTTTCTTATTTCCAAGGTCTTGTTCTGCAGCTTTTCTGGCCTTTTCTACACATCAGTTTGCTAAAGCAGAATTTCTATTTCGTAGCATAGATGCCTCAGTGTCTGTTAATTTGTAAGTAAAAATAAGCCATCTTTAAGTGCCATATGAGAACTTAGAGAATTTTTTATTCCTTACCTCAAATCTGACAAAATCTCTTTTGATAATCTTTACTAATTATTTATGTAACAATTATTTCAGAGGTGGGCATGTGGTGTGTTAGATTTGTTTTTCTTTTTTTTTTTTTTTTTTTTTTTGGTGATAAAATGCACTAATTCTTTGAAATGGTGTCTCAAATCTAATTTTTGCTCTTTAGGCACTCAGAACCATAAATACCATAAATGTATGTGCTTTTGTGCACAAAAACACCCATGTACACATACAAGGTACCAACTAAACTAGTCTAATTTTTAGGAATTTGGAAGTGAAATTTGGCATTACCACCACTGAAACCTAGGGGATTATCCAACTTCCAATTAAAAGTTGCTCAGTTCTGTAATATGAGTCCTGAACTGGAATGACAGCTTGTACAGTGTCCAGCTGCTTACAGTAAGTGGTGGCCCTGTTATAGAGGGCACCATCATTATTGTGCTTGGGCTGCTTGGGAAAAGAAACTGCATAGAATGGTTTGTACATTTTTTTCCAGTTCTTCAAATTGTATGAACTAATAACTCAATGGCAAATTGAGACACTCTCACCACCATCTTTCTTTAATAGCTGATAATGGGTAGCAATGGGTAGACAGGTTTCATAACTGTGAATATTAACTCTAATTTATTTGGATCTTTGAATCTGAAATATTTAATTTTGCCTGGGAGAATAAAGAGCCTTGATGTTTGGACTTTCAGATATGGTTAGATTTATTTTGCCTCCAGGAAGTTGTGTGTACCGTAGTATTCTGAGAGAATTAGGTAACAAAATTCAATAGGTTATCTGTACAAACTGTAACCTCACATTTGCCAGTGATTTTTATGAGAACTTTTGTATCTACTAACACTTATTATTATTGTTGTCCAGGTGTATTATACTCTTAACTTCCGTAAGTTTTGGGTTGTATAAACAAACAGGTATTGCTGTATTAAGTACTCTGTTCAGTGAGTCTTGAAGCTTTAATTGTTTGAATTTCTTGTTAGGTTCTCTCTTCCTCAGAAGTGCAGACATTACCAGTGATCTCTAACTTCAAACTTCACTGGTTTCCAGAAAGTCAGTGATGAGATGAACTGAGGGGAACGTGACATTTTAAGAGCTGACATTCTGTTGCCATTGTGTCCAGAATTCTCAACAGTATGTCCATGATGTTTAAGACTTTTGACCTAATTCAATACCATAGAATTTTTCCACTTGAACTGCAGTGTCACCATTTCATACTGTCTTTTATGGTTTTGCTTTGCTACATCTTAGCTTGCACCAAATTTTAAGGAAGCTCTTAGAAATCGGAAGCAAAGAAAAATAAAGAAAGTGATTTCAGCCCTTTGGGCAAAGGCTCCTGCTATCTGGTGGTATATCTCATAACTCCATCCTGGAAAAAAAGTGTCTTTAACCATTTATTGGTTAAATAACTATTGGTTAAATTTTTATTCTTTAACATGGTTAAATAAATAATCAATAATTAACCATTATTGATGTGAGTGGAGGTGATAAGAGTAGGTGACCTTTATGTTGACTTTAGCAATGCTTCTGAAACTCTCTCCCACCATACTGTTGCATCCAAATGTTGCAGTCTACATGGATGTGGAACTCAGTGACTTGAAAACTGTTGGGGTGACCAGGCCTTAAGGTGGGTGGGTACTGTACTTCAACACTGATAACAAATGCAGTACTTTGGGATCTATCTGAAGCATGTTCTATTCTACACCCTCATCGATGTTCTGAAGGAGGTGAGAGTGCACACTTGCCAAGTTTGCAGGTTGCACCAAAATATGAGACCTGTTGATATACTTGAGGGCAGGGCTGTCGTTCAGAAACACGCGGACAGGTTGGAGGGATGGACTGACAGAGGATTTAATGAATACCAGCAAATGCAAATGCAAATTATTTTGCTTGAGAAGACAGGCTGGGGGCTGACCAACCTGGGAGCAGCTGTGGAAAAGGCCCTGTGTGCTGCTTTTGGCTAGGGTAGGGATAGTTTTCTTCATTGTTGCTGGTATAGGACTGTGTTTTGGATTTGTGCTGAACTCAGGGTTGATAATACAGAGATGTTTTTGCTGTTGCTGAGCAGGGCTTGCACAGAGCCAAGGCTGTTTCTGCTTTTGGTACTGCCACACTGGGGAGGGGACTGGTGGTGCTTAGGAGGAGATACAGCCAGGACAGGTGAACCAAGAGACCAAAGCGATATCATGCTGGT
>NW_008239309.1:199129-227135 GCF_000691975.1 Corvus brachyrhynchos | reverse complement strand
AATTCCTTGTTTTGCTTTGCTTGTGTGTACAGCCTTTGCTTTCCCTATTAAACTGTCTTCTTCTCAACACATGAGTTCTCCAGCTCTCACCCTTCCAATTCTCTCCCCAATCTCTCTGGTGAGAGAGTGAATGAGCAGCTCTATGGGGCTTGGCTGCTGCCTGGGTTAAACCATGACACCCTGGAAGTCTTGGAATGCAGCAAGGTGAATGTGAGCCAGCAGTGTGCCCTGGGAGCAAAGAATGCCAATGGTATCCTGGGCTGTGTTCATAAGAGAAGGGATTATGCCTCTGCTAGGTCCTTACCAGACTACATCAGAATACTGCATCTACTTTGAGAACTCCCTAGAAGAACATCAGTAAACTGACTGAGTGCAGCATCAAGACACCAAGATAGTTGGAGGGTTTTATACAGACAATCTCTTTTTGTACACAAAATGCTATCTAGGCAGATTTTGACACTCCTCTTCCTTGCTGAGGGCTATTGCCCTTTCTGGCACCTTTTGACTCTTGGTTGTATACTTTACATCTATTTTATTTTATTTACTTTTGTTATTCTTGCTGTTGCAGCTATGGTATCCCAACACATGCAGCATTTACCTCATATCTCAGACTTCAGCCAACTACAGCAAAGTAATTCAGTGAGGTGCACAGCCTGACTTGTGTCATACACAAGCTACCAATTTTTTGTGTCTCACAGCATTTTAGCATTTAAGCACCCCACATGCATTAAAGTATCTATCCACTGTAGGAATACAGAGAAACATAATCATCTCCAGATCTGAAATCCATGAGATGCAGAAGTCTGGGACAGTTGTAATCTAATGAGGATTGGGTGAGGATATCCAAAGGAGTTCATTTTAGTTACCTATTGTATCCAGAGCTGAAGATCTATACATTTTGAAGAACTGGGAAGAAAATTATCAGGTGTTAGAACATGTCCTTTCATTTCAGGAAGAGGGATCCAACATTCAGAGAGAGCAGAGGAGTCATTCAAACCTTTTTCCTTGTTTAGTTTCCGTTATGGAGACATTCTGACCGTATGAAGTACAGGTATAAATTTTCCTGAGACTTACTGGAGTTAAAATGAGGTATTTATATGACACTTGAGGTACCTAACATTGCAATGTAGTCTTGGACTGACCTATGGGAGCAAGTGAAATAATGGTCAGTAATAAACACAGGAATTAACATGATAGCCACTAGAAGGATGTAGGAGGATATTATTTATATAAAAAGACCCACTAAATCAGTAAAATTCTCTCTAAACCTTAACTTAAGTTACATTATTTTTGGAAATGCTATTCCCTTCTTAATAAACATTTAAGCTAAATATCTCTCACACTGACTTTATTTTAAAATGGAGTAGTTAAAATATGTCTAATTGAAGTTAAATGATTCAATGCTTCTCAAAATAATTGAATACATATTCATGAATAACAATACCTCTTTGAGCTGACTGAGCCCATACTTTGAGTGGGTACATGCTGTTCTTCATTAGTTAGATACAGTATGACCTGCACTTGGGCAGTATGAATGTGAGCATTGCAGAAAAGTTACTGGAAGTTGATGCTGGGAGTGATGCTGCAGTGTGTCAGCTGTGGTGTGACAAATGTGTTTGTGCTTAGCCCTGTTCTGAAGTAAATGGAGGTGGCTTATGTCTCAATGTACATGGCTGTCTGAAAGGTGATCTTAAATTCTCTGAGCTAAAGGCAAGTTAATACAAATCATTTGCAAGATATTTTTGCTTCAAACATGACTGGAAATTAAAAAAATAGAAGGGGGTGAAATAGTGGAATGTACAAATGGAGACACTTTCAAGTTGTTTGTCTGGTCCAAATGAGCTAAGCAGTAAAAGCTTAAGAGCATTGCATCATTTGAACTACTTTGTCTTTTCACATTTTAAGTTTTGATCTTAATTTTACCCCTCAACACCCCTCAACCTGCACCTTCCCTGTTTATACTATGTTGTGTCAAAAGCAATGCGACAGCAAATAGAATTTGAGAAGAAGTACATAAATGGAAATTGTTTCTTGGATCTGCAAAACAATTTTACCGGACAGCAATTACTGCGAAACAGCTTGTTTCTAAAACAGTTTTCTACTGGATTCCAAGGCTCTTCTAAGTCTTCCCTATGCTTGCCGTGGTGACAACTGTTATATACTTTAAATCTGCTGTGCGCAAACGCTACATTAGTAGCAGCCTATTTTATCAACTAGAAAAGTATTTCTGCAGAACAGAAGAAGACAAGGATACGCTTCACTGGGAATTTTACCAGCAACAGAAACAACAGAAATTAATCAAATATGTAATTCCTGTAAGCATTCTGTAACACTTCTGAGTTTATTGCAAATCCTTCCCAAAATATTTAATTACAATAACATTTGATCAGAGTCAAGAATTGGTAATCAGATACTTATGGATGTCTCACTTAAATAAGTCATGGAGAGAAATCTAGGTTGGGAGGGACTTCAGGACTTGAATGTGTTGCTCAAAGCAGAGCTAACTTCAAAGTTAGATCAGGTTGCTCAGGGCTTTGAAATATATCCAAAGACAGATATTACACAATCTTTCTGTGAAATCTCTTCCAGTGTTGCACTACTCCCCCAGTGAATAATATTTTCCAAATGTCTTCATGCTAAGAAAATTTAATTTACGGACTACTACAAAATTAGGGTTTTATTGTAAAAATACTTTCCACTGATATATAACAATAACTTACCTTACCCAGCTGTCTTACTGACTTCTCCTATTTAAATGCTATTGTTTGATACAAAGTAAACTATCCAATCAAGTACTGATGATTACACCAAGGTAATGTAACTCTAATGATAGAGTTATAGAATGGTTTGGGCTGGAACAGACCTTTGTTCAACCCCCATGCAGTGAGCAGGGACATCTTCAACTGTATCAGGTTTCTCAGAAATGTCAAATGGGGCACCAAACCTGACCTTGAATGTTTCCAGGGATGGGGCATCCACCACCTCTCTGGGCGACCTGTCCCAGTATTTCACCACCCTCAGAGCACAATAATCTCCCTTATATTTAGTTCTGAATCTATCCTCTTTTGGTTTAAAACCACCACCCTTTGTCCTGTTGCAACAGGACAGCTAAAATATCTGTTTCCATCTTGCTTATAGGCCCCCTAAAAGTATTGGAAAGCTGCTACAAGGTCTGCCTGAAGCCTTCTCTTCTCCAGGCTGAAAAACCCCAATTCTCTCAGCCTGTCCTCATAGGAGAGGTACTTCAGCCAATCGATTATCCTTGTTACCCTCCTCTGCTCCAACAAGTTCATGTGCTTCCTGTGCTGAGGACTCCAGAATTGAATGCAGATGGAGTCACACTAGTGCAGAGTAGCTGGGAAGGGTCACTTCCTTCAACCTGCTGCTTTTGATGCAGCCTGGGAAACAATTGGTTTCCTGGACTGTGAGTACACATTGCTGGGTCATGTCCAACATTTCACTGTCACTATTGCTGTCCCCCAAGGTTCAATACTGGGCCCAAGGTTGTTTAACTTATTCATTCAAGACTTGGATCAAGGAACAGAGTCCACCTCAGTGAGTTCGCAGACAACAGAAAGCTGGGAGGAGTGGCCAATACCCCAGAGTGCTGTGCAGCCCTTCAGAAGTGCCTCGGCAGGCTGGACCTTATCAGTGTCTGTAAATATCTGAAGGGAGGCTGTCAAGAGGATGGAGCCAGGCTCTTCCTAATGGTGCCAAGCAATAGGATAAGATGCAATGAGCAGAAACTGATGCACAGGAAGCTCAATCTAAATACGGGGAAGAACTTCTTTACTGCGCAGGTGACCATGAACTGGAACAGATTGACCAGAGAGGTTGTGGAGTCTTCTTCACTGGAGACAAATATCTGTCTGGACACAATCTTGAGCAACGCGCTCTAGGATGACCCTGCTTGAGCAGGGAGGTTGGACCAAATGATCTAATGTTGTCCCTTCCAGTAAGTTATCCATTAAGTGATTCTGTGATCTCATCCATCACTGCCTTCAAGTCCTTCTTGGCAGAGCTGTTGGCGACCCTTTTGTCTCCCAGCCTTTACTGATACTGGTGGCGTTCCTGACCTGGGGCAGGACCTTTTACTTGGCCTCATTGAACCCCATGATGTTCACATGACTTTCCCATGGGCTCACTCCTTGAACTTGTCCAGATTCCTCTGGATGGCATGCTATTCCTCAAGCGTGTAGACCTTTCCATTCATCTTGGTGTCATCTGCAAATTCCCTTGATGAAGACATTAAACAGTGTTGGTTTCCATACAGACTCCAGAGGGAAGTCACTCATCGCTGACCTCCACACAGATGTTGAGTCATTGACCACTACCGTCTGGACATGACAATCCAATTTCTTATCCACCAAATCTGTGTCTCTCCAATTTAGGGAGCATGATGTTGTGGAGGACATCCAAGGCCTTGCAGAAGTCCAGATAAATGACATTTGTAGCTGTTCCCTTGCTCATTGATGAGAACTTTGTATAATAAAAATAATAGTAATAAAAGAAACAAAAAAACAAACAAAAAAATAGCTCTTGAGGTGTTCAGATCAACTCCCATGGAAAGGACTCATTTTCAGGGTGAAAGGTTGTATCTGTCAGGATATCTGAGGGTTGCAAATGGTAGAATCACATGTTCAGCTAAAAAAGAAGAATATGATTATGCTTCTGAAAGAACTGTGTTAAAGAAACTCTCTTTGGAAGGTCTCCTCACCTAGGTGGCTTCTCTCATGGAAGTATTTTCTCGTAAAAGTGCATGCTGACCCGCAAACTATACACGGAAATGGAAACTGTGACTGCAGCCTGGGCAGAATCAAGGAGCAAACCAGTGGGGTGAGAAACATTCTAATATAGGTTTAGCATAAGTAGATTGAATGTATTCTGCACATTTACCTATGTCTGTTACAAATATTAAGCACACCATTTTGAATGTCATACATAAATGTTTTGGGTTTTTTTAATTTGAACAATAAGTGGCTTCAGCATGATGTAATTTTGCTTGGCAAAAATAATGCAATCTTCTCTCAAAAGTGTGACAAATACATAAAAAAGCTTCTCCCTAACTTATTGGCACACATCTTATCATGTCTGAAGGGTGGTGTAATAGACCTGTCTTTTGTCTGCAAAGGCCAGAGAGTGACATTTGCTTGGATGATGCTGGTAAAGCAAGAGGAGGAAAAACATCCTTTGATGAATATGAAGGCTTTAAGTTGTTGGCGTGTGTGTTTGAACCGCAAAGGTCTCAGGGAGTATATTTCTGTTGTGTATGTCTCATGGCCTCAGATCCTGCCAGAATATTTTCAGACAACATGTAAACTGAGAAAATCTTCAAAATTGGTTAGGAATCATGACAACTGTGGTTTTGGCTTGAATCTTTGTAGGTTATTGGGTTCACTCAGAGTCTTCTAAAAAACACCAGAACTTCTAATCCCAGAACTTTGGAAGTTCATATCCAAAACATCCAGAAATCAGAGGCTTCAGTAAGCTAATACTTTAACTCCTATCATATCAAAGTTTCACGAGGTTTTCAGTCATAATGATGAGATTCATAATTTTAAAAGACTTCATCATCTTTATTGTAACATCTCAAAGAAAATGTCCAAATATTCCTTTTCTCACTTCTTATAGATTTCTTGTCATCCATATGTTTGTATATTGTGCCAATTATAACATGTCTTTTTATACAATCTATACATATAAGAGCCTTTTACCTTGAAGAGTCACATTAAATTAGTAGTGTTTCTCTATCTGAAAAATACTTAAATACCTGATCTTGGCTTAAGATTTATATCAGATTTTAAAAAGGCACTGCAGTGTAGATAGATGAAATCTATGAATCTACGTGTTGAAAATGTAGAGTGTTATTATATGGATTTCTCTGTGGTACTGTGCTAGAGATAAGCAGGAGCAGGGAAGTGTGAAACTAAAAAGCCGACACTGTAGTATAGAAATTGCCTAAGCCTGTGAAAAGATTCCATTAACTGAGAATTTTTCTCTCTGCTTTTGAAGTAGCTGTTTAATAATGTCTTGCAGAGTGGGCTAAGTAAATTACTTAAACTGAAGTAGGGCAATCCACAGGAAAGGTAGAAGTCCATCTGCCAAGGAGATCATCCACATTCAAGAAGATGCTTGGAGCATAAGAAGTCAAATTTCCTAAGCCACTAAGCATTTATGGATAATTTTTGAGGAAGATGTCTCTCTCTTGCCTTACTATTGAGATTAAAATAGTGATGATGTTCTTTCCCAGCAAAATAACTAACTCTATGAAATTCAGACAAACAACAGTGATCAATCCAGAAGAAACCTGACTTAGTTAATTACTGGCCACTGCCAAATCCTCCTTTTTCCAAGGAAACTTATAGAAAGGATTCTGAGAGTCTATGTACAGGAGATATCCTAGACCTGGAAAAATCTGGATTTAGATCAAAACACAGGACAGGAGCAACATTCTCTCACTGGTAGGTGTTCTCCTGCCAATGATGAAGAGTGCACAAACCTTTTTGAATCAGTCATTCCTGAGCTAGTAGTAACATGTCTGAGAGAGATGGAGAAATTCCTAATGTTGTTTATGAAGAAGAGATGTACTAGTACATTCTGAGATACTGTACCTCCCTTACCTCTGGAGCTTCATGAACATTAGCTTTCAGTATTACTCTTTTAAACATTAATAAACATAGAATGTACTGATTTGGCAGTGAATAGACTGAGTGTGAGTTTGCATGCTTCTTTCTGTATTCTATAACACAGAATAATTCTAGAACACCACCAATATAGCCCAATACTTTGCCAAGAAATATAGGAGAATGCAGATCAACTGGGTACAACAGAAGCTACAAAGATAGACTGCTGAATGTCAGAAGGAGGAGCTTGGAGTTTGTTTTGGTCACAATGTTTTCCATTTTGATGGAGGAAACTTAATTAACTCCTTGATTTCTTGCTTACTGGTAGATATTCTTGTCTTGGTCTTGTAGCATGACCTGTCAATGGTGAGTAGACTACATCCTATCTTGAAAAACAATGGCTGTTCAATGGTACATTGAATCCATTGCCATTTCACAGGACAATGTTTCATTTTAACAGCTACAGCACATCATGCCCGACCTATGTTCTCCACACTGATTCTCCTCAGCATATTGAGAAATCACTTGAATGTTAAGTGAAACCTTCTCCTTATCTTTTAGACACTCTTTTATCTATCCTTTTGTGATACCCGGATTACTGGGGATGCACAGAGACAGAAATTGTTCTCCTTAGAAATAATGTAATGGGCTTTAGTAGAGATAATGTCCCTGCATGCAGAATTTGGAATTTCCTCAGTGAGAGTCTAAGAATGACCACAAAAGTTTTGCTGGCTCTTCCTCAGAATATATGCTGTTATGAAACTATGGGACAAGAAGGAGAAACTGTAAGTGTTCAGCATCACTGATAAATTTCCTGTACCCCTGATGTTGTTACCTGATCTTCATGATACATCAGGACAACAACTGAAGAAATCTTCTCTATCCCATAAAGTAGCAATTCCTTTGAAGTTTTTCAGCCAGTAGAAATTTAAAAATCTTCCCAATACCTGCTCCAAATGGATAGTATTGAAATGGTGTATGAATAATGTGATGGGTCTTTGCACCTGAAAGAAGTACAAGAGAAATGTTACTTGTTTTTCGGGAGATACACAGGTGAAGTGCAGTAAGCACCACTTCAAAAGACCGCTTGAAAACAAGTCAGTTTTTATTGAGATTGTTGATGTTTCACTCCTTCTCAAGGGAAGGATTTCTGTGGGGCCTGATTTCTGTGGTGCCCATGGCTAGTTGAACTTGTCCTAGTGTCTGAACAATTTTAATGTGTGTTATCTGAGACAGCTGTGGGATAATGACAGAATGTGCTGCAGGAAAATTGAAAGCAAGGTACAGATCTCTGATAAGCAATAGCAGTTCAGTGACAAACACAGCATTTTTAAGCCCTGATGTCTGTTTCTTTCATAGTGTTTATGAAACTATGTCAATAATTTCTGCTTCCATGATATATTTTCAGACCAAGGTCAGGCAATTACAAAGGTCGGTTTTCATAAACAAACATAAAAAGCAGAAAACCAGCCTGACAGTGGAAAAGAAGAGGGAAAAAGTCCTCATAAGTTGTTTCTTCACTTGACTGTTGATTTTGTTAAATATGTATATGTATCTGTATATATAAGCTCCATGAAATTTGAGTTAGTCCACTGGGACAAAGCAAGTAACACAGGCATGGACCACCTCCCCATGTTTCATTGGGCTAATATATTAAATTTTCAGAGATTTACTAAATTTAATGTCAAACTTTAGTAATCACAATAGGGATGGAATTGAGTTTCTGAAGTGGTACACTTCAGATTTCACTCAAGATTTGCTGCAGTCACTTATTTCTCAACATGTTGCTGATTACAGTCCTCTGATTCTGAGAGGGCTTTTGGTCTTGGATGGCCTATGAACTCTGTTTTCACAGGGATTTGGTACAGTCAAAGCCAAAAATACCCTTATCAAACTGGTGATAAACTGCATGATTTTTGAAGTTGTTACATTTTTTCTACTCTCCAATATATGGAATGAATGAGGATTTTTAAAGATTTGAATATTTATTATACATATACATGACGAAGTTGTATATATATTAAACCAAACCCATGTAAATCTAAGCTTTCTGCATGTGATTAAGAGAGATCTGTGAAAGAGTTAATGGTTATATAGCAGGTATTTCCAATTTCAAAAGGTAAAGAGAATTCAAAATATTGATGTTTAGTTACATCTATAAATGTATTCCCTAATTGAAAAAAAAAGATTAAATATTGATGATAACTGCAAAGTTAGAGGAAAAAAATGCCTTTTATTTCAAAGAATTATTGAACCGTTTTTAGTATTTGTGATTAGACACAGGGAATATGCAGCATATACCATATATTGTTGGCAGAAACAGAATTTGGATACCTTTTAGATTTTTACAGCACTTGAATAGCTTATGAAATAGCTTTGAGAAGATTAAATATTTTTTACAAGTAAACTCTATCCATTTACATATATAATAGCTTTTTTCATTATCAAGCATCTATACAAAGGAGCAATCCAGAAAGAACACATTTGAGATAATTTCAGCTTTGCTTTTTGCATGGCTTTTCAGAAAAACACACTGAAAAAAATCAATTTAGAACTATCATTACATTTTTCCTCATAATTCAGGAGTATGAGAAGTCTTAAAGAAGGGAACAATACTATGTTGCATTGAAGACGGCATTTGAGTGTCTCCTAGCAGACAGCTTTTGAGTTCCTCACAGAATGGAAACCCCACAACATCCTTGAGCAATTTGTGCCAGTGCTCAGTTACTCTCACCATTTACACTTTAAAAGAATTAAACTTCAAAGCTTTTTAAAATTCTTAAGCATCCTCTTCTGAGCACTTCCCAAACTTGTGGGCTAGAAGGATCTTTGGTCTAACAGTTATGTAATATGCTTTCTTATGGTTTACTGCAGAGGCTTTCTTTGCAGCATTAAGAGACAGCAAGTTGTTCAGCAGCACAAGAGATCTCTAAAGACTCTTCGATTAAAGCACTCCAGAACTGTAGAATTCATCCTCCATTTCTCATCCATCAAGCTGTCCCCTAACCTTGAACATCTCTGTGATTTACAGTGTTAGTCTTCTCTCTCTTGGATCTGATTTGCAGAACAAATGCTTTGCTGTTTAGCTTTTGTTCTTTCCAAGCTATTTGCTTATCAGGAATCATTTTTTAGAGCAGCTTTTTGGAACAATACCAGACTGTGTTTGAGACTGCAATACTCAGATACTGAAGAAAAAAATGGTCTAGATTAATAAACTGAAACTTCCATGCAGAAATTGTACATACGGTTATACATATATGGAATGTTGAGTTATGGTATATTTGATAACTATGCACTGCAATTTCAGCAGTCAACACTAATAAAAGAGACTAAAATTTCTTTAGCCTCCTAGTATCTTTTTTTTCACTAAATGTCATGCTGCAACAAAACGCTCAGATGCAGGAATTTAGCTTTAGTATAATTCTTCAGGAAATTGGAGTACTAACAACACAAGTGATCGTTTTATTCTATGCATGTAAGAAGTTTGGCAGATGTCTTGGATGAACTGTATTTTAGAGTTCAGTAACCAACTTTTCCTCCTCTTATGTTCAGCACCAACCCTCCCCCTTTTGACAGTAAAAGACTGTTAGAGATCAACAGTTTTTCAGCTTTTGCCTTAGTAAAAACCCACCAAAAGTCTGTTTTCCATTACTCTAATCACTGCTTAAGGTTTAATGGTAACCAGATGCAGCACTATGATGGATAGTAGCCCCATTTAAACCGTGCTCTTGTAGTACATTGGGTGAATGTATTGATTGTACCACTGCTGCCTAGCACTTGAAAATAGGAAACCCAGTTGAAGTGCAACTATATCGAGTTGGCAGCTTCTTAACTCATTTAATCTACTTTTTCTTCATGTTCCAGGTCACAGCTTACGGCTTTATATGCTAGGGTGTGGTGATTTCTAATACTTGGGGGTTTTTTGATTTTTTTGACTCACTGAAAACAATAAAGTGCTTGCATTATGCATGGGGTTAGGTCTATCCAGAGTGTGGAAGAAGAGTATTGTATTGTTTTGAATACTTCTGCTGGTGTTAGTGCTGGTGCAATATCTTTCAGATTTTCAATTTATCTATAGCTGACTTTGCTTATGTATTACCATAGATCTTGCTTGATCCAAACATTCTTTCTTAAGAGCTATTAGTGAGGAACAAGAATGATCCATTTCATTCTTGAATTTTGCACTATTTTTGAAAGTCTGGCAGATTTTGAGTAGACTAGGATATTATTGTTATTTAAACATAGGGCCCATCAATGTTGTTTGTACACCAATTTTAAAAGTTATGTTAGTAACACACATGTTACTAACTAAATACATCTTGTGATTTCTCTGAAGTGTTTCACATACATTAGACTTCATTATGGGGAAGTTTAAAAAAATCAGGCTAACATTTCTAAATGCTATCTCATTGGCACAATAATCATGCAGGTGCGTATGTATTGCAATACATGATTTTTATTTTACTTTAGGATTAGTTGTTCTTTCAGTATTTGAAGTATGGTATGGTGTTAGAGGTAAGTAAATGTTGACAATTTCATCAAATATTTTTAAAGCTGAATTAAGTGCTATTAAGTTTAAACTTTTTTTGTATTTGCTTCTGCGAGTGTTAAAGCAAGTAAACTTGCTGACTGAAATGTTAATGAAAGCAGAAAATATTAAGTAAATATTAGAGACTACTGGCAAAAGAAAATCTTGCTTGTAAGAACTCAAATAACCTTCACAGAAACATGACCCTCAGAGCTTCCTGTCAAAAGAAACAGAAAGTGTTTGTGATGGTTTGTCCATGCACTTTGACTTGCATTTTAAATATCATCCATGGGAAAACATTTGTAAAAAATCTCAAACAATGCAAGGCACACACAACATCAACAAATTGTAAATAAATAAGCCAACATAGTCACAGTTACGTTAAAAGATGCAATTGCGTACCTCTTGCGTCCTTTGTTCTCAGTCTTCCTTTAAATTATATTTGCCTTATGTTCTTTTTTTCTCCTTTGTAGCATAATCCATGGTTTAATTGTATGATAGTGAAGCTCTCCAGTAGCTTGTGTGGAGGACAGAGAGTCTTGCTCATTATTGGTATTATATTCATCTGCATATTTCTCTAATGAGAGAGATCCCACTGATTTTGCCCATGGGAATCTCATGAGGTTCAACAAGGCCAAGTGCAAGGTGTTGCACCTGCGTCAGAGCAACCCTGGTATCAACACGGGCTGGGGGATGGACAGATCAGAGCAGCCCTGCCCAGAAGGACTTGGGGGTGCTGGTGGGTGAGAGGCTGGACATGACCCAGCCATGGGCACTCACAGCCCAGAAAGCCAAACGTGTCCTGGGCTGCATCCAAAGCAGCGTGGGCAGCAGGGACAGGGAGGGGATTCCACCCCTCTGCTCTGCTGTGGTGAGACCCCACCTGCGGTGCTGCATCCAGCTCTGGGGTTCCAGCACGGGAAGGACAGAGGAGGCCAACAAAATGGTCAGAGGGATTAGAGCCTTGTGTATGAGGAAAGGCTGAGATAATTGTGGTTGTCCAGCCTGGTGATGAGAAGGTTTTGGTGTGACCTAATTGCAGCCCTTCAGTACCTGAAGTGAGCCTACAAGAAAGATGGTGAGAAACTTTTTACAAGAGCATGTAGTGACAGGACAAGAGAGGATGGATTCCAACTGAGAGAAGTTTTAGACTAGATACTGTGAAAAAATTCTTTGCTGTGAGAGTGGTGAGGCACTAGTTACACAGAGAAGCTGTGGATGCCCCATCTCTGGCATGTTCAAGGCCAGGCTGGATGGAGCTCTGGGCAACCTGGTCTAGTTGAAGATGTCCCTGCCCATGGCAGGGGGGATGCAACTAGATGATCTTTAATGTCCCTTCCAACCCAAGCCATTCTATGATTCTGTGATCCTGCACCATGGTAGGTAAGATTAGATATTGTCTTGAGATTGCTTCCAGACCCATTTTGCTAGGATTATAAACTAGTTCTCCAGTATTCAGGTCTGCAGTGTTATCTTTGAGTAAGATCTTCATTTGCATGTAGTAACTTACTTATTCATTCAATAAACAAATAGCATTCATAAATTGCAAATATTGGCACTTTTAGTTGCAGAAGATCTGATTTATCGTAGGAAAGAGGTAAGTTTTTATTACTTGTTCATCAAGGACAACCTTGACTTTTGTCTTCTGCAGAGCAGTATCCCATTTGTACAACTTCTATTGAGAAGAAAACTAAGTGTGATGAAAATTTATCTTTGTAGTGTTTCTTGGTGTACCACAACTGTATTAAAGAAAATACCAGTGACTCTGGGATGGGAAAGAACATGATCTGTACTTCATTCTCAGTCTGCTCTAGCAGTTCTATCTGTTAACCAAATGAAAAGACTGTGACCTTGCTTGCCTTGGTATTTAAACTCTCAAAATACTTTCCATGACTCTGCCCACTGTGAAATTAAAAAAAGGTCATTTTTTAGGTTTTTTTGTTCATATTAAGGAGTGATGTTATGTTGGTGTGTTTCCACTGTCCAGCGCTTGCCTTGAAATGAGTATACTTACCAAAATTCATACTAAAGCTAGTTGTGTTTCGAAGCATGTAAGTCAAGATCTTTGAAATGTTTAATGGTTTGGTGTTGTCAATATTTTAACATTCAGCACTTTCTGAATACTGGTCCTCTTTGTGATGTTTTGTAATTTGTATTCAATATATGGTGATTGTCTTTTGAACACTGTTGTGATTACAAAAAGATGTTTTATGACTGGACAAAATTCTCTTATTATACATAGTCATATCAACAAAAGCAGGTTACGTTAGTGAGAACTGAAGAAACACATGTTACATTATGGTCAGGACTTTCAAAGGCTACTTGTCATAGGCTGAGGAGGAATGCATTGATGAACAAGGAAAGTTGAGACAGAAATATGTGCGTGTACTGCTAAGCCAGTTTGAAAATATGGTCTGTGCTTTTAATTTTCATAGTAGTATTATTATCCAGTCTTCAGATTATATATTGGTATTATTTTAAGGTATATTATGCTGTTTATAAATTTATGTTAATCAAAACTCTTTAGAAGAAGTTTGAGTTGGGCAAGGGTAGTGAAGTAATTTCTGATTTTCAAGAGTATAAAATCTCATTGCTTACTCTACAGACATCCTTTGGATGGCATCGGGCAAACCACAGGCTATATCTAGGCCTACGCTTTTTTCCCAAAAGGGTGAATGCTTCTTGCATTTGGGGACTCAAATTCTTCACCTCAACATAGCACATTAGTCTAGCAGAGTTTAAAAGATAATGAAGTGTAAAATTGCCTTGATGTGAAACATACTATGCAAAAGAGGTATTGGTCATGAAAAGGTCATAATGTCAAAGCAGAGTATATTAATATGTATTAATTTATTCTCAGTGTCATCTCAGATATCTGTCAGTTGCTTTTACTGACCTGTCTAATAAGGTGTTCATGTCTTCTGTGAAAAAGCCCAAACATTTAGGATAAATTTAATAAAATATTAACAGCTATTATGCTTGTAATTACCCAAGACCTGACTGTCTGCTAATGAACACAGCTGTTTTGACCTAATTAGCTGGTGACACAACCATATTTTGAGTACAGTTAGACAAAATAAATATACCATGCACTTTGAGTACCAATGATATTTAGGCTGTGTGGGTAATCCTGTGCAGGTAATATCACAATAGATATTTTAATATAGCTTGTGCCTCATTATAGATAAACCTGATGGTTTATGGTAGAATTAGATTTAGTTTCTATCCTGTTTTTTTTTTTTTAATAGAATAACAAGTAGTCTCTTATACAGACTTAAATATATTTAACTTAACAGTATTTTCTATTTTTGTATGTAATTGGCTGGTCATTCTTCCTTAGACCACTTATTCCACATCCACAAACTGCAGCTTTGCTATAAGGAATTTACTAAATTATTTTTATTTCAGTAGATTTTTTTTGTAACTGTGCAAACAACATTGTAATCCCATTCAGCAATTAATTTTGTAGTGTGGCATTAGTGTTTATTTAAAAAGTACCTATGAAAGATGTGCTGTATATATTAAAATTGAATAAAATTAGACAAAAGTATGTTCACTATGCCAGCAAAAGTTTAAACTGGGAGTTGAGTTCATTAATCTTCTGGGAAGTGTACATGATCTTAAAAATAGAGAAAAAGTAAGAAAGCCATGATCTACATTTAGCTCTAATTTTTTCCCAAATTTTTTGTGATGCTTTTTGTTAGTTTTGCCTTTTTGCAAGGCAGAGTAGTCTTCAAAATTCCATAACCAGAAATATAAAATCTGAAAATATTGAAAAGAATAAAACTGAATTCTCAGTGGGTAAGTGTTAAGTGTGACAACCCTAAACATTCTGAAGTGAGAGCAACCCATTTACAACAAATTACAGTGCTGTATCTCTAGTCATCTGTGATGAAGGAATGCAGTAGTTATGTCCAAGGCTAGCAGAGCTTTTTAGGGTGCTGCAAAATAATCAGAATGAAATCTTCTCTCTTATGCAGACCACTTGTTGTGGTATTAGGATGTCTCAGTCATTATGGTACCCCCACTTCCTTAACCCACTCAAGTAGGGGAGTGCTAATGTCTCCATTTTGGAAATACCAAGCAGATAGATGAAGCCGATGAAGACTTACTTGTCAGGTGTCACAGAGGAATTTGTGGACAGGGTAAATCGTATCACACTTCAGCAACTGGATGACAGCCTTCAATTCTGTTATCAAGTCTTGCAGCCTACCCACCCAACATCAGCTGCCCCTTCTCCTTGTGCAGAAATACTGCTCAGAGGGATGTCACACCACTCCTGGTGTTTCAGATTCTCAGGGGCTGGAGAGTACCCTATCCACTAACCTGCAAAGGTCAGGTTAAGGACTGCTAACATTACAGTCTGAGTTAGTGGAAGGAAGTGTCCCTTGGATATCATAAAAATGGCCATTTGGCAAGCAATAAGCAGCAGAGAGAGAGCTGCCATTGAGGCTGGGGAAACACAGTATCAAAAGGCTTCTAGGAACATCAGAGATTAATACAGTTTGCACACAGGAGACCTCACTGACAGGTCTCTATGAAATAGGGTGTGTTAGAAGCCCAGTTGTGTTTTTTTTCTAAATTTTCTCAAGATACAATTGCCAAAAAGATTGTAGTCCAGAAAACATGCTTGAGGTTTTTTCTTATGAAAAAATATTTCATGGCTGTTTCCAAGTCTTACCCTTTGGCTCCTTTTCTTTGAATTCAACTTTACTCTGAAAAGTGCAGAAAAGTTGGAACAAAAATTAGATTTTTAGTAGGAGAAACTCTTTTAAATATGCTTGTTCATTTTAATTACATGTGTTTCTGTCTGTTAAGCTTTTGAATTCTGCAGCATTTTGAAAGCCATTAGCAATCATTTTTTCTGTTTTTGTTTCTCCTCTACAGTTTCTAAATAGGGTATATTTAGTGGGGAAAAAAAGATCACTTTTGCAAAACAAACAGTTGGGTTATTTTCATCATTATTGAGCTAATATTGTACTTGCAATTGTATCATTTCCACTACTTTACAATGCCCTACTAATTACTCATAACATATAGCTTTTTTCTTTTGTGTTGATATATTGATTATTTCTTCACATCTCCATAGTTTTCTGCCAGTATTGCCAGCTGCTCCTTTAATCTTTTACCATGCAAAGAACTCATATTTTCTGTGAAATGTCAAGAAATGCAATTAACCTTGTTTTGACCTCTTCTATGCTTTAAGTGTACTGCTTTGGATTCTGTGTAAAAAGAAGGGTTGTCTTTTACGTCGTACACACAAATTGAAATACTGAGAATAAAGCTTAACACAAATTGGATATATGTCAGGTTATGCATTAATATACATGTGTGTGTGTGTGTACAATAAGCAATATAGATAAATACGTATATGTATGCATTTCTATGCATGTGTATTTAGTATAATGAACGTAACTGTGATGTATATCAAGTATATAAAACCTGCAAATATATTAATAGTGTCTGTTGCTAGAGGTAAGTATGCTTTGGAAATTTCTCCAGAAATGCTCTGTGTTACTGTGCAAACCCTTTTTACCTCAAATACGTGTCCTAAAGCCAAAAAGTAGATCATGAGTAAGAGTTGCAAAAGATAAGAGTATTCATAGTGTACAGTAGGTCAGCTGAAACCCACTTTCCTGGTAGGGGTGGAAATTAGGTGGCAGGGACCCGAATGTGTTCTCCCTTCTGTGTGAGATTGTTGTTGGGACTCAGGGCCAGCCTTGGCAATGCAGCTGCCCAGCCTTGCACCAGGGAAACTGCTGTGTGAGAAAACGCTGAGAGAAGTGACAGCCTGTCCCCTTTGCTTGGGAACTCCTTTTAAGCTCAGGCCCTTGCTTTCAGTCTTCATTGTATCTTTGCTGCCTGTATCTGGCCATATGCCCCCGTGACTCCAGCCCTGACCTGCCAATCTGCCTTTATCTCAGACTGGTCTAATCTCTGTTGTCTTGTCTGTCACTGAACTGTGGCTGATCTTGTTTACTGTCTCCAGACCTGATCCTGTCACACACTTGCTGACTCAACTTCCTGGCTCGACCTTGGACCTGCCTCATGGCCCTGAACTTGTCTGAGGATTGGGATTCTTAGCTGAACCTTGTCACTGGACCTGTCCTGCTTGCATTGTTGGGCTGCTGTGAGCCTTTGCTTCTTGTCTCTGCCCTTGCCTGCCTTACTAATGTGTTTAGCTTCCAGTTCCCCTTGCTGAGCAGCCTGCTGCTTCTGCCATTATTATGACATTAGTCATAATAATTTTTTTTCAATCCTAATCACAGACATAATTGACCTTCATTTGGATTTATAGGTGCTCAACTTGATGATCAGATTCCTAGAAGCACTTCAGATTGAACATCCAAACATGGGTAATCATGTTTAGACTAAGTTCTATCCCTTAATATATCTGAAGGACCCGAAAGAATATTAAATAAGTTTTCTGACAACATTAAATTGGGAGGAGTTGTGGACTTCCTTGACAGGAGAGAGGCCCCAGGAAGACCTTGACAAATTAGAGAGATGGACAATCACCAACTGTGTGAGGGTTAAGAAGAACAAGTGCTGGATTCTGCCCTGAGATGGGGCAACACTGGATGTACAGACAGACTGGGGAATGAGAGGCTGGAGGGCAGTGCCATGGAAAGGAACCTGGGGGTCCTGGTGGATGGCAAGTTGAACATGAGTCAGCAGTGCCCTGGCAGCCAGGAGGGCCACCTGTGTCCTGGGGGCATCAGGCACAGCATCACCAGCCGGGCAAGGGAGGGGATTGTCCCGCTCTGCTCTGTACTGGGGCAGCCTCACCTCCAGTGCTGGGGGCAGTTTTGGGTGCCACAGGATAAGAGAGATACAAAGCTATTGGAGAGTGTCCAAAGGAGGGCCACGAGGATGGTGAAGGGTCTGGAGGGGAAGCCTTATGAGGAGCAGCTGAGGTCACTTGGTCTGTTTGGAGAAGAGGAGACTGAGGGGAGACCTCATTGCAGTCTGCAACTTCCTTGAGAGGGGAAGAGGAGGGACAGACACTGATCCCTTCACTCTCATGACCAATGACAGGACTTGAGGTAACAAAAGGAAGCTGAGTCAGGGGAGGTTTAAGTTGAATATAAGGAAAAGGTGTTTCACTCAGAGGGTGGTTGGGCATTGGAACCAGGTCCCCAGGGAACTTGTCACAGCCCCAAACCTGTCTGAATTCAAGAAGCATTTGGACAATGCTCTCAGGCACCTTGTGTGATTTTTGGGGTGTCCTGTGCAGGGCCAGGAGTTGGTCTCAATGATCCTGATGCATGCCTTTGAACTCTGAATATCTTATTATTCTATGTACATGAACTTTTCTAGTATATTCATGGCAGAGCATAAATCAGGTAATTAGTGGCAGAAATTATTAGATTTACTGATTTTTCAAGTACAAAAGAGGGAGGTGAACATCATTTTACCTATCAGCAACTCCATCCCCAGAATCCTCCAGATTCTGTGATCTGAATTTTCTTAGAGTGGTTGACTCTGCTGATTCAGGCTATGAGCTCTTGAATGTCTATTCATACAGCATGTCTGCCAACATACTCAATTTCAGTGAGAAGCTCCTCCATCTTAGAGCCAGAGAATGTCAAATAGAAGCATAGAGGCACTATTTTCAGTGTCCTGGGGAAAAAAAAGAAAAAGAATCTTTATTAACTGTGTTATTTTCTGCTTGCTTCTCCTCTGACATCATCCTATTTCCGGATGTGTTACTGGAACAAAACAGCCATTTGGATGATTGTCTCTGTGGGCTTTCTGGAAGAAATGTTTGGCTTGGAAGGTTATGAAAATGAAATTAGTAGTGAGTACATTACATATAGAGAATACATGTGATGATAAGTAGACAGAGCTGTAATAACTAAGGCAGCTGGGAAAATACTTTGTATGGTGTTGCTCCTAGCAACAAAATTTGTAATTTGAAAGTGTGTTTTCAGAAAAATATCATTAGATGAAGAAAACTGAATCTTCTCTTCCTGTCATCTCCTTTATGTACTACTATATTTTATGTATGTGATCTCAGCCAAAAATGAAATTAGCTCAATAATTTGTAAGTTGATAAGTAGGAGATATGATCAACTGCAGCTGCACATCTCTGCAAAAACAATGATTAATCTAAATAAAATATTTGACTTGTTTATGAAACAACACAAGTCAGAAATCTTTCAGGAGAATATTTTCTATTTGATGCTTTTTGTCCTAATATTTATTATTTTACATTATCATTTTGACGTGTTTTTTAAAAGTAGAGACCTATGTAAAATTCAAATGTTCCATTACAAGCTCATCCGTTTGGGTTATAAAAGATATGACACCCTAGAGGTAAAATAAATTTGATTTCAGATGAGCTTTTTATGCAAGTTTTCCCATCTTGGAAACCAAGCACTCTTGATATTAAAAATAATATTAGAGAAGGAAAACTAATTGAAAACCTGCAAAACACACTTGGAAAAATGATTCAAGGCAAATGTTAAATAAATTATATTGCCCAGAAATAAAATAATCTTAATACACATATTGTGAACATTATGATAAAATTAATTATCTAACATTGGAAAAGACTTACTGAGCATTTTTAGATTTATTCTGCAAACTATTTGACCAGGCATGATTTTATAATATAGATGTGACAAAACATCATTAAGAGAGGAAGACTGAAAAATAAACGTCCTTCAGAAATCCCAGTGTGAAGAACCCGGTCATGTGGGTGAGTTGTTAGTCATGTGAATATTTACTTAGACACTCCCAACCCTCCCCTTATATGAAAAACTGATAGCTGGGTGAAACAAGATGTTTCAAATCTGTCTTTCAAAGATGACATGGTAACTGTAGGCTTGTGGATGTGGGTGTGGTGCCATGATCACTTCCCTGGGGAAAGGGATATATATATATATACATATATATATGTACGTATGTGTGTATGTGTGTGTGTGTGTATGTCTGCACATGATTCATATAACTCTAGGATGCAGGGGAAAATGGTCAGATTTCTGGCTTACATCTCCAGCTGTGGCAACAACCAGAGGATTCAAAAAGGTTTTGGATTTATGTTGGTGATTGAGATAGAATTTTAGATAAAGATTTAGAAGTCTCCTCATTCTTTGAATCAGAAGTAGCTTTATGAAGGGACTCTACAGACATTACTAACTTCATTCTATTTTTGAAATGTTTTATAGAATTACATTTGAAATGATACAGTCTCTTGGAACAAGTTATTTGCACACAACCACAAGTACTCCTAAGCATATTTGCAGCTCAGCTCTACTCCTGCCAAAATGCAAAATCTCTGCTAGTTTAAAGGACATAAAAATTTGATTCCTGGTCCTAAGGCATAAAGTAGTTCAAGGGTTGCTGTCCATTACACCACTCATAGTCTGCTGGTTGTGACCCACCCAGACGGGCAAGAGCGACCCAGGTTCTTGTTAGTAGATCCCTTGGGATGCACTGGAGTCAAATGACACTGAATGGTGGGGAGGGGAGGGGAGGGGAGGTCTCTGGAACAACAAATAATCATCAAATAGTTTGCCTTCGGGTACTGATTATTCTTCCTAAATAAAAATACTTCCTGAAATGTGGTCCACAAAAGAGCCTATTGTATTTAGATTTTTAAATGTTCAAATTCTGTCAAGGTAGCTCAGAAGATATAATAGAAAATAATCTGGTACAGGTTTTGAAGTGCTTAATACTCAGAGTGCTAAAGAATTAAGGAGACCCCTGGAGTTCCTGAGCTGATTAAGACAGTTCCAGGAAAATCAGATTCTTTTCATTAACTTAATCCAGAATGAGCGATGCCTGTGCAAAGCACACTTGATGTGTTTAATTGTGTTTATTTTCTTCCACTTCTTACAAAAAACTCTGCTGTAGTCCACAGTGAATCATCCATTTGCACTGCTGTGCACTTTGAATAGACCTACTTCTTAAATCCTGGTATTGTTTTATCTTCAGAACTGGAGTTTCTTTCTGACTCTAGTCTCTAATTTGATTATACATACCTTCAAAGAAATGAGCAATATATGTAACGGAAAGAACCCTCAAATCCCCAAAGTCTTCTGTGGAATTTCTATTAATTAGAGGACTAATTTTTTTTCTCTTAGAAATTCATTAGGACAAATACACTTGTTGCAATTTCTTATTTGAAAAAAAAAATCAGAAGGGTAATGATGAGTAAGCAATGCTGTTCAAATGTAGCCCATTAAACTTGTCATATATCCACATTCTATCTGAAACGAACGTATCAACTAATGTTCCAGCTTCATACCACAAACAAGGCTTCCAAGTCTCTTCACATGCTCATAGATGCCACAGGGAAGTTTAAGTCAAGTTGTGATTTACATAGCTTTTCATTATTCCTTAAAAATATATGCAAGAATAAACACTCTGAGGCACCGTATGTATGACTGAGATATCTGCATGAAGAATGTGCATTCATGATTGGACCATCAGATTATATACATGATTTGTTTACAGATTTTAAATTATAATGGATGTTCTTCAGTATAGTTTTATTTAAAAGGTAGTCCTGGCATAATTTCATTGTAACATCGTGCCATTTATCTAGTCTCAGAGAATATATCTCAGAGGATGCAGGTGCAAATACCTAGCTATGAAAATACGGGGTCAATGCACAGTCTCTGGTACTGCAGCACTGGCTGCTGGAAATGTGGAAATACACTTCAAGCTTTTTATTTAGAAGGAACACGGTATAGTCTATATGCCACGTTGTAGGTGAAAAAGCTTTAAAACTGCTTGCACCAGTCAGTCATACCATGGAAACAGATTTTTGTTTGTTTGTTTTTAAAAACCATATATATTAAAAAAAAACCCCCGAATAACTGAAGTTATCCAGTATGAGATAATCAATGTAACATACTAAAATGCAAGCCTACATTATAGTAGAGTTTGCTCTTATGGATCATACCCATTTGCACATAGACGACATTGTTTTTGCTGCACACATTGAATAGTATTCATCAACTTTTAAATTCACCTGCCTTTTTATCTACTAATAACTGAAAATCATGAGATACTTTGTATGCATTTCATCCCCCTTTCACTTTTATGATTTTGAATAAATAACCCTTTGTCATGGGTTAGCAAGCATAGCCCCGGAAGTGAGGTTACCAACTGAACCCGCTACACCCTTTCTGGATTTAGTTCATGTCTGTGTTCTTTGATCAACACTTTTTTTACCCAGTACATTCATATCCCCAGTGCTGGGGAAACTACATACCAGTACAGACAGCTCTGGTATGATATAGGCTCTCTCACTCTGTAAACCTTACAGAACAAGCCTCTCCAAAAAACACATGAAAATATCAGAAATCACTTTAAAAAGAATGATCAAACACAGAAGCCGTACGAAGTTTGAAAAAGAAGCAAGTTTCAAATTATGTACTACATATGATTCAGAACTCATCTCAAGTTCAATATATGAAGAAAGCCAAGATTTATCTTGTTGCAAATTTAGGCCTTGACGCAGTAAATATCAACAGCACTGAATAGAATTCTTTTCTATGAAGAGCATTCCCCAGGAGTTCAGCAAAATATAGTTATTAGTTAAGATCATTCAGTGGTCCTTGAGGAAATAAGGGCCTAAGACTTTTATACTTAAGAGAGAGCAGTGTGTGAATTACAAATATATTACAATACTAATTATGCCAACAGTTCTATATGCATTTGTGGTTGTACATCTGTCCCCTTGTGCTACTTGGTGGTTCTCAGGGGCTCTTGTTAGGCCTTGGCCTTGTTTAATGGCTCCCATTGAACTTATCAGGGATACTGTCTACAGCACCAGGATTTACTGATGCTTAAGCAAGAAGGGGAAAGGGAGATAATCAGCCGTCCCCAATAATCTTGGAACATTACTTGCCTGAATCATAGCCCAAGTAGAACTGTAATAGTCTTACTGGACTTGTGAAAAACTCCAGTAATTGCCATCTTGGATTAATGCCAGGATGAAGATTGATTGATAATTGAAGTAAATAATTTTTGACCCTATAAATGGGCCTAAGTGAGGGTCTTTTAGCACTCCTAGCCACAGCAGGCTGACCAGCATCTTCCCCCAGGTGGAATGCCTTTCAGAGCTCGCAAACCCTCAAGTTTGCAATACTTGTAGGACCACTGCAGAAAGCCTGTCAACAGGGCTGATACCTGCCCCCATACCTTGAGGGTCAGCCCTATGCCTTGAGAAATGCAAGGACATTCAATGTGAACTGAACTTGAGGGGAATTTTTCACTTGTAAATATTCCTGAAATTGTATGTAAAGGTCTTTGTGTCCCTGTGTGTGTGTATATGTACAAATTGATTTATAGAACCTGTAGCAAGTATAGCATGAATGTTGCCATCTTGGATCTATGTTTAAGTCACTCTTGTAATTGTAGTAAATCCTATTGAATAGCTTTGTAAATGTTAAATTAATGAATAATTAGGTGCTGCCAAATCCTTTAGACATAAACCATTCACCAAGTCTGGGATAAGAATTGACTCAGCCACTCCTAAGTTCTGTCAGGAGTTTAGAAACCGAGGGGGTCCTCTCTAAACCCCATGACCCAACAGGAGGGTCTCCAATACCCTCTTGCATCCTTACCCTTTTCCATTTCTAGTCTCTGTGTAAATTATTCTAAGTTGATTCTAATCCACTTTTCGTTTACATGATTCATCCATGTAGTAGGAGTGAACCTCACCATCAAACTTTGTCATGCTTTCTCAAATTTATATTAACTCTGCTTCTGTAATAGCTTTGATGGTGATCCTTTAAGTGACCTAAACTACTCAGTCATGACAGCAGGGGGATCATATTATTCCTTATGTGTAAAGACAAAAAAAATCTTACACTACCAAGACACCAAAGAACAAGAAAGGAAACAGTGGCTTGAGAAAATTATCTGTTCAAGGACAGTGCAGTGGATCAGCAGAAGACTGCAAACTAGGATTTAGGAGACATATGTTTAATATTCCTTCCTGTCCAGTAAGTCACTTACTCCTGCAAATCAGATTTTGAAATTTAGGCAGCAAACAAAAAAATTCAGACAAAACAAAACAAATGCAATGGGAATAAGGACCAAAAGGACTCGGATATTAATAGACCTCCTGTTGGTAGAGTACTTAGTTGGTCAGGTTTTTCCTGCCTCCATTATGTGAGGATTTATTTAGTGATTCTTCACCTTTAATTTTAGAAGAGATATAGGATCTTTTGATCAATGGTAGCCTTAACCTGTCATAGTTTTTTGGTTTTTTTATGAGGACACAGGAAAACATGGTCTGATGGATGTTTATTTTGGGTGTGAATCATTACCACATGGACTAATTTAAAAAGTGATTTTCATTTGACAAAGAAGAAAAGAAGTATCAGATTTTTCCCTTTCATTGCAATACTCCTTATATTTGCGTAATATTTTCAATTGGATGTGGCTAAACATAACAATGCACAATCTTAAGGGTCAAATTCAGACAAGTATCTCATGCATAACTAAAGAAACCTGAATTATTTTTCTTTTCTTTGAGAAAATCTGTAGACATTTTTTTCTTTCTCTATCACCTGAAAACATAATGAATTTGTTCGGTATATTTAGGTGGCTTTTTTCTGCTGTTACTTATCTGAAACAAAGGGGTGTCTAAATGCCTCCCTTAGGTCACTGTGCATGGAATCTAGTCTGAAAGGTTTATACACTGCATACAATAGAATACTGAAATGCTTCTGTGGCTGAGGTAAGCTGTTTACCGTGGCAGCTCAGAGGATTCCTGTGGGTCCCTGACCCTTGCTGAAGATTAACCTCAAATGTTTCTGTGCACTTTACGTCTGTATTCTATTCATTTCCCATTGCCCTGTTTAAGTCAAAGAAATTACTTGTAGGATTGAAACAGTGATAAAGGTGGAACTTGCACAAAAGAAACATGTAGTTTGGTGTAGGATCCTGGTTCTATGAAGCATTTAGCTTTGGTTTCAAGGGAAATGCTATCAATCTTTTCTGTTGCTATTTTAAGATGGTTCTATAGCCAGATGTTACTGTATTTATTTCCTGGAAAGGAAGTAATGGAGAAACAAAGCTAATATGTTACAAACATTTAAGGGTCAGGTTGAAACAAATAAAAATAATAATAATGGCAAACTATCTACAGTACTTTAACACAGTCATTTATTTGCCATGTACTTTGAAAACCAGTATGGAATAAATAACTGTTAAGAATCACAAGGTCTGAATTTTTCAATTGCTTTACAAAGTTATGCTACTTAGGTTTTGCTTGAGAAAGAACAATTTTGGTTTTGTCCTTTTGGAGGAGGAATGCAAAGTGTTTGTGGTCATATTCTAGGGTCATCCACCAGCAATAAATATTGTGTTACTGTGATAGCTGTAATAGATAGATGTCTGTGATAGCTGTAAATTAAAAAGTCTAGATGCGTTGCAGTCTCCACAGAAAACTGACGGAGCACCAGATATAAGCTTAACTGAATGCGCATAAAGATAAAATTTTATGTCTGATATGAAAGAGTACTCTTGAGAGCAAATTTCAGAAAGGACTAAGCCATCAGATCCATGAAGGGAGAAAATGCAGGTAGTCTGTGTAGAATTCTCAAACTTGAGAGATATTGTTTTCATCCAAATTGCCAGTATGCAGGCCTGCCAATCTGCAGCGGGGAAGTTTTGGGGAAGAACTTTCTGCTTTCATACAAGTATTCCTTGTGGATAGAAACAGATGAAGGAGACATTATGCAGTTTTACTTCAGTGATGCTTCATGTTCCCACAACAGTCTATCTGAGCTGGCACAATCAGTCCTATATATGGGCTGAAGGTTCAGCATTGTCATAACTCAGCCTGAGACAAGCAAGTCAGTCACTGGTCTAGGTGAAAACCCACCACACTTTGCCATACTTTCCTTTGGTTTCTAAAGTTATTCTGAAGGCAGATCCACTCACCAGCCCATTTAACCCTGAAGCCACACAAACAATAAAGCAGATGCTAAGAAAGTGACAGAATGAAGTGCAAATGGAAGAACCAATGTCTGTAGTAGAAGCACAGCATTACATCAGTTTAACCTGACTATGAAACTGCATACTTTTTACTTCTAAGGATAAAATGCTTGTTTTAGTCTTTTAATCTTTCTTATTGCTACAAAATGCCTACAAACCTATCTCATTAATGTTCCTCTCTCTGATGCAGTAGGTGAGGAGGAAGGTGCTGCTTTCTCAGCAGAATCTGAAGCTAAGGTTAAAAAAAAATTGAGTCTTTAATGTTAAAAAAACATTGTGCTTTTACAACAGTGATTTCTTTTTCTTAGCATTTTAGTCCTATATGTTCAATACCTAAATGTGGGGGTGTTTCCTTCTTTCATAGTTGTTATATGTGCTCAAGATCTCACAAGGAGTATGTCTTTATCCTAATCAGTTTATTTCAGTAAAATACAGTAGCATTGGCTTAAGATGCATTTTATACACAGAAATGTTTCTGTTAAATAGTCAACAGTAAATGGATGGAAATGACACTTTGTCACCATTCTTATTTGTGTGGCACAAATAGCCTTTTCTTTTGTTGCCATATGAAAATTTTGGATTTTTTTCTTTTTGTATATTGCATGTGACAAGTTTAGTATATTTACAAGGGAGTGCTGTTTTGTAACACCAGGTACAATTTTCTAATGCTAGGATTACTGAAAGGGGCAGAATAGTAATAGGCATTTCTTTTCTGTTTCTCTACTTCTGTTTCACACTTGACAGCACTCCATGCATAGTTCATTCAGCTTTTCCCCTGGGTAGCAAATCAATAAGCCACTTTCCTTTGCTGTTTGAGTCTTTTGCTCAACAACAGGGGAAAAGAAAAATATTTCAAAGTGTATAAGCTCACAAATATTGACAGGAAGATTCAAAGGCAGAGGAACTATCAAAAATTACAACTCCGTAGAACATACACACTAGGTATGTGCAGAGTATCGTACAGGGACAATGATGGTACTTGCCTAATACTTACTTTTCTACTATAGGTATATTTTGTGGTTTAATATATTTTGGGAAGATGAATCCAAATCCCATGTTTGTTGATAAAACTGGTTGAATATTTGCTGGTTTTTAATATGAAGTCCTACCTGTTCTCTGCACTTTCTCTCACATCTTCATTTTGGCAATACCATGTCTGTCACATTAGACACTTTGCCAGTGCAGTTGCAGGTAAATGTATATAATCATAAGGAGTAACTACCTTCATGATCTTTGTTCTACAGTGGCTATTAAGATCTAGTGTGACAAAGTTATGATATAGTTTTCAGTCTGAGGCCACTGCACTAAAAATAAGCTGATTATGGTAATAAATATAATAACTTCCTACTGTCCAAAAACAAGACTTCACAAACTAATCCATTTTACCTGCTTGTCCTAAAACGATCAATCATCTATAAACATGTTTTTCTGATGTTTTCCTAAAAGCCATATATGATATGGGTCCACTATCACTTCACTATCACTTCTAATGCTTCACTCTTCTTGTAGTCAGGAATTTTTCCACTCAGGAAAGTGAATATTGCTTGTGGGACTTCCTGCACCGACACTGATCTTCACTCTCAGTCTTTGTGTGTGGAGTACAGGCAGCTTTGCACTGTTGCTGCAAAGTGTTCACGGCTCGCGCTCTGGGAGGAGAGTAAAGAGGAGGGATGCAGTGATCTCTGGATGATCATCGGGCCTGTTGCAACCTGTTCTGAAACAAGCAATTTCATATGCTCTCCCCTGCCCTCAGTTCTCATAAGACACTGTCTTCTGTAATAAAGTGAATACGTGAGCGTCACTATTTTTATTTTTCCCTTCTAGCGGGGGAAAGGGCCCTGTTTCCACGGAGGCTTCCCAGCCATGCCGGCGACGGGGGCAGGGGGGC
>NW_008239309.1:190252-198845 GCF_000691975.1 Corvus brachyrhynchos | reverse complement strand
CGACTGCTCTTGAGCAGCTTTTCCTCTTTTTTTTTTGCATGCTTGACTTCAACTTCTTCGCGGGACTTACAGGGGTCTTGCTCGCCGGAGAAGGGGCAGAGCTCTGTGGAGCAGGTCGGGCGCTGAGACGGGAGAGCGGGGTTCCCTCTCATCTCCGCGGTGAGCGTGAGCAGTCTGTGCTCGGCTGCTGCTCACTCCAGCTCTATCCAGATCTCGGTCTTTGCACAGAGAGAGCAGGTTACACAGATCCGCGGAGGTGCCATAATCTAATCTTTGCTTTAGAATCTGATATTAAGGCTGGAACTTTTTGCACGCTAGGGGAGCAAAAACCAGGGGGGTCGAGGATCGCAGACTCCAGATATTTGAGGAGAACAAGTTTGCAGATGTCCTATCAGTAAGGATGGCGAGGAAAACCAAAGGTGCAGAACGGTTGTCAATTCCAGTTCCTCAGGGAACCGAGACTTTCTAAGATCTGTTAAGGAGGGAACAGGCGGCGTTTCAGACCTTGCAACAGAAGGGGGGGGGGGGAATAGAAGAAAGAAAATAACCAGTTTAAGTGGTTTTGAAAACACTGTTGCTTTTCTCACTATCGATTTTCTTCAAGGATTTTCACTCACATTGACGATGTTGAGAGAATAGTTTAGCATTCGTGACCCGTAAGGGGCAGGGAGGGATTTCCTTCTCTGCAGCTTCAGGAAAGGAGTTCTCCAAAACACACTAAGTCCTGCTTTGCAAGGGGCTTTGGGAATTTAGGTCCCGAGATGGTTCCGACGTATGTGGGGAGGGGAGAATGGAGAAGTCACAGTGAGGAAAAGTATAGTCCAAGTGCTAGGGTTAGGAAGAGCCATGGGATGGTGAGGCTTTTTGAGGCAACACCCACCTAATTTAAAGAGGACTGCAGGGCAGAAGAACCTGAGGAATTCAAAGAGGCATAGGAGCTCGTCTGGCAGTCCTGAGTGGAAGCAGGACACTCCAGGGATGGGAAGGCTGGGTGACATGTGGGTAGTTGAACGTGTAGGTCACTAATTAGACTTAGGAGCCTAATCCTGCAAAACACTGTGGGTGCAGTGTGAGTAGGGGGCGAGGGTGGGAGCTGAGTCATCCTGGCTGGGGCGGCCGCGGCACATCTGTACAGAAAGGAGGGGCTGAGGAGAGAAGGGAAAGATGAGGAAGAAGCATGTAAGGAAAGATAGGTGGGGAGAAGGGAGATTGTCTCATCGAAAGACGCTGATATCACCTAGGCTGCTCTGTGATTGATAGTATCCTGGTCTCCTTTCCATGAAGGGTTAGGATGCTGCTGAGTATATCTCTGATGGAGGGGGGGATGGATTGCAGAGGTTAGTACAACACAAGCGAAACCTACTCAGACAAACACACTTGGTACTGCTGGTACTTGGGCTGCATTGCACTGCAGTGCAGGGAGCTAACAGCAACTTCTGCCTTAAGAGAGAGAGGGAGCTGCTGAACTCATCTGTAAAGGTGGCACAAACTATGCCAAAAATGACTGCTTCTCAAGGAATTGCAGATAGAACTAGAAGTAGAGCTGTAAGGAGATACTGGGAGGATTCTCCTGATGAATTCACAACAAGCCACAAAGGGTTTCAGGAAAAAAAACCCCAACATACAAACCAAATGAAGGTCTCTGATTGGATTAATTGTAAATAGTATATTTCTGTTGGAAGTTGTTTTCCTCCAAGTTCTCTAAGTGAAAGTATTGTGTTTTCGCTGCTCCACATATCCTCTCAAATTGAAGTTTTAAACTTTTCTTCATGGATTGACGTCTCTGTGAGATGAAAACTACAGTTTTACTGTCTTGTGAAATGTTCATAGTTTTCCCTGTAACTAAGCACTTATTCAGTATTTTCCTGGAGAACAAAGCAGCATGGTAAACCAGACCCCATTCCTTCCCTTTCACCTAGGCATTCTCTGCAATTTCCCTGAATGATAGATTACAGTTTTGGTGGTGGTTTTTTTTTTTTAATCTGTTTCCTTAATGTGGAAGCAAGAAGTATTGCTTTTCTGAATTCCAAAGAAATGCAGAATTTGATAAATAGTCACAGTAAGTTCCAAGTGGACTTTTACTTCTATTAGGAGGAAAGCTTTGCATAGGCCAAACACAGAAAACCACAGTCTGTCAATTAAAATTATTGATTCACGCCAAGCCTCCAAACATCTTGAAACAATACTTAGGGGAAAAGAAAAAACAATCATCTGTTTAATGTCTGTATTTCTAAAGCTGTATTCCTATGGCGTTTCAATAAAGATGACCCTGACTATCAGTGATACTGACTAGACAGAGAGTTTCTCTGATGGCAATTTGATGTTAAATTATGTGTCATTGCTTTTGGGAAAAATAGATTTGAATTTCACCAAATGAAATCAAACAAAATGTTTTCTGATTATATATTTGAGAAATCTAATTTATTTTCAATAATAATAAAGCAAAGGTGTTAGGTTTTTTTCTTGGTTCTGAGAAATATGCAAGAAAGATGTTTGCAACAAAGGAAAATAATGTGAAGAAATGTTATGTTTACAAAACATGGTGTTACCTCAGGTGACGATGTGAAATCTGTAATTGAATTTATATGTGCTTGAGAATGTAAGATTGTGTAAGTTACTTGCACTAATGGCAGATTTCAAATTAGCTTTTTGAAGTGTGTGTTCCAAAGCACAGATGATGAAAGTTTATCCACAGTGGTCCTGATTATTCTGTTAAATCAGTGTGAATTGATTTTCAGTGGGAATTAGAATGAATCCAGCTATATAATTATCTAAGTTTTTTGGTTAGTTGTCTTTTTCTTTTTCTTTTTCTTTTTCTTTTTCTTTTTCTTTTTCTTTTTCTTTTTCTTTTTCTTTTTCGGTTTGTTTGTTTGCTTGTTTGTTTTTGGGTTATTTTTCTTGCATGAAAGTAGTATTAATAAAGACATTTCACATTCTTAGTATTATAAAAGTTGTTTCAGCATCACAGGCAGATCACTCAGGCTGTATATTGCTGTGAATCTTTGCAACCCATATGCACCACAGGATGCATATCAATGTGTGTTTAAACAAAAGCTCATCAATTAGATTAAATGTGTTTGCAAACCTGTGATAGGGAACCCACAGCTGCTGTCACTGCTTTCTTATGATGTAGTGCATAACATTTTCCTATTAAAACAGAATGGAGTCCTTTTTAAAATTACTCAGAGGACTAGATTTACAGCTTGTCTTCTTTTAAGTGTTTGTAAACAATATAATGGAAAAAAATGTTAAAAGTGTGCTCAAAGTATTGACATTGTGAAGAAAAAGGTAGTTAAATTTTTCTTTTAACTTGGCAAAGTGTTTCAGATTCAAATTAAATTTAATATATTCTCTGATATCTATGTTGCAAAACATGGTGGGCCTTTTTTCTCCATAAAACAGTGGTTGATAACCTAACACCTTTAATTAATCTTCGAGTTTGTGTATTGCTACACAGTTCTTCTAGAGACATTCTAAGCATACACAATATATATTCTTGTGTAAATACATACATTGCATGCCAGTGATCTATTAGTCAGGTTTGTTTACAAACTACCATGTTTATGGGAGCAAGAGATAAATAAGTGTGCACGAAATATAATCAAATGTAAATTTCTTTAGCATGATGATTATTGAAGCGTCTGTCCTCTTGCTAAAAAAAAAACCAAAACAAACGGAGTAAAGCAACATCGAGCACATCCCTTCCTTCTCTGTGGTTCCAACTCTCAGTCATTTTCCTACCCAGAGAGGCTAATCAAAGTTTAAATGTTGCATACACAACAAACAAAATTGCCTAAAGGTGTAATACAGTGTAATTCATGTAATACTATTAAGATACCGTTAACATCCTGTCATTTTTAAGACTGAATTCTTACCTCTGTTCATCTGTATTTCTGCTGACCGACTGCTGACAGTAAAGGCTTGCTGTGCATCAACAAAACATCAGAGACTTTCATGATTCGGTGGGGATTCCATCCAAATATTTCTAATTGAACTAAAGATGCACCATATTAAAAATACAAATGACACCTAGCACATAATTTAGCTGCTTCAGCACTCAAGGCATATAGCTTTGTATTGATCTGGGACTCATAAAAACATGGTGTTGCTGCAGCTTCATGTTTCCTTGCCAGCCGCAAGATTTTTTTTTTTCTAAAGACAAAGCAGCATTCCTGTAGCTGGCTCTCTCTTTCACTGCAGATTATTTCTGTGGTCATGGCTGTGTGGGCCTAGCTATGTGCTTTTTTCTAGAGCGGAAACATGTGTCTCACAAACACAACTTGATTGTTGATGGAAAAACCATGTTAAAATGAATATGGTTGGTAGCAGCATTAAAGCATTCTGCAGGATTTTTTCCACTTTAATGATCATATGAGGGTCTGTGTAGGAAAAAGGTTTGTGAAATGCATTATGGAAAATAATTAAATAATTAAATTAATTTAATTAACTACTTAAATCACTATTTTATGATTTAACCAAGGTAACTGTGGAATGGAGAGATGACTTTACTCATAGCACGTCATAGGGCCTCCATGTCTTTAAGTGACACCATCTTCATTCCATATAGAGCTGGAGGATAAACTTTGCTTTCTGTAAGCGTAGCAGTGCTTATCCCACAAAGGCGCCTTTGCAAAATGTATTCTACCACCCCCACCTCCTTTAACCATAGAGGGTTTTGCTTTTATTTGGGAATCATAGCCATTGCTTCAGCCTTACAAAAAGTGGTTCCCTGTACTGTTCCTAAGGCTGAGAAATTAATGACTTCTTGGACCAGAACTGTCCATGAGCCAGCAGAGTGTCCTGGTTCCCAAGGAGGCCAATGGTATCCTGGGGGGCATTAGGAAGGGCATTGCCAGCAGGTCATGGAAGGTGAACCTGCTCCTTTACTCAGCCCTAGTGAGGTCTCCCCAGGAGTGCTGTGTCCAGTTCTGGACTCCTCAGGACAAGAGAGACATGGAGCTCCTGGAGTGAGTTCAGTGGAGGGTGACAAAGGTGATGAGGGACCTGGAGCATCTCTCTTATGAAGAAAGGCTGAGTGAGTTAGGCCTGTCCAGTCTTGAGAAGACACAAGTGAGAGGGAACTGATTGATGTATGCAAATATTTGAAGGGAGGGTACCAAGAGGAGGGACCAGGCTCTTTTCAGTGGTGCCAAGCAATAGGACAGGAGGTAATGGGCAGAAACTGATGCATAGGAAGTTCCACCTGCACATGAGGAAGAAATTCTTTACTGAGCATGTGACCGTGCACTGGAACAGATTGCCCAGAGAGGTTGTGGAGTCTCCCTCACTGGAGATATTCCAGAACCATCTGGATGCAGTCCTGTGCCATGTGTTCTGGGATGGCCTGGTGTAAGTAGGGAGGTTGGACAAGGTGACCCACTGTGGTCCCTCCCAATCTGACCCATTCCTGTGATTCTGTGATTTCATTCTATGTAAACATATGTATGCCTAATATATTAACTGCATATGTCTATTAATAGAGTTATACATAGCCTTACCTGTATGATTTTTTTTTTAAGTTAGACTCATAGGTGTATTTCATGTTTTCCACTCAGGCTCATTTTGTTTTAATATTCACCTGGAATGCAGTAGGTGAAGGTACCAAATGTTACCATTTGACATGTCTCGTTCTCCTATTTTTTGTTTAAGTCTTTAGCTGTGCAGTTTCTGTTGGCTTTTTCTTTTGGGTAATATTCTCAGTGTCTAGACATCACTTCTTGTGAGCAGAACTCAGGGACTCTCTTCATGACTAGCTGGTGGACAGTCTGCCACTGACACTGCATTCACTTATCCTTTTAACTCTTTCTCAGCGTGTGAGCAGTGCCTTACTTTCAAATAACTCAATTGTTATTTCCTTCATTAAATACATCAAATTCTGGAAATAGATAGCGTATCAGATGAAAACGCCCCTAGTGATACAAGACATATAACTAAAAAATTTCTTACTGTGCCTGGAAATTTTGTAAGGGTGATCTGTTAAGAGGAGAAAAAAAAGAAAGGAGTACCAAGGTTGGTATGCCATCTCATCACTGGCTGCAGTATACTGCAGACATAAGGAAGATGTTTAAAATAGCTAGTTTCTGTGGTAGTTTAGTACACCAGTACGATGCTCTGCATGAACTACAAGCATACTTGAGATTATCCTACAGTGTGGATCATTATGCCGATAGATTGTCTTCATTCAAAGCTAATTAATTTAAAACTTACAGGAAGGTTTCTGCACAACACTGTTGCAGTGCAAAAGAGTCATTGAATAATGTACATTTGAAGGTACTCTCAAGATTGTTTCATCCAGTCCACTTCTAAAACCAGGTACAAATTTTATCGTGAGATTGGGTTGCTCAGGGCCTTTCCCAGCCAATGTTTGAATATCTCTGGGGATGGGGACCTCAAGGCTTCTCTGTGCAACCATTCCCATGCTTCACTGGGCTCATTATGAAGACTTTCTTCCTTATAATTGGGTATTGGTAAGAGGGGCAAAATTGGACATACTTACCTAACCGTATCTTGACAAACAGAGGGGAATGTTGCCTCAAGTAAAACTCTTGCTAATGCATTCCAGGATGTGGTTATCCTTCATTACCACAGCGTACACTGTGCTGTATAGCTGCCTAAATTAAAATGGGGTCAGTTGCCCGAAGACTGATTTTGGTACAGAGGACCTGATTTTTCTTGGAGAAAACATCTTCCATTATCTCTTAGAAAGATGTTACTCTGCGTGATTTTTCAAGTGTGGTATTCCATGAAAAATATTTTGAGACATGGCTGCCTATAAACAGCATGGAGAGAAGTGTCCCATTGAGCTATCAAGTATTATGTAATGGTTCAAGTGTCAGTTGACAAAGAGATGCTCCACGAGTGGCTTCTCCTCAGCTGTGAGAGCAGGGACACCTACTGCATGTCCACATACAAGGACTAGTTTAGATACCAGTAAATCTCACTGTAATTCACATGAGGTTAATGCAATTGCATTCAATGGGAATTTGGCTTAGAATCTGTCAATAGGGAGGTTTGTTGGAGAGAAAGGGCTAAAAAAGTAATTGATTTTTTTTTCTCTCTGATTATTTTCTCTCTGATTTTAAATAGTCCTAGCTACATTGATAAATAAACAAGCATTTGACTAGAAAATCTGTGACCTTCTAAGATTCCAAGTATTCAGTGACACCTAAAACTTGTATTAAGATAGAACCTATATGGTCAGCCTTGGAAGATATAATCATGTTTATTAGCATAGAAAATTTCAGGTGGATGTGTTTGTCAGTACCATAAATTTAAAAAATCACATCCATTTTGTGGGTGTATACCTACCTTATAAAACTTTATAAAGGTTATGAAGATTATACTTTTAACTTCATCTTTAAAGAGAAAAAATGTATTTTCTGTATGTACCTTTTAATCCTTTTGTAGACACTAGATTTGCCTGCTGAGGAGATGATCCCTATGGGCAACAGCAAGTATACACTTACAAGTTCGTTCTTTGCTGTTCTAAATTAACAAATGGGTTCCTAAGTTTAACACATTTGATAGGGTTTCCCAAGTTGGGTGGGCCAAGACTGTTGCAGCAAAAATTCAGCCCACTTGTTGAGAAAAGTTAAGAGCCTTTTATGTTAGTCTTTGATAATTTTTTTTGTCCATTCAGCTAGAATACTAATTCCTTTCCTTGAAATGAACTGAAAAGGAAAAAAAGAAAAAACCAACGTGGACATGAAGAAGTGTGGATGCCTTTCCTAAAAAACATGAAAAGGTGATATAAGTGTTAGACCCTATTTGGAAACAACTAGCAGTGGTTTGCTTAAAAGGATTAAAATTTATTCAACTTTTGTTTCCTCAAATTAAATTCCATATTCGCTTCACATCTGAACTTGAGGGAGAATCTAAGTCATTATTTATTGCAATAGTAAAGGTCTAAAAGTTTTACTTAGTACATGATCTTAAGGATCTGAGCCATCCTCTGTTCCATAAATGCACTCCTTAAACTTTGAATATCTAAACAGATATATTTAGTCCCATATTTATAAGAATTCTTACTAGAAGACATATTCCAGTTGAATGTAATAGGTACCTGTATTAAAGAAATAAAAAAGGGATAAGTCCTTGTACGCCTTGAACAACCAATCACAAACTCCCAAAGGTTAAAAGATAATGCCATCAGGGTGTTTCGGTGTCTTTGCTCAGAAAAACTAGAAGGCAGGGAAGGAATAAAAACCTCTAGCCAATTGGCCAAACACATTTTAAGACAAGGATGTTTAGAAAACAGGTGTTAATTGGATAAAAGTAGCTGTTATTGAAGACAATTATTTATTAGGTCCTATACTGGACAGAGCAAAGCTTGCTCCTTAAGGATTTTAGCAGCTAAAATCCAAATTAACCAAACATTAATATCCCATATGGTATTTGCTGGAGCTGTGGCTTGGCTACCCACTGTCTGTCCATGACCATGTCTGTTCATGAAGCTAATAGCTGTCCAACATGTGGCACTACTCATTGGTAGTCTGGAAGCAACCATAATGCTTTAGTCCTGGACACCTTACCTCCTGAAGGCAGTTTTGTGAGGAGTGCTGCTTGTTTTGTACTAACTTCCTTTGTAGAAACA
>NW_008239309.1:185958-190214 GCF_000691975.1 Corvus brachyrhynchos | reverse complement strand
CCTGGAAATCCTCTTTCAGTTTAAATTTGTTGAATTTTTTTATTTAATTGTTTAATTAATTAATTAAATTTAATTTAATTGTTAATTAATAAAAATAAATGGTTAAATTGTTAAATGGCTAAAAAAAGGTGCTTTTTTCTGATATAAAATAGCATTACAGTGCTGATTATGAATCTGGAACAACCAATTGCAAGAACTAAAAATTGCTCTGAGACATCTTTTGACTGAAATGACTCAGTAACAATTCAAGGGTAACCCATTCAGGATGATTTTCTTTGCTATATAAAATTCATTGTTCAGCCTATCAGTTGCTTTAGAAAATATTAGTGGAGTTCTATTTGTGAAAATTCAGAAAATGTCTTTCAGAACCCCAGCTGGGATTGAAATTCATTACCTGTGAGTAATGGTTATTTCTCATACCTGGCTCACCCTTTTGCTTAGGAAGATGACTGAATTGTCTACTGTATGTTGTTTTTGCTCCACATAGCATGAAAAACTTTAAATGTTACTTACCGTTTTCCTCCTCATTTTAAATGTTTCAGTTCAATTTCGGCTACAGTTTCATTGGAGAAAACTACCAGAAGTCACAAAATTTATTTCAGTTCTTTTATTTTCTGTCTTTAGCAAATGTTTATCATTCATGTGGTCATGCAGAACAGCATAGAAGATTCCTAGCTGTAACCAGCTGTGCAAAATGATTAAGTAGAAAGACACACTACTGCCATTCTACCTACTCTCAGTAGATGGGGAAACTGTTTCTTTCTAGGAAATAAGTAATTTCTCAGAAGAACAAATTTTCACTGGAGAAATTACCTGTGAATTTCTGTATTATAGTAACAAATGAGTATGATGACTGTCTGCTCTGTAGTCCAAAGGAAGAAAACATGTTTTCCAGTATTTGGGACACTATTGCAAACCAACTTCTTTCGATATATGGACTACCTCTAAAGTAGGTTTTGCTCATATAAATCAGTAAAGAGTCATTTTATTGTGTATACTTGCTGAAATATGAGGAACTCAAGGGTATGACCTGAAATGTGGAAACATCCCACTTGGCTTTTTAGGGGATGTTATGGTAGGGATAGGAATAAAATGTTTCCTGAATCTTACAGACTTCCAATATGCTTGCTTCAGGTACAGTGTTTCAGAATAGAATGACTATAGATGCCACCCCGTGAAGAAAGACCCTGACAGACCCCCTATCTGGCAGGTGACTGGGGCACATGAAGCATAAGGACAGGCTGTGAACTTGCTCAGCTGGTAAGAGAAGGCCAAAGGAAGAGAGGGAAACCTAACTGCTGTCTTTCATCATCTAATGAGTGATTATTAAGAAGATGGAGTCAGGAAACAGAACGGAAATTTCAATAAGATAGAAGGAAGAAATTCTTCCTTCACTCTGTGGGTGGTAAAGTAGTGAGTGGGTGCACAGGAATGCTGTGACACCTCTGTCCTTGAGATGCTCAAAATTTGCCTGGACATGGCTCTGGGCAACCTGATTTTTTTTCTGGAGTAGGTCTCCAGAAGTCCATTCACACCTTCATTATTCTATTATTCTCCATATATACGAGACTACTGATATAAAAACCATGTACAACTTAAAATTAATAAATCTCCCTCCTCTGTGAGACCTTCTCCTCTCATCAGAATAGTATCTGGCCAAGATGAGCATTTATTTTTACAATCGTGTACAAATTCAGAATATGTACACCTAGAAGGGAAGAATTTATGATTTGAGAAGGAATTTGATTACTAAAAGCAAAATACTCTGCCCTGTTAATCTGTATTCTGTAAAATTTCTCTTATTTGGCTGGAAATACTGGCATGGACTGAGATGCAAAATCCAGGTAACAACCTTTATCAAAAAATGGATACAGCTGAAAAATTATGTTACTTGTTCTATTGTTTAAAGGCCAAATTTTAAAACTGCAGAATAATTTAGTTCTCTATTTATGGAGATGTTGTAGTATCAGCTCATAGCTGGCCATTATTTAGCTTGTTAGCTAGTTTTCTCTTCCTAGGGAACTGTACTTAGGAGTACACAGAAAGAATTTGAGTAGAAGTTACTGGACTTCATAGTAAAATAAGTTACTCTAAGGTGGAAATTATGTGTTGAATAAATCTCCCCACATGGGCTCAGAAAACATGAAGCCTTTAGTGTTTTGGGGATTTTTACCAGCCAAAGTTTCTTTGTGCTAGTGGTGAGATAGAAAGTTTACCTGCATTATCCAAGTTCTGACAGCCATTGTTAATTTTTTCCTTCTCTTAGAAGTACATGAGGATTTTTGCATCCTGTGCTGAAAAGTTTTTCCTGATTGTAGTGGCATAAGAGCTTTGGCATATTTTCTTCAATATTTTCTAATATGATTAATCTTAAAAGTAATGCAGTCATGTGCACTATTTAATTAAAAAAAATAATAATTTTACTAGTTCTGTGGCCAATGTTGTACAGAAGCAGACTGTGGGAATTCAAAACACAGAAATGTCATTTCTAAAAAAACATCCAGTGAAGGTTGTTGCCCATATATGTACACATGTATATTTATATGCACATATATATGTAATTTATATAATCTGATTTATTACTATGGGGTTGTTTATATGAATTATTTACTCAAGGGCATAGGTTCTTGTAGAATAAGACCACTTGGTTTATAAAGTAGAAATGTTGTGGCAAGAAAGTTTTGACAGAGAAAGTCTCTGCCAGGACATGGGTAGGAAATGGAGCTGAATTATCAATGAAAACTTTTTCAGTCAAATCTTAATGATTCTTGATTAAATATAATGTATTTTAGGTCCATTTTATTTGTGGTTACTGGGTAAAAAATATTTTTTCCTGGGTGGGAAAAATTGTTTTATATTGTCCTTTTTATACATGAAAAAAATGGAATCCATTATGTATATCTGTATTTTAATATCTAGGAATAGGATTGAGCTGCAGGTTCCAATACACTGCCTTCCTTCACTTTTATGACTGGGAAAATAAACTACTGTGGGCTTAAGTATCCTTTCATTGGTTGAACTTCACGCTAGTAATTTTTAAAAAATTATTGCTTTTGTTAGAATACTAAAATCAATTTTATTTAATATTTTAAAATAGTAGAAGTAGTAATTCTGTGATGTCTTCTGTCTTTGATATTTTAATAATGAGGATTTTTAATTAGGAAGTTATTTTTAATCAATAAAATTTCCTAAGAAAGTGTATGGCATAGCTGGAATAGAGTTGATAAAAAAGGAACAGTTACTGTACTTCTAAGGGCTCTGTGAACATGTAGAGGTCTTTTAAAAAATACAGGTAAGTGTTAAAAATATCATTAAGAAAACCTGCTACCTGCTGGTCTAGCAGTGCTACAAGAGCATAGAATGCAAGGGTTATGTGCCGCTGCGTGTGTGAACCACTGAAAGTTGTAGAGAGGCCAGGAGATCACATGCAGTGGACAGCAAAGATATCCCTGTGCAATTTTGGGTTAAATTAAAAACTGCCTTTTGTTCATGGGGAGGTCCCTTGCTCTAGGGGTGCAAGCACTGAACATTGTATCAACTATACAATCTACAAAACTGTTTTCAGTGAAAGCTGATGCAAACTTATTAAAAAAATTAAGAACTTAATATGATGTATATCCTGAGGCCACCACAACGTGATACTTTCTAAAAGGTGATTGTAAACTATAATCAATAACTAATTGGTTGACAAAGCAAGAATTTATCTTCTAAAATTGCTTCGCTTATTAAATTAAAAAATTTACGACATCTGAGACTTTTCCTTTTTTTTTCCCTAGAAAAAGAAAATTATTTTTAGACCATGGCTGCTATGGTATACTGGGCCTTAATTTGGACTTAATTCGCTGTTTATTTTGCCTGTTTTGGACATATACCTCTACACACGAGTGGGTTGTTTCTTCTTGCGCTCTCTTCAGATTTGCCGGCCACAGACTACGCAAGATACCTGCTTGGAGTGTAACACCAATTTCTTTCATTAGTCAGCTGGCACGGATGGCATGCAGATAATTTTCTGTCTTTGAACCAAAAATATTGTCTGATTTGAGTCATCCAGGCCCCCCACTGTGGGTGGATAAAGAGGGTCTTACTGTTTCTTTTGAATTTAAAAAAAAAGTGATCATTGTAGGCCAAGTCTGAAAAGGAGAAAGAAGGAAATTCTTACAAATGTCTATTAGTAAAGTAGAACATTGCCTCTTGGGGAATGTATGGTTTTTAGGAATTGAACCAGTGAAGGTAGGCTTTTAAAACATGGAAATGAT
>NW_008239309.1:180577-185635 GCF_000691975.1 Corvus brachyrhynchos | reverse complement strand
ATTTATCAAGTTATACTGAACCTTGGGGGTTAGGAGAAACCATTAATATGACTGTGTATCTCCTCCATGTAGTTTACATTGCTGTAATAAACTCCTTCTAGCAGGAAGACATACAATAAGAGGGAGGTATTTTTTCATTATTAAGCAACTATTACTGATTTTGACTTTTTTTTCCCCCCATGTTTTTATTCCAGTTCCTTGTAATGAAAACCCTTTTAATGTGAATCAAGAAATTCACACATCTGGTCTCAACAGCTGGCAGAGATAGTATGTTTTGTCCTCTTCAGAACTCTGAGATTAACAGGTTTTTTGGTGTGCTCCATACCAAAGACTCAACCAATTTAAGACTTTTGACACCACCTGCTCCAGAAATTGTCTAATGACTCCTATTCTGCACTTTATATATGAGAGAAGGTGTTGCTCTGATAACATATCTAATATGCTACTTGAATGGCAGCACAGGAAATCAAACCCACAGCCCCTGAGTGCAACAATGCCACAGAAATTCTGTTGCTTTAGCCTTTGTCCTTTCAAGGGTTTCTTTCAATGACATTTTTCTTCTCGAGTATTCAGTCATGATATAAAAAATGCTGAAGTGCTATAAATTCATAATCTCAGTCAATGCTAAAAGTTATGCAGAATTTTGAATTTTTGCTCATGTGTTTTTAGCATGCACTCCTAGCAAACTACTGAAGATAATTATTCTACAAAAGGTGATACCTGTTCATTGCAAGTCCCTCTGGCTTCAGTGTGAGCATTCTAATTAATTCTAATCCAGTCTGAACTGTTCATCTGTAATGTTCCTTGCAAACACCCTTTTCAGACTTGAAGGGTGTGCTGCTGCTCGATGTAGGAGAACAAAAAAAATGAGACCACAGAGAGGTAACAGAGGCTTGATGCTAAGAAGTGCAGCTCAGTAGCTGAAATGCAGTGTGTTCCCCTTGCCTGGCCAGAAAGGAGAACTGAGAATGTCTCTTTGTAGACTACACTTGCTACATATGTCAAAAAATGGGGTTTCTAACTAGCCATTCTGATAACAGCTGTAGTCAGAGATTGCTAATGAAAAATACTGCCATGTTTTCCCATGGGTGTCTTTGGCTATTCCTGCTTGTCTTCCAAGTTTTAGTTTTGGTCCCAAGAGGCTTTATAATTTTGAGTATGTTCTGTATGCATAAAGCTGTTTTCAAATTTCAGGCGTCTAGAGACACCTTCAAAATTTCTAGTAGAGGGACAGACCTTTAGGTAGAGAATTTTAGCCGGCTGACAGTAGCTTCACCATCTGCTTCTAGTGAAGTTTCATGGTCCTAAGGATAGTCTGCAAATCAGGAATATGACCTTATCGTCTGTGAGGATGCTGAGTGTCCCAACAGAATTTGTTTGCCCTGTGAGTCTCATCAGGACTGCTCACAAGCTCACAAGCACTTCCTGCCTCCTGGTTCAGGACCTCTAGTTAAAATCAGGCTTCAGCCTTCATAAGAGCTGCCAGGGAATAGGAACCACGATACTCCTCCAGGAGAGAAGAGAGGACAGGAGATGAGGGGGACCACAGTGTGGGCAGGGCTGTGCTTTCACTGATGGGACATTGTCCTGACGCAGAGTATGGTGACAGAAATAGTTTTTATCAACAGTCTGGTGCTCATCAGACAAGGTAGGGCAGTGTTGCGTCCATAATCGGTCAGGGAAATCCAGTCTGAGATTCAGGAACAGCAGGGGATAGGAGACAGGTACCCTATAGCGAAGCTCAGGCAGACTTGGGGTGGCCAGGTCTGAGCTTAAGAGGGAACTTAAGCCCATGGCAGAGGATCTGGGTGTCTGGAAGGGGTACTGTGTGAGGCTGGGCAGGTGATTTAGGCCTATTGAGGCGCTTGGAGTCCTGACAGCCAATTAAAACTCTACAAGAGAAGAAGGCCAGTCAGTTTCAAAGCAGAGAACCCCAGGAAGATGGTAAACTTCATGTTTGGGTGTCAAATATTTTAAGAACCAGACTAAGAATTAGGCTAAGAATAAGGTGGATTCTCAGTGAATAACAGAATTGTTCATGTCTATAAGGCATAAATGCTGCCAGGTGCCATTCTGCTTTAAAATAAAATAAAAATTTTTGATATGACACGATTTATTTCTGACAGGTCTCAGTTCACCACACCTTTTTGTTGTGCAAATTCAAACACAGGGAACTGAACATGTTTTCAAACTGGCAAGTAGGTTGTTTTCAAAATAAGATGCAGAAAGCTTATTGAAATTGAAAAAAAAAATTCACCAGCTCTTCTATATTCATTTTGCTGCCTTTATTCTCTGCTTTTAATGGCAGAGCACTGTGTTTATTCATTTGTGCCATCCATCTCTACATACTCTACCCAAGGGAAGAAAGCCACACTGAGGTAGTGCTCAGACTGCATAATGTACTCTGAGATACAGATAAATCCCATTTTGTTAGAAGTGTAAGTTACTGGATCTGAAAAGCTTGGAACTGCTGCATTTTCGATAAAGACTTTTCATCTGTCCACTATTTTAGTCTCTTTTCATGGTTCCTTCTCACCTGTGTTATCAAGTCCACAAAATAAAAGCTTATGGAGTTAAGTGAACCAAGTAGTGGTGTAAAACATAAGCTGCTAAAATATTATATTTGTGATTTAATGGGAGCCATACACCTGCAGGCACTTTGATTCATTTACTTCAAGTTTTCTTACACCTGCTGGAAAACTGCGTGCACTAAGGCACATATGCCCTGTGCAACCTGCAATAATAGTGTGATTCAGGTTAAAAAACTGAAGATGGGTAGACAGCATATGATGCAGTTTGAACCTGGCTAAAATATGAGTTTATGGTAAGCATTACAAAGTCTGTTTTTCCCAGTGTGGAATAAAATGAGCTAAACAATTTGTACAATTGCAAGTCAGTGCATCTTTAAATAAAATGTGGCTGGGTTTTTAGAAGCAGCTTTTGTATTTAGGGAGGATAGAGCAGTCATGATTTCCTTTCTTACCTAGTTAAGGCCTGGTAGACAATGAGTCAGTCTTCATTGTGAAAAAGTAATTTCCACCTGAAACTGTTGCATTTCCCCACAGGGAGAGGTAAAATTTTATGAGTGTGCAGAATCCTTTTTTTAGTGCAGCAGAACTAGCACTTTACTTGAGTATCAGGTTCCATAATCTTTAATAGCTTGGGTGTATCTAAAGACAAGCAATACATTACTGTGATCACAGCCCTCCAGTAAAAACACTGCATGTGGCATGGTGCAGAAAACAGTACTAGGAGAACTCTAAAGAAACAGGATGAATTGGAAAAGATTGGTGTACATGATTTGTAATACACACAGTACAGTTTTTTTAAGTCAAATAATTTAGAATGTATCCTGTTCTTTAAGAGTAACAGAGAAAATCTAAGGTGGATGTAAAACCAAATCACTTTACAGGAAGAAATCTAGGAATCTTGGTTGTTCTTGTACAGAAATGAAAACCATGTAGGATTGCAGGCTACTTTCAAAGCACAGTAATCTGTTCATTAACCTCCTTCTTTTATGTGACATCCAAGATGTTTGAAGAGAGATCATAAACTTTTAATTACTTCAGAACGAAAAATTATAAAACTATGCAAAGCTTTTTATTTCACTTTCTACTTAAACTCGTAGGACTTTTTTGCTATTTATATATCTTATAAATATTTAAATGTATTTTGAAAACACTGAAAATACCTTTTGCCTACGTACCTCTTACCTGCATATTATCAGGCTGTTTTTCCTACAGCCCTCTATGGATGTTTTTTCTGTCATTCTTGATTATAGCTGACTTCCCATATTGATGAATTTCCACGTCACAGAATCTGAAAGTCATTGTTACTTCTTATGTGCAAGTATAATCCTTATCAACTTTGCTATGGCCTCATTCTGTGTCATGATCTGCTCCTGACACATACAGCTTTTACTTTTCCAGTTACACAGCTTTCTATTTTGAGTCTGGATTTTTCCAAGTTGTTTTCTCTCAGAAGTAGTAAGTTTATGGAAAAACACTGTTCAAAGAGCAATGTGTTGAAATTACCAAATACTAATTTAAAACCATATTTTTATACCTGCCCATGTCAAGTTCAGCAAGTGATCTAATTTTTCTGTGTTTAAATTGCCTCTATTTCAAAGCAGGAAAGAGAAAATTATTAAATAGTCTGCCTGTGTAGTTTATCTAAGGAGCTCATCTTAAAGGAAATTCTTGCACCTTTGAACATTAATAGTCTAAAGCAGTTGTTACATATTTCCTATATACCCTAATTAATTTGCAACAAGAAACATAAATGCTATCTGTGATCTAATTTTACTTTTCAAAACAGAGCAAAAATAGCAGGAATAGTGGCAAATTTTTTTGCATTTCAAACTAACTAGAGATCAAACATTTTGAACTAGAGCAAAATCATAAAAATGTTGGCATTTTTATAGCAGGTGACAAGGATGTGACAAAAATCTGATACATGTTTCAGATCTGTGCAGCTCTGACATCTTTGCCCAGTGCTTCTCCAAAATGAAATTTGTATGAAAACAGAAGACTGTTTTCTTTTCTCATATGGGCGATTGTTGCTTAACCATTTCTAGCTAACTAAGTAGGGACCTAAATAGTCACCTATCTCCCACAGTCTGCTGAGGTGTCCTTTACTCTTTCTCTAGTTTACCAGACTGGATTCTAAACCTTTTTAGTTATTCTGTGAAAGATATATTTGCACACTGACACATTCAGCACTTGATGCTTAATTTTCATTTATAAAAATAGACCTTTTCATTTAATGTGGGAAAATTGACCTTTTTTTTTTTAATGTGTCAGAACGATAGAGTAATTTGGGTGGATAAGTAATTTGGAGGTTATCAAGTCTCAGATCTGGATTTAAATAGTTCAGAGTCTTGTACAGTTAGGTTTTGAACACCCCTGTTGGGGTTTCAGTTTAGTCTTAGTTTTTTTCCTGTTAAAGGAATTTTCTCCCATATGCATGTTGCTAGGGGACAAATAGCTGTACTTAAGAAAGACAAAAAGGGGAGTGGGGCGGGCCTGGCTACTCCTTTGTCTACACCTGGGTGTGGGG
>NW_008239309.1:161523-180280 GCF_000691975.1 Corvus brachyrhynchos | reverse complement strand
GGGAACCATCGCACCTGCCCTGCTCACCGGGAGCCGCCAGCGCCCCTGCCGGCTGCGAGCGGAACTGCACCCGAGGGGAAAGGGCCCGACAGCCGAGAGGGCTGGGGCTGGGTTTGTGATTGCTGTTACTGCCATAGTTGTTGTTGTTTGTTTGACTGGTTATACACATATATATAGAGTAAAGAACTGTTATTCCTATTTCCCACATCTTTGCCTAAAGGCCCTTGATTTCAAAATATAATAACTTGGAGGGAAAAGGGGTTATATCTGCCACTTCAAGGGGGGCCTCTGCCTTCCTTAGCAGACACCTGTCTTTCAAAACCGAGACAACCCCGAATGCTGAGAATCCTGGTGTTCCTCTGTGTAGCTGTGTAGTCTGGAGATTTACCATGAAGAATTTCTTCCTTAGACCTGTCTGGAATTTCCCTTGCTGCAAGTTGCAGCTTTTTCTCTTTTCTTTTGTCCTTTACCTCTGAAAAGAATGTCTCCTCGTTGTCTTTTTAATCCCTCATTAGATAGTGGGAGATGGTGAATAGATTTCTCCTTAAGATTTCTCCTCTGAAGACTGGGCAAAAAAAGGCTTACTCTCCTTGTGCATCATGCATCCCAGACCTCTAACCACTCCAGTTATCCTCTCCAGATTGTGATGGTGGTGAGGTGCACGAACTTGGATGTGGTAGTCAGTGTGGCCACACAGAGGGGAAATATTCCCCTCAACCAGTGGGCAGCATTCCTCCTAAAGTGACCCAGCTGTCATGGTGGAATGTGTTTGGCCTGTTATTCACCTGAATCCTTATGTCCATATGCGCAGAGTTAAGGAAGTGACCTAAACCTAAACTACGTAAATATTAATTTAATTCAGAGAATACATTCCCCATCTTAAATTTCCATTTTGGTGTATTTATTTTGATGGATTTATGAGATATGGCAATAATATACCTCTTTATTAAAACAGTTACCGGAGAATGCTTTGTTTCTTCATTTCCTTCATTGCTTCCTAGCACTAGGGGAATAACAAGGTCCAAATAAAACACCACATGCCACTGTGGTGGTATGGCCCTCTATGAATGCCAGGTGCTCACCAAGCTGCTGTATCACTTTCCTCCTCAGGTGGATGGGGGAGAGAATATGTAATGAAAATCTCACGTGTTGAGATAAGGACAGGGAGACATGACTCCAGGCAGCTACTGGAGTTCTATCACAGACAAAATAGACTTGACTTGAGGATATTACTTTATTGCAAATAAAATCAGATTACAAAAAAGAGAAATTAAAATAAATAGTAAACCACTCCCTTTCACCCCACCCTTCTTCACAGACTCAACTTCACTCCCAGTTTTATCTGCCTCTTTCCTCATTGCAGGGGAATAGGAACTGGGACTTTCAGTCAGTGCTGTCTCTGCCATTCCTTCCTTCTCAGGGGGAGGGCTCCTCACACTCTTCCCCTGATGCAGTGTGGGGTTCCTCCCTCGGGAGACAGTTCTCCATGAATGTCCTTAACATGAGTCCTTCCCACAGGCTGCAATCCTTCACAAACCGCTCCAGCACAATTTCCCTGTGGGGTCACAAATCCTGCTGCAAATCTGCTTCAGCATGGGCTCCTTTTTCCATGGGGCCACAGGTCCTGCCAGAAGACTACTCCAGCTTAGGTTCTCTCCATGCAATTACAATCCTTCAGTGGCATCCACCTGCTCCAGTGTGGGCTTCTAAATGGGCTGCAGATGGATCTCTGCTTCTTCATGGGCTGCAGGGGCACAGCTGCTTCATCATGGTCTTCACCACGGGCCCCAGGCGGATATCAGCTCCAATGCCTGGACCACCTCCTGCCCCTCCTTCTCCTCTGACCTTGGTGTCTGCAGAGCTGTTCCCTCACAGGTTCTCGCTCTGCTGTTCTCCAGCTGCAGTTACACAGTTTTCTTTTTTCACCCTTCTTAAATCCATTATCCCAGAGGTGCTAGCACTATTACTGATGGTCTCGGTTTGGCCAGCAGCAGATCCATCTTCCAGCCAGCTGGCACTGTTGGACATGGGAGAAGCTGCTGGAAGCTTCTCACAGAAGTCAACCCTGTAGCCATCCTGCTATGAAAAACTTGCCACACAAAACCAATACACCCCCCCCACACACAAGTATTTATTTTTTGAAGGAACTTGTGATTTTCTTCTACCCAGAGTTAGTTTTTTCTTATGATTTGTTACTAAGTTGGGAGGAGATACAGCTGGGACAGCTGACCCCAGAAGACCACATAGCATCTTGCTCAGTATAAAAACGGGGGGGGAAGAAGAAGGAGTGGAGAGAACATTTGGAGTTGATGGCATTTGTCTTCCTCAGTAATTGTTACTGGTAATGGGACCCGGCTCTCTTTGAGATGTCTGAACACCTGCCTGCCCATGGAAGAAGTGAATTAATTCCTTGTTTTGTTTTGCTTGTGTTGTGACCTTTTCGTTCCTCATTAAATTGTCTTTATCTCAGCAGACAAGTTCTCCAGCTTTTACTCTTCTGATTCTCTTCCCAACCCTGCCAGCGGGGGAGTGAGTGAGCAGCTGTGTGGGGCTTGGCTGCTGGCTGGGGCTAAACTACAATGGTGTAGTATGGGGAACAAGCAGGAGGAATTAGAGGTCTGTGCAGTCTCAGGGCTTTGATCTTACTGTGTGAAAGGAAGCATGGTGGGACAGCTCACATGACTGGAATGTTGTCACAAAGGGCTACATGCTGCTTAGGAAGGACAGACTAGAGAGACAATGGTGGAGTTGTCCTTGAAACGTGTGGAATGTATCAAGCTCTGGGAGGAATGGCCAACACCCCGGTGTGCTCTGCAGCCCTTCAGAAGGACCTTGACAGGATGGAGAGATGGTCAGAGAAGAACCATCTGAAATTCAGCAAAGGCAAATGCCAGGTCCTGCACCTGGGGAGGAACAAGCCGAGGCGCCAGCACAGGCTGGGGGTGACCTGCTGGGGGGCAGCTCTGCCCAGCACGGCGGGTCCTGGTGGACACCAAGCTGTCCATGAGCCCGCAGAGTTTCCTGGTGCCCAAGGAGGCCAATGGTATCCTGGGGGGCATTAGGAAGGGCATTGCCAGCAGGTCATGGAAGGTGAACCTGCTCCTTTACTCAGCCCTAGTGAGGTCTCCCCAGGAGTGCTGTGTCCAGTTCTGGGCTCCTCAGGACAAGAGAGACATGGAGCTCCTGGAGTGAGTTCAGTGGAGGGTGACAAAGGTGATGAGGGGACTGGATCTTATGAGATGCTCCAAGTGAGGTTCCACTTACTAATGGAACAGGGCCTCTTCAGCGTGGAGAGGACTGAGAGGGGATCTTACCAGTGTGTATCAGTTTATGAATGGGCAGTACCAAGAGGATGGACCAGGCTCTTCTCAGCAGTGCCACACAGTAGGACAAGAGGCAATGGGCAGACACTAATGCACAGGAAATTCCACCTGAATATAAGAAAACACTTTACTGTGTGGGTGACGGAGCACTGGAACAGATTGCCCAGGGAGGCTGCGGAATCTCCCTCACTGGAGATACTCCAGAACCATCTGGATGCAATTCTGATGCATCCCATGTACTCTGGGGTTGCCCAGCTTAAGCAGGGAGGTTGGACAAGGTGACCCACTGTGGTCCCTCCCAATCTGACCCATTCCTATGGTTCTGTGATTTCATTTCATGTAAACATAGGTATGCCTAATATATTAACTACGTACGTCTATTAATAGAGTTATACATAGCCTTACCTGTATAACTTTTATTTTTTTTAAGCTAGACTCATAGGTGTACTTCACGTTTTCCATTCAGGCTCATTTTGTTTTAATTTTCACCTGAAATTACTCTGTTTTCCCCCTCACTTTTTAGGTCAAACTGATGTATGCTCAGTTTCTTCTCAGATTCCATAGTTGAAGCAGTCCCTCACCAGCAAAACTTATGATGTTATTCTTGATTTTAGTATTTATCTATTTTCACAACATATTTGGATAAGGATTTTTTCTCAGGGTCAATGAGGAAATAGGCTTTCAGTCATAAAAAGTATTATATATAGTTTGTCTGTTTGCTCAAGAAAGACAACCTTACCCTGAAAGAGGAGTGGGTCAACATGACTGCTTGGGATTCTCAGATCTAGCATCAGTCTGGTGTCAAGCCTGTGAAACAGGAAAATAAAATTGAAGTACCAAATTCAGCAACCAGCATCCTGAAAATGTAGCAAAGGAAATGAGAACTGAGGAATTCTTAAAAAGGATTTTTTCCCCCCAACTTTTCATATCCTGTTACAAACAATAAAATGCAACAGATGTTAAAGATAAAGAAAAAATAATATGTGCTTTGAGTGAATAGCGAAGTGACTGGAAGGGAGCATGGATGAAAAAACAGGATGTTGACGTACCTTTTAACATTACGCTAAGCAACCACTACTGTCTTACCTGGGTTTATTGACCACAGCAGCTGATTCCCCATGAGGAGGCCAACACAGACCAGCATCAGATAAAGACAAAATTGGCAGAACTGAGAAGAGTCTTGAGACTCTCATTCTGCAGGCGCAGGGATGGTGTGCCCCAGCAGAAAGTCAGCAGAATGAAAAGCTGAATGTTTTCAGAAAATTTTTCCCAGTGGGATCTGAAACTGTGACCCTGTATTTACTCCTAAAATATAAAGAATGCTTGCATCTTTTATTTCGAGAAGAAAAGAAAGACACGTAATTCCAGCCTGTAATACAGTTTACCCTACAAGATGCCCTTCAACCTTCCCGAATTTTCCCTAAGCTCCAGTGTTATTCTGTGGCATCTGTCAGTCTAGTATTTGTACAGTTGCTGTTTCAAAGTACCCGCACATCACAGATTTGTGCAAAGCAATTTCAGAAATGGCTGCTTTAGTGGTTGAAGCTTGTCCTGTTGCATTTGCAGATTTTATTCCCTGGAGACATTCCACAGTGCATTATTTTCTTATTTTACTTCCAGGGTAGGACTCCTTGGCTATTGTTCTTAGAACTTCAGTCTTGATGCATTTAAATTATGGTTTTTTATATACCTATCCCCTGGTTTCTCTCTTCTTCTTTTGAGTGGAAATTTTTTCTGCCTTCTTTTGATCTCAAATGATTCATAATTGCTGGTGGGCCTTTACTTTCAGAGAAGACGTCTGCTTTCTGAACAGCAACAAACACGACAATGGCAGATATTAGACAGAAATTGCTAGTTGGTGTGCTTTTGGTAGAGGGCTTTTTTGATTGCTAACATTGAGCAATGAAAACTTGCTTGCCGAACAGCTTTGTTCTGTTCCTTCATTATTGAAATGCAGGATGATGCTTTCCACTGTGATTCTGACATCTGAAAAGTACAAAGTACATAGGAAGCACATATCCTGATGATGAAAGTGAATTTTCAGGAGAAGTAGGTATGAGAAGAGAGATAGCCCTTGGCTTTATGTTTTGGTTTTTTTTTTCCTACTTTTAAGGCAGCCTTAAAAGTGCATATATATGTTTAAATATGTTTGTTTAAAAATAAATTTTTAAAAATAATGAAATTTCAACTTTCCTAAGATTTGGGTAGTCATTCAGGTAATGTGGGTACAGTGTGAAATCTCATTAACTTTTACTGATGAGACTTAGTTTACGTCATCCAGACTGGATTGTGGTCTGATTTTTGTCAAGTCTTGTTGAACAAATTTATGTGTTCAACTTGTGTTAGCCACCTCTCAACACAGATCCTGGAAATGCTCTTTTAAGAAGTCCACAGGAAACATAGTCAAGTATTCAAAGAACAAATTAAAACCACACTGTTGGAAGGACAGTTAGATGATCCTAGTTTGTCTTTAATGAGATTTTTTTTGTGTGTGTGTTTGCCAGGTAAAAACATGTAGAAACTTGAAGTAGCCAAATAGTGATCAGATTGATTGCAAAACTGATAAAAGCAATCAAAACTCTGGTATTTAATGTACAGTAAGGCAAAACAACTAACAAGTGTCAGATTTTAAAAAAACAAAAACAAAACTAAAACCAACAGATTAATAAAGTTTTTTTTGTATGTGCTATTCTCTGTGAACAGTTTACTGTGCGAAAGACAGCAAGACATCTCAAAGCATGTCCTGTGCTTTGTTCAATCACCTTTTCCTAGAAAAGTAAGCTTTTGATTTAAAAAAAATGAAGGAAGGGACCACTCCATAGCAGAGTCTTTACAGTTTTGTTGCTACAATTTAATTAGTAGATATGGCTATCAGTTTCATAACACTGTCTAGCCTGTTAGGGGTGCATTGAACTAAGTCTAATTCTAAGGAATTAGATATTGTTATTACAACAAGAGAGTGGATAACATCTTCCCTTGCTGTCAGTATTAAAGCTTTTTTGTAGGTCAAAAGAAAGCTTAATAAGAGGGGGTGGAGCATAGATGAATCTTCAGTCCAGTCTGTGACCTTAGGTGGAACTGTGGATCAAAGGGGTTTGGAAGACTGAGTATATCTAGTAAGAATGAGATGAATTAGGCATGACCATGTCAATGTTAAAGGAATGGTGCTCATAAAGGGCATCACCCTTCTTCAGGATATTCTTTTAAAGGTATTTAGAGCATAGAAGTAATGCATGGAGGACTAATAAAGTGGAAGTACAAAGTGAAGGATGTTCCACCTCCTAACTTTGCACCTACAATTTCCCACTCTGCCTCCCTTGGAGAATTTATTTTTATAATATTATTGAATTTTTATCACAGATTATTCAGTTAATATTTCCCAATTTTCAACGGACAGAGTTTATAGCTTTTGTCTTAGATGTGTATTTAGTCTGATTTCATTGTTAGATTTTTGGTTTGTACTGCTTTAAGCAGAGCTTTTGCAGATCCTGGTTTCATGCTTATGTATCCAGCTGTAAGTGAGGAAGAATTAGCCCTGAGATCAAAAGCACTGTATGGAAATAATTATTAGAATTATTTGGTTTTGGTTCTACTTTGAGGCTCTAAGGGGTAGTTAAAGATAACATTTTTTATTATAGGCCGATGTCCACATACATTTTGGTTTCAGGCAAATATGTTCCCTTTTTCTGATAAAGTTTATCAAATTTCAAGTAAAAACAGGCTAAAAGCAATTCCACCTGTTTTTTTCTAATTAAGTAAATCAGTTAAATAGTTTAAGAGGAACAGGGCAGGTAGAGAATGTGGTGCAGAAACAGTAATCTCTGCTGGTTTAATGAGGAAGGAAAGTAGTAAAATGGGAAGAAAAAGATGGCAGTGTACCATGAAGACTCTGTCTATGCTGAGCTCAGGGTCGTTGATGTGTACTAGATAAATGAATTTCCATGCTCATCTTGTGTACGTGTGTTGTGTCTGCAGAAAGGATGCAGTGACAAATGCTCGTACAGGACAAGTGGTGAGACTAACATCCAAATCGGAGAGGGTTGGAGACTGCCACGGGTGGTGGCACTGCAGCCTTGTAGTATTATACACATTTCTGTCTACTGCAGCTTGAGCTAGAAGAATATGGGTATGTGACTCTCAACAGAAGAGAATGAAAATTTACTAAAAATACAGAAACTTATCTTTTAATCTGTTAACATTACCCAAAATGAATCTGCTTCACACCATCTTTGACGCCAGTTCTTATTTATTTTAAATAAATTAATAACTCTATAAATAAATACCCTTAACTGAGGAATCTATCCTTTATTAGGTCATACTGAAGTAAGTACTACCCTGGAAAAAATAAGCAAAGGCTTTGCACATGAAGAGATGAGGAAGAAGTTTGCAGGTATCCCAGTGAATTCAAGGGTGTGTTGTTTTATTTCTTGAATTACTGAGAACACTTGGAAGACAGTAGCATCATCTGCTTGTGAATTAACATAGTTCAAGTGCCTATATTTAACCCAGGATAGAAAATCATTTGGCACATCAACGTAGTAAAATTGGAAGTAGTTATGATCTAACCAAAGATTATGCCTTCACATGATGACCAATTTCTAGCAACAGAAACTTGGAAAACACAAACCACCTGTTTGTGCAGAAACCAGCACAAACAGCAGAAAACCAAAAATAAAAGAATTAAAATGTCAAGAAAAATATGCATTTAAAAAGACATCAACTTTGATTAGGAATGAGTTTTACTGTTTTTTTTTCCTTTGGAAAGGAATTACAGATTCAAGAGAAAAGCAGAAAAGATGCTATACAAAATTCCCAGGAGTATGTGAAATGCACATTTGAGTGTGAGTTCCAGATCTATTTGAAGACTTTATTATCTCAAGATATGCATATAGTTAACATCACTGTTTGGAATACCCAGTGAGTCTTCTCATAGCTTGAGCAAAGATCTCAGTCTTTGTGGGAATGAGTTTTCTAACTCATCATAGATTTATATCTTTATGGGATTCCACTGGTTTAGTTTGTGATGTTCAACCTTTATTTCAGATGTAGCACAATTTAGACAAAATGCTAAATATACTGAAATTTATGAATGTAATAGAATGAAAAGAATAAATATTAGAATAAATATTAGAGTAAAAGAACAACTTGATTTTTATTTTGTGTGTGCATCTTTGAGTGTTTTGGAAAAATATTTTTGTAGGTCTTTCCTGAAGTAGTATTTCCATTTCTGGTAGAAACACTACTTTCCTGGGATTTGTTTTGGTTTGGTTTTTTGTTTTGTTTTTGTTTTAGTTGAAGGAATTGAATAGGAATGTGGTGTCTGGTTTAGAGAAAGCCAGCAAACATGATGGATGAATCATTTGGTACAAAGAAGAGTATATGGCTAGACTATCATCTCTGCTTTTGCTGCTTTATGCTACTCAGGTACTCATTAATCCTTACTCTTTCAGACTTTCCAGTTACTTACTTGTAGTAATCAGTCCAACATAATTGAAAGGGTTGGAAGCTATCATGCATGGGCTGTAAATTATTCCTCTTCCTACTTATCACCTTAAGGCACAGATTTCAGTTCATTGAGAAAACAAAGCTGTTTAAAAAAGCAGTGTTCAAATTAAGCATTTGGCTTGGAAACTAAGGCAAGATAGACAGAAATTTCTGATTTCTGCCCAGACAGAAATTTTGCTCTGTCTGTGTGCAGGTTTTTTGCCCGAAGAGTTATGCTCTTAATGAGTTTGAACAGGTGAAATTCCTTGTTGATGTACCTGGTTTATCACAAAATGTGGCATAAGTTTTGTTACTTTTTCAAATTTGTCTTTTTTGAGTCTGTTGAACTCATGAGATAGGTGTTCTACAGAAGAGCAAAGCATGGTTTTATCAGTGCTGGCCCTTGGACTTTTTGTTCATTTGGTATTCCTAAACTCCTGCTTTCTTTGCTCTGTATAGATACACCCTGCAGTAAGAGGGAATTTGACAACTAAAAATCCTTAAAAGAAGACTGTACTCACTGGAAAAACAAAAATAAACAAATATGAGTCTAAGAATTAGAGGAATTCAGTGTTTAGGTTAAATGGATTGCATGGACTCTGTAAAATTACCTAAAATCTAGTAACACATTGTACTCATAAACACTCAGAAAAGTACCTGTTAGGAGTTCATGAAGATTTTGAAAGTATTTGTAGAAGGCTTCAGCAGATCCAGTGAATGTTTTGATGCACTGCATGTTCACCAACAGCTAGTAGATACTGTAGCCACACACAGGTAAGGATCAGATACCTAATTCAGCACATAAGGGATAACTTCTAAGGAGCACCTTGAAAACTGAAAAGTGAATTAGAGAAACTGCCTTGGCATAAAACATTCACCAGGATGACCTACTTAAAAGGATCACCACGTACCTAAACTCAGGCTACAGTTTGCAGTCATAAATATTACATCATGGCTTTTTTAAGGCTGCATTTCTCTTCCAGTAAATGCTTCAGTTCCCATTAATAGTTGAATAGTGCCATCACATCTGATTTCTCTGAGAAACATTCAAAGTGTATGAAATTAATCTCAAGGAAGATACTAAAAATAAAGATGTTTTCTACTATAGGTAAATTTCTATTTTTAAAAAGCTAGGGAAATATATTTTAGCTTCTAAAGTCATGTCTATATGATTGGAGGCTTCATTTTCTTGTGTCAAAATCACATCCTTTGTTTATCTAATGCAGTCTGTAATTTTTCCTATCTCTCAAAACACTATCAGTCCTAAAACTCATGTCTGGAGTATACTTCTGGAGACAGTATATGCAATAGAATAAATAAAGGACAACTTCTCAAAGCAATTCGCTGGTCTTCTCCCATGAAGCTCTGAGGGCAGTTCACACTGCTTTAGAAAGGGTAATAGGATTAACTTCAGAAATTTCCACCCATTTTTACTCCTGCATCATATCTCACAGCCTCCTTATTTGTGTTACTGCATTTTTCTGAGGTAATGATGGAAAATAGATCATTAAAATGATCATGGTTAAAAATAACCTTTTCCCCAAGCAGGAAGCAGGCAGTGTTTTCTTAGAAGCACTGATACAGAAATTTTAGCCTGCTTTCTCCCAGAGGGGAGGCTTCTACAGTCTGTTGCAGTGTCCAGATTCACACACACACACACACACACTCACTTAACTTTAGACACATGAGTAATGGTGCAGTTTTGTAATTGATTTTAGCTGTTCTAACTATGGACTGTTGCCAAAGAATGATCCTGCATTTCTTCCTTCTGTGTGCTTGCACACTGCTGCCATTTCTTTCTCCTGCTCCTAGTGAGAGTGCAAATGTATGGTGATAAAATTGCTTTGCAAATATGCCTGAAAATTGCGCAGAGAAGAAGGGAATGGTTAGTCTTCAGTCTAATAAGCAAACTGCTCTTGACTCATTGTGTCTGCATTTGTTACCTTGAGGTGCACAAGACAGAGAGATACAGCAGGGGAGCAGCGAGGAGGACTGGGGTGAAATGTCTTAGTGCCTACATGCAGCTTGATTAGTGGGAACTCATGCTAGGGAGCTATTATTAGGGAACTAACACACCCTGAGATGCATTAGCTGATAATACACAGGTGCTCCATTCTGCTACTGTCAGTAGAGATAGCAAAGAAAGAAATGTGTCTGTCCATGACTTTGGTATTGGGAATCTCCAGAGTGTGGAAGTCCCACCACTTCCACGCACACAGCTCCCTGCACTGAATTTTTTAGGGTGGGATTTCATATTGCTAAGACTCAGTGTGAATGTACTGTGAACGCATTGGCCAAATTCAGTCAGCTTCGAGACACTCATACAGATTGGAGGAATATTAACTTCCTGCAGGATTTGTGTTAAGTAGCAGGCTGGAGAGATATTTCATGGTAACTCATTGAGAGAAAATTAGTATGTGTAGCCCTTTCTTACAAAACAGGGAGTTCAAATGGGAACGGACACTGCGGACACAGTCAATATGATGTATGATACATGGAGTTACTTGGTTTCTTTCAGAATAAAACCTGGTATCTGAGACTAGAGAGTAAAAAATTGAATTCTGAAAACTGAAAGAGATAATAAATTTATCTTCAGCATATTTTCCTTGTAACCTGTGATATTTGTATCTTTGAAGAAAATACAGGTTTTTATATTCAAAATCCTGTGTTCTGATGTCCAGTGCTTAATTAAAGATTGGGATGATTCTGTATCAGTGTGAAGAGACATCTAAAAATAGTGAAGTATAAACTTCTTTTCTCTTATATTTTGCAGGTTGAATATTACAATTTCACTTGTACCTGGGCTTTTTCCACTGATGTCCAACACGCAATAGACATTCCAAACAATATTTGGCAGGTGCATTTGCAGGTTAACAGCAGTCCTTCTTGGATACAGGATGGAGGACACATACAAAGATAGGACTTCGCTAGTGAAAGGGGCCAAAGATATTGCTAAAGAGGTGAAGAGGCAAGCAGTGAAGAAAGTGAATAAAGCAGTTGACAAAGCCCAGGATGGCTACACGCAGAAGTCCTACAATCGATTCCAGGATGAGGAAGATGACGATGATTACTATGGCCAAGGAGGAAATTATGGTGTAGAAGCTAATGATGATGAAGGATCAAGTGAAGCAACTGAAGGACATGATGAAGATGATGAAATTTATGAAGGGGAGTATCAGGGAATCCCCAGCATGGGGCAGGGTAAAGATGACATGGTGGCCTTAGGTCAGTCTATGCGTGATGAATACAAGGATCGTCATGAACTGGAAACTGAGAGGAAAGCTGATGAAGAAGAGCTAGCACAGCAATATGAATTGATAATACAAGAATGTGGCCATGGTCGTTTCCAGTGGGCCCTCTTCTTTGTGTTGGGAATGGCCCTAATGGCTGATGGGGTTGAAGTGTTTGTGGTTGGATTTGTGTTGCCCAGTGCTGAAACAGATATGTGTATACCCAATTCTGGATCAGGATGGCTTGGTAAGTAAAGTCTTCATTCTGTCTTTTTGCTATTAAGATATTTGCTTACAGTAAGCCTAAATGTGTATTTGTCAACATAGAAGCTTATATAAAAATATGTCCGTCTTGAATATAAACAAGAAATCCACAAATTGTTTTAATATTAATGGTAATTAACATTGATTAACATTAGTAAAGAATTTAATGGATACTGTAATTTTATTTTTTAGGTGACTGTTTTCTTAGTCGGTAAATAAATCACTAAAGAGAAAGACTCCACAGTAAAACTTAAGAGGAGAGGGACAAATTTTGTTCTCATATACAAGAGTAGATGTCCAGACGAACTAATCTAAAAACAAAGCAAAACCACAAAACCAGCCCACAAATGGAGAACTGGCGTTTTTTAAATTATATAGGTGTAATAAAGAGCAGATGATACAACTTTCCAGCAACACTTTCACATTGCATGTGAGCCTTTCCAATGGTGATATGAAATTCAATCTGGAAAATGCAAAAATTTCCAGTGAAAATGCTGTATAATATAACCTTTCACTCTTTTTGTCTTTAGTCTTTTTATACCAATGACTGCTCTCTAGCATCCAAAGAAAATAATGTTTACTTAGCTTCAGGGAGACAAAAGAATGAACAAGAGCCTGGGGTGTGCTTTGTGTGTCCATTCTGTTGATGGGGATGGGCCATGTCTCACCCCCTTGCCTGTTCCCTCCTATGGTATGGGAAACAGGCAGTCTGAGCCAGCCTTGTGTGGCTTAGTGAGAGCAGCAGCAGTTCTGCAATCAGGTCCATGCTTGTCTTCCCTGGACATGCCTGGGCACAGCAGGAAAAACAAGGTTCTCATGGGGCAGGGCTGTGAAGAAAAGGTATAGAAATGGTTCCCCAAGGAAGAGGAGAGGTAGAAGCCTGGGCAATTGTAACAGAGCAGGAAATGGAATGTATGTTTGCAGATAATGACTTGGGCCTGGAGACTATTACAGAAAAGGAGGACTCCTTATAAGATATTTAGAAGCCTGTGTTTTCTAGCAGATGTTCTGCTTGTACCCTGCGTCTTTGCAGCACATGGTTCTGTTGCAACAGATCTCATTTTAGCTTAGCTCAGTTTCCTGACATTGATACCAGCAGTTTGGCTCTCTGGGTTTCAGTACAGTGGACTGCAGTCTCCCCCAGTTATATCTCTAAGCCTCCCTCCGGGTGACAGGATCATGAGTGGAAACAGGTGAGAAATTCCCGGATGACTGTGTCCTTTGAGTCATTCCTTGCCATTTGATCATTTCTTGTAAGAAGTACTCTGCCTATATATGTACAGTGCAGTGATTAAACTTAAAATGGAGGGAAATACATTATTAAAGTTTCTATGGTTAAAGATGCTGAATGCAAAGAATCTGTTTTGTACTGCTTGTTTACACAAAACGCCAACATTGTATGTGTCATGCTTGGACCTGTGAGCTTTCAGGTCTACTTCTTAAAGAAAGATGAGAAACAAAACCAATGCAAACCTGTATCACTAGATAAATGTCAATGAGTCAGTGCAGATAATAACATACAATGCATCTTTGAAAAGTAGTGAATTCCCAACTTGGTTTTTTTAACATGATTTTGAGGACATCCTTAAAATCTACGCCTCAATTTTTATTTTTTTTTCTAATTTTTCTAATTTTTACATTGCTGGAACAAAAATTACTTATCTCAACCCTAGTTTTTAATTTTTGATAAACCTGTTTGTTTTACCACATGCACATTTCTTGACAAATGGAGCACTCAAAGTTGTCTGTGTCCTCCAGGACAATAAAACATAAGGGTAACCACCAAATCCCTCTGCAATTAATTCATATTGCATTGTATTTTCTACAAATAGTATTCTACTTAAACAACTGCATTAAGGATCATGGAGGTGTCTGGAACTGGGAGCGGGGAATATTGTCCCCATAGCAGTAGGGGCCGTGAGTATTCATAATCGGCTTCTGGCCTCTGACCCATGTCAATAAGGTTGAGGATTTCTCTGTCACTGGAGTTCTTATGATATTGCCTTGAGATGTATTGGAATAACTCCGTAAATATTTAGCTAAAATTCAGTACAGAAGCTGTTAAATACCTCATAGTTACAAGTATGAATGTGTGTGTTGTGTATAAATGATGCTTGTTGAAAAAATTAAGGTAACAGATCTGGAAAATTCAGCTGTGCTACTAATGTATTCTCATGCCTAAAATATAGAAATTGTATCTTCCTTTTGCAATAATATAAAACTAGCCTCTGTGTTGTGGTATTAACAAACAAATAATTATGTACTAAAAGATTAACAGACAAAAGCACGAAAGAACAGAGATAAGCAATTTCTTTCCCAGTGTGTATTGAAGGCATTGCAACACGTGACTGTTTTACCAATAATTTCACCAAAAAAAAATATTTCTTACTCATTGCTACTAGAAATATATCATAAGCTGCAAGTCATCAGTATACCAATGTACATATTGCTTACAAACAAAGTAGGTATACTGCTTGCAGAGAGCATAACCTTAATTCCAGTACTAAAAAATATTAATTGTAGCAGTGAACGCTTACTGAAAGCATTTTTATGTTGTCATAACAGGGCCCTCACAGCTGTGCATTTCAATTATTTTGTGCTTGTGATTTCACTTTATAAGTACATCCTAACTGGGGTCTTCCAGACTGGCATAATTCTTTTTTTCATTATTAGAATCCCATAATCCAGAAGGTTCTAATGTTGTTAGAATATTAAAGTCATAGGACTAATGCTAAGAGTTATAAGGTAAAATTAGTACACATACACAGTATTTATTATTCAGGCAATTTTCTAGACTGTTAAGATACATACTACGAACATCTTATTTTGTCTTTGAAAAAGTATTCATTGATTTGGTTGTAAAACTGATTTCTCATACATCGTGCCATGATCATTTACTAGGGAACATGAGCTAATTAAAAACATGTGACGATATTCATTGAGTCTCCCTGTTGCATTTTTTTTTTTTAAATTCACTTTCACAAAGACAATTTCCCAAAATCCTTCCCTATTGACCCTTGAATGAGCTTGAGATCACTTTATTGATCACCAGCAACATTTCAGAGCCCATAAAGTCATATAACGAGTGTGATGATGTCATGAACTAGTTTCAAGTTGTCTTTTGAATTAAATAATAAAACATTTTTTCATCTCAAGTAAGTGATTTTCTTAAGAAAAGGGAAGTTGAATAGCTTAAATTCTCCCAGATTATAGTGACATGTCACTAAGCATGAGAAAAAGGTGTCCCTGCTGTATACATGACTTGGGTGTACTTGCCAGCTCCTGCATGTAAGTGGATTCATAGTGACTTCTTGGGTTCTGACACTGATGAGGCAAGGCTGTATTCTCATGAGACAGGTTGTAGGCTCAGGTCTAGAAATGCTGTTTTAACTCTTTTCCTGCATGCATCTTCTCTCTTTGGTTTTACCCATCAGAAACAGACTGATTTTAAGTTAATTTTCTGGGCTGTGATTTGGGTATACTTTTCTTCCTAATTTTTCTCTGTCTTTGCATTCAGATTGGTCTTTGCATTCAGATTGTTCTTAATTGTTTTGGGTTTTTTTTCCTGTAAAGTTTATAGTACGGCCTTTTCTTTCCTCAGCATCTCTGTATCTGAAATAGTGAAACATTGTTTTTCCTAAGCTAGGAAAAGCTAGTCTTTCCCAGCTCTATCTGTTCCGAATTCCACGCCACTCCTGACTGTCCTGTCACTGGTTCTCCCATGGGACCTGTAAGTGCTCACCCTTGTGCAGGACCCTTGTCAGCTGCACTGCTGTCACCACTGTTAGCAGTACATACAGGCTGACTCCTGCTCAGCTGGTCCATGAGGCCATTCTTCACAGCATCAGCTGGCACATTTTTCAGACACCTCCATCCTTTTTTTGTACTTTATCACAGAATCATAGAATAGTTTGAGTTGGAAGGGACCTTTTAAACATCATGCAATCCAACCCCCCTACAATGAACAGTGATGTCTTCAACTAGATCAGGTTGCTCAGAGGCCCATCCGCCTCAATACTAGAAAAAATTGTCTAAACATCTCAGGATTAGTGATTAACTTTAAACATTTTATTTTTATCTTTTGCATGTGTACCAACAAAACCTGAAAACTGATTAAGCACTCTTATTCACTGATTGCCATCCTTTACGGGGGCCAATTGTTCCTTAGTGATTTCTAATAGTCACCCTGGTCTGTTTGGAATCCCTATACGATCCTCTGTACGAAGTTAAGACCAAATGATTTCTTGAGGGTGAATAGTCTTCTACTCTGTTCTGTCTTACCATTGCACTAACCTATGTGTTAATCAAGGCTTTGATACAGGTTCATAGACAATACACTAGAAATAATTTTTATATGTAAAAGACATTCTTAGCTGATGAGTCAGTCATACAAACAGTTTCTTCCATCTAAAAACTGCAAGTATTGTGGCAAATCACTGGACTGATAATGCAAGTTTTGTGAATATGAATAACAACAAACAGCTTACCTTGAAAACTAAATTATTTTCTGAAACCCCACATTTAGTGTCAAATAATACCTTGATATACAGGTTCTTTCTGTTATTTCTGGATTTAATAATAAAATTTTGTGTAGTATTTGTAGAAAGAAAAGTATCATAGGCATAACTAAGTCTTTTGGGCAGAAGAAGTTCTCAGTCTGCGACAACAGCCTACCAATTCTGCATTGATTACTAACTTGCACATTAGCTGTTCTGATAACAGTGCTTCCCATGCCTAATCTGTTTTAAATTGTACCAAACATAACCAGCGTAATTCTAATCCAGACAGTTCTTTCTCTTTACACAAGAAGAAGTGCTCTCCTGAGGTTTGGTAGCTGGTGCAACGTGCTTATAAGCTCTGCTAAGAATACCAAATGACCACTGAATATTTCCACTTCTTAGTTTACAGAAGCACTGGCTTGCCAGATCCTTGCTACTTAATTTGATTCTGGTTTTACAATGATCATTTTCAACAACTTTATATTCACCAAACACCTTCCTTGCATTGATGACAAATACAAGTCCTTTACTTGGGACAGAACAACTCAAATCACTGGTACAGGCTAGTCACTGAAATGCTGGGTAGCAAACAGCTCTGCAGAAGGATGTGTGGCTTTTAGTAGGAAGCAAGTCGACATGGGGAAGCACTGCCTTGCAGCTGCATTGGCAAATGTGACCAGTAAGCAGAGAGGAGTGATTATTTTCCATTCTCAACACAGTGAGCCCACATATTGTCTTGTTGTGGAGCCACCTGAAAAGAGATTAACAAATTCAGGCAAATTTAGTAGAGGACTAGTAATGTGACAAGAGGAGTGGAATACACAGAATACAAGAAGAAGCAAAAGGATCTGATCTTGTTTAGTGTGGAGGAAAGGGGTCTAAGTGGTGAATCTCTCTTTACTATTTGGCAACAAAATTGAGAGAAGCTACAGTGAAGGTGGATTAAATTTTTTCTCAGGGGAACACAAGAGGTTAGAAGTTGCAATCAAGGATCATCTGGTAAATGAGGAAAGTTGAGAGTGAGGTGGTCAACCACTGGGAGATGTTGCATAGTGAAACTGTGGTATATTTGGGAGATTTTCAAAAGTTGACTGAAGGCCTGAAGCAAAGTAATCTTGCTTTGAAGGTAACCCTGCTTTTAGCAGAGGTCAGACAAAAGCTCTTCAAAAGCCCCTCCCGACCGAAAATTTTCTGATTTCATAAATGAAAAAATAGTTGATTGCAAATGTATGACACTTCCACCTACCTATGACTAAAACACATTCTCCAGCTGTTACACTTCAGTAAGCTTTTAAAGGAAAGGCGGGTTAGAACTCATGGATTGTACATAGGCTTGCTCTTTCAAACACAGACTAGTTATCTAAATTAATTTCGGCAAAATCATTTAGCTTGAGTTATTTGTTCTCCTCCTGAGATCTGGCAGAAACCTGGAAGCATGTGATAAAATGTTGGTGAATAAAGGGCTGCAGGACCTGAGTTTGACAGGAGAGTTTTTTAAATATTGATGCATCTACATGCCTGGTGGGATTATTTACTAGTTAAGAGGTTTGCATTTTAATAGATTGTCACAAAACTGTCCTTACACCGCAGTGAGTAAAATGCCTTCTGCTGCCATAAGTAGTTACCTGTGTATAGCATTGTTGTCTTTTTTTGTTGAATATTAGTAGAGGTAATTAGAGATGGATGAGATTTATTGCATGTTCCTGCATAAAATACAGTGGGAGAAGATGATTGTCTTCTGGTTATGTTCCAGTTATTAGTATGGTACTGCATTTGTTATGACACAATACATCACAAGTGACATAAAATAAAGGAAACCCGGGCTCTGTTACTCTATCTTTTACTGTTGTGTTGAGCTAGTAGATGTACTGTTAAACACTTGAAAATTCTGGGGGAAAGTATTTTTTTTTATTATAGAGAGCATGTTGAAGTTTTTGCTTAAATTATTTTATACTTC
>NW_008239309.1:71801-161505 GCF_000691975.1 Corvus brachyrhynchos | reverse complement strand
GGGAAAGAGATTTATATCTAATTTTTTACTGTGGACACTCGGCCAAGGTATACATTTTATTCAAGAGAGCACAGATATCAAAAAAGTTAGGTACTTATATATGATCTGGTATATATTCACAAGAAAAGCATCCAGGTAAAGAGTACTTATGGGAGGCATATCAGACCTTTGCTTGTGAGGAATCCCACTGAAATAACAGAAAGAGTCTGTTGCACTTACAGTTAATAGTAGTAATAAATCTTTAGCAGCAATAGAAATATTTAGAAATAGAGTTGCAGTCACTGAAATGCCTTCTAAATACTCCAGAGCAAGGTGAAAATTGGTCTGTAGGATTAATGTACTACTTCTTCAGAAGGAGATGCCAGAAATACAAATGCCATCATGCATACCGTTCACCTTTGGTACAGTTCAGTTCCCTTGCAATGACATTATTAAAGTCCTCCTACTGCTTGCCTTCCAAACACAGTTATTTGAAGGAGAAACATTAAGAGACAGACCCTTAAAATTTCTAAGTTGTTACAATATACAGACCAGTGAAAATGGTAGTCATGTCTGGTTTTCTTTTCTGAGGGGGAAAAAAGGGACAGTGGAGGGAACATGCAACATGATTCTGTCTGTTATGAACTGGACTAAACCTGTATCACGTGGAACATCGTGGACCTGTCACGAGACAGGAACTGGGAGCACAGATTTGAACTATTAATAAATTACAGTGTACTCAGTCCTCTGTGCTGGTGCATGCTCCCATTGTAAGCCACTGTCTAAGGTGGGTCATAGCTGCCCTCCTTTTCTGAGTACAATGTTGTTTCCAAGCCACCTTATTGAAGCCAGTATTAAGATGGTGAACAGACCCATTTCAAATGTTTTTCCTTTTCAGGTTGTTTCTGCATGCGGCTTTACTGCAAGGACCTATAAGAATCATTGAGTCCAACCTATCGTCCTGCTCAGGACAGCCCCAAGAATCACACCATGTACCTGAGAGCATTGTCCAAACACTTCTTGAGCTATGTCAGGCTGGTGCTGTGACCACTTCCCTGGGGAGCCTGTTCCAGTGCCCAACCAGCCCATGAGGAAGGAACATTTTCCTGATATCCAGCCTAAACCTCCCTGGCACAGCTTCATGCCACTTCCTCAGGTCCTGTCCCTTGTCAACAGAGAGGAGATCAGTGCCTGCCCCTCCGCTTCCCCTTACAAGGAAGCTGTAACTGAAATGAAGTCTTCTCTCAGACTCCTTCAGGCTGAACAGACCAAATTACCCCAGCTGCTGCTCATACAGCTTCCCGTTAAGGCCCTTTATCATATTCATTGCCCTCTTTTGAGCACTCTCCAATAGTTTAATGTCTTTTCTTTGTTGTGCCACCCAGAACTGCCCCCAGCACTGGAGGTGAGGCCGCCCCAGTGCAGAGCAGAGCGGGACAATCCCCTCCCTTGCCCGGCTGGTGATGCTGTGCCTGATGCCCCCAGGACACAGGTGGTCCTCCTGGCTTCCAGGGCACTGGTGACTCATGTTCAACTCCCATATCCCTCTCCAAGGGCTACTCTCCAGCCTCTTGTACCATTTATTTGCACAGAGGATTAAAGCTAAATCATTACTGCTTGTAGTAATCTTCAAATCTCTGTCTCAGAGATTGATTTTGTCTAAAATAATCTAGTATCTCTGGGCTGCTTTTTTGCTCATGACAGGTTATTTTCTGGGTCTGCCTATCCCATCACAGATCAGTAATTTTACCATTTATGTCAAATTAATTTATAGTCTTACAAAAGTGGCCAAAAAAAGGAATTGCTTCCCAAAGGAAAAGCCTGAGGGCCATGTTGATTTCACACATTTAATTTGGCTGCCGCTTCCACTTTTTCCTCTCTCTCTCAACTGCCATGGGGTCCCTGGTTGACAATACATCGCTTCTTAAATCAATTTGTCAAACAGAGATTTTTAGCCAAACTGAACATTTAAAATATGACGGTGCAATCTCTTCCAAGTCTCTGGTTAATTCTGTGGCAGAGTTTAGTTATAATCTGCAAGCTTTCACAATTTTTTGTGTATCTTTGAATATTGCATCTTGCATCAAATGCTGAGCTATGAAATTAAAGAGCGAATGCATGAGTTCCTTGTCAAGAAGAAGAAATATTTTCATGGAGAAAGTGTTAATGAACTTCATTAAGACATGGAACAAACATAATTAAATGGCTTGTTGTCACAGCTGAGTAAATATCTTCCTATACATGTAATCCTTGAATTTAGTCCATCAAGACTTTAGAGGCTGTCAAAGTTCGACTTGTCTTTTTATCTTACACTATCAGTATTTTGAAGAATTGAAAGAAAATTGTGTGTTATTGTAGAAACAGTTTGAAATAACTTCTTATTCCAGACCTTTGACTTGTTTAAGGGAGTGTCAGTGCTGAAAAGAAAGGAACACAAATAATTTTTTAATCTGATCTGGCTGCATTTTACTGCAGATATAATTCTTTCCTAGTGATGGGCACATCAATTCTCACTGTACACACTTGTTTCACTTGTTTGAAGTATCAGTTTATGATTGTTTCAAAGGTATGGAATATCACTACTTTCATAGCTGATGCAGCACCAAAGTGGGGGTTATACAATATTATACTACAAATACTTACACAAGGGAATAATACAGAGTCACTGCAGAACAGATACATGAATATGGCATGTGTATGTTTTTAAAAATCTTCTCTTCATGCAATTACTTGTTATTTGCATGAATATAATGGTAAGCTATAATGGCAGTTAAAAATCTGTCCAGGATACCACGATTTACTGACATTAATAATAAAGTTTCTTGATTGCATTTATTCTTATTCATTTTTCAATGCTTTGTCAGCCCTATACAGAATCAGAAGTCTTGATATAAGGGAACAATATAAATGTAAGATTTCGTAGTTTCACATGCTATTAACGGGCCACAGGAGTTGGGGAGGAGTTACTCACAGATTTATTATGTGAGCAGAACTATGGGTAACTTAGGGAAGTTCTGTGCATTTTTTTTTTTTACTAGGGAATCTTAGATTTTACACTCAGAGCAACTCTGCTTACTACTCACACTGCTAGATGGGCACTTCCATACTGCCAAAGGGAAAATATTGTTCCCTGGCTCTGCTAAACCTATGACATATTTAAACAGCATCAGCCAGTCTGCTCCAGGTGAAGGAAAAAAATACCAAGAGGTTTTGGTGACACATTACATATGTCAAGTTATCCTAACTTTTCTTAACAAGTAAACTTTACTCAGGATCAACATGTAGTGGACAAAATGTTTTCAAAGACTCACAGAAACCTGTTTAAAAGGCAGAAAAGTGTTTCTATGTAACTTTTTGAGGGGACTGTAGAAAATTGGGAGAGTACTGTAAAGTAGAAAAATTAAGAAAATGGTGTAAAGTGAAACTGGCTTTACATCCACAGTGTTAAAAAAGGTCTGCATTTTCAATGATAGGCAAAGGTGGCCATTTGCAAATTTCTTCATATCAGTCTATCTGGACAGAAATTATGTGCTTTATACTGGTGAGAAGTGGAGAGTCTTACATGAATTTGAGGAGTATGGATGAATATAACCCATGTGGTGTGTGACTCTCTTGTGCTGCATATTGTTTTTGTCTGGCATTTGTCAGTCCTGCTCATTTTCACAGAGAACAAGTATTTTCCTAATCCGTTAGAATTCAGGGCAATTTTCAAGGTTGGTTCTGAAGCTGCCACTAGCAAGTCTTGTTAAATGGAGATCATAAACTGATAGATGCAGTCATCTAAAAAAATTTCCATTTAGACATTATAACAGTGCCTCCTGGTACTATTGTAAATACATAATTTAAAAGCCTGTTTATTTTCACCAGCACCTGCAGGTGTATTGGCAGCACATGGAAGATTATTCTGATCCGTTATTCATAATTCTGCCATTGGATGATTTAATCTGTTTCATTGACTCTAAACTGGAAAGCAGAAAGAAGATGTGGGATGGAAGTTTCCTTTCTCACTCTCATGCAGCTCTGTGCTAGGTGAGGTAGACCAGGTATCTTGTCAGACACTGGGAAATGTGAGAGTTTCAGAGCCTTATTAATTTTGGTAAGCTGTTTCTAAACAGCTGTTTCAGCCTAACTCAATGTCTGTTTCTCAAAGCAAAAGGTTTGGTTTTAGGGTTTTTTTCTTTAATTTTGTTTCAGGTTTCTTTTCTGTTTTGTTTTCCTAGTGTAATTTTTCTTCCTCCACCCTTCCAGTTCATTGGAACAATGATGGTAACAGCCACTGTATGGATGAAATAAAATACAAAGAAGCTATTTTCTCCCATTTACAAGGAAAGAAGTTTACTTCTGCACTGGGATATACTTATAGAAAAGACACTTAATGGCTGATTAAACACTGGAAAGACAACCAATGGTTAGCTTAAATATTGAACAGAAACCACTGAGATTGTAGTTTTGTTAATTAGTTCTTAGTATCATGAGTTTTGATTTGCCGAGTTGGATGCATCTGTTATTAATTTAGATTTTTATACATTGGGATTTTTGTTTTATTCAACACTAATTAACAGTTAGTGATATTCATGGGATGTGCTCTGTTTAGAGTCAGAAGCAGGACTAGTTGAATAAGAAATTAATATTCAGGCAATAAAAAATGTGGCCAAAATGAACAGTTTTGATATGAAATGAGATGATTAATGTAGATGACTGCGTGGGCAATTTAAAGCTTTAGTGAAATATATTTTTTGGCTTTGAAATTTAATTAATCCTAGCTCATTGCACAGTACTATGCACTGTTCAAACATATGCAGCATTTATAATCATTCTGATTCCCAGGACTGCCATGGAAGTGCATTTCAAATTGCAAAGTCACAGCAATTTCTACCATGACAGGGTCAATTCAGAGATGGACAAAGAGTGCATTGAATTTAGCATCTAAATCAGAGAGCAGAAAAAATCCAGAGGAACCTCCACAGTTGCAGTGGGATAAAACAGGAATTAGGGGGGCTAGGACAGCTTAACTAGGTGTGTTTTATCCAAAGCATGTCTGTTAGGATTTTCTTGCTAGTGCCAGAGGGAATTGTTGGATCAAAGGAAAAGATAATGTGAAAATAGTATGTTCAATGATAGCACCTAGGGAATCTGTCAACAGCTTCACGTCATCACCTGGGATTACCCGATCTTATGTTAATGTCTGTGCTCTGTATATTGCATATTGGTAGCTACTAGCTTGTAAAATATTGTTTATATGGGAAGCAAAATACCATGTATTGGTTGGTTTTTACATTTCCATGTTGTTAAATTTGAATGCTGATTGACCATTTGCGTTGAAAGTAGCAAGAAAATAGTGCTTTAGTCTTTTTTTCTATAATGAATCGTTGGTTTATCTAACCAAGTAATAGCTGTATGAAATAGCAGTGTGCTGCTGTTTCCTGAAATAATGACAGTCAGTATCTAATTTATAAATTAATCCAATGAAGAAATGGAATAACTCTGATCAATTTTTTATTCTGATAAATCTGTCATGGAATAAATAAAAATTATGCTAGCATCTGGTAGAAGATAACAGTTTTTTTAAAGACTTAAGTTATTGACATGATAACATTTTAAAAGCAGAAGTGATGATGACAATGTACTGCTGCCTTATCAGCAAATGCAGCTGTGAAGAAAATTCCTCATCCTAGCAAGTAATCCATTACATGTCACAATCTCTGCAGCTACTGACCTTCTTCTATTAATTTATTAATTTATCTAATTTGGATATGAGGACAAGCAGAAGCAGTTATTCCTTTTGTTATTACAGTATTTCATTTAAAATAATATCTGAGTACACAAGAATGTATGTTACTAATGAAGTAATACTCTGAAACTGAGTATTATTTCATCAGTAAAGAAAAGTATCAGCACGCCTGGTGGTGTAAATTTTAGATATATTGTAAGGTGAATGTCACTAGAACTGTAAGGAAAGTTAACAGCATACAGAAAAGTAGAGCAAGAAAATACGATGTTTTTCAAAATGAACCGATAATGTAAAGGTCTAGAGCTACATTACCTTGGTCTGCACTAAATATGTAAACCAGAATTAGTCTCATTAGCCCAAGGAGAGGAAACATGGCAGAAAAATGACAATTTTTTCATGATGGAATTAAACTGAAGCACTGCAGGTTGTAAATCTCACAATTGAGGTACAGTGAACACACCAAAATTAGGCACATAAATATAATATGAGGATGCTAGAGGAAACGAACAAAAAATCCCCCCATTAATAACTGAATGAAATTTGTGTGAATGGTTGTTGTGGACCCATTGATGGACAGTATTCCTATTATAGGACTAGCAAAGTTTTGATCAAACCTTTCCAGCAATGAGTTTTCGTCTTTGTGATTTCCCTCAGGGTTGATCCACACTGGAGTAGATTCCTGACTTGGAAAGCAAGTTGCTTTCCTGGGGAAAAAAAGAAGTGGTTCGGGGATTTTTTTGTTGGGTTGTTGTTTTTGTTTTGTTTTCTTTATTTAATGGAGAGGACAGAACAGTTCTCACTTCTTCTTTCCTTCCAAGAAAAAAAAATATTCTTGGCTCATCTTTGACTTTTGGAAGAGCAAGCTGATCAGTTTGGGTAGCCGTGCCATCCGATGGTTTTTACTTAAGTCTCAATGTTAAGTTGAGACAAATAAATTGTAAGTATTCTTCAGTCTAAAATTTTGGTGGCATAAAATTATGTATTGTCAAATTTTATCTTGCATTAGGTTCTTTCTGCCTTTTAAATATGCCAGAAGTCCCGTCCACTTTGTTTCAGTTGTTTTCCAGCTATGTTGGAGGCTCCATATTGACTTCTATATCTTTTTCCCTTTTCAAGTTACATTGTCTTTTGAAAAGGAAAAATACAGAAGAAACCCACAGTTTCATGTTCTTTTTAATTTCCTTTCTTTTTTCAAATACCTTCTTAGGCTCTATATTTTGTTTTGTGTTTGTGACACTTCTCTTTAGAACTCAGTACTAGGCTCCCTCACAACAATTTTTCTTTTACTGAATCAATCATCAAATTATGCCTGTCATAATATTACAAACCTGTATTTTTTGAATTGTTTGTGCAGATGATAATGTTTTTTCTCATTATCTTAAAAATCATAAAGAGGCTTGCATGAAGAACTGTTGAGTTACTTGTTCTTTCCTTTTCATGTGTATGATGGTCAGCTGAGTATGATATTACTTTTGCTTGTCTTTTCTTTAAGTTCCATATTCTTGATTTTCATGGTTGAGGTCCTGTATTGCAGTTTATCAGTACTGTTTGAGAACGGGATCATTTTGTGTGAACACCAGACACAGTTAATTTGGTTTTTATTTATACGGAATTTCTGGGTTGGTATTTGACTGAATGTCATCAGATGTTTTGTAGGCATATTTGAAAGTGGTGCTTGGGTTTGGTGGGGTTTTTTTTGTTTCTTTTTTTGGGTTGTTTGGGGTTTTTTCCTACTGATGGAGCAGAGGAGCTATTTCTTGTATTGTTTTAAATTGATTGCAGTGAGCTATCGGTGGTATGATATGTATTTTTTGTAGCTTGTACATCAGAGTATTTCCCTGAGTTCTTTTCTTACGTAAGTACTAAAGAACCAGAATTTTAGAAATAACTAAATAATTTAAAAAATTTGTTTTGGGTTGAAACAATATTTTTTAGGTTTTTTGCCTTCATGAAAACACTAATGTTTCTGTAGCGCTCAACATGTTTGAGAAGAAGAGATGAGGTTGTCTTTTCTTTTTCCAGTGGTCTCACTGGAATTTAGTATTTTCCTTTTTGTGAATTTATATAATTCTTTAGTTATTGTGGAGATAAAGTTGTCCTTTTTTAGTGACTGTGAAGCATATCCAGAATGTCTTGTGAACTAAGCAGCTAAAAAAACTTGTTAAAGCAAAATGGTCTGTCACGCAAAGGCTTGTCACTTTGGAATTATTACTATTAGAGAACTAAGCACAGAGGTTACTCAGCTGCAATTCACACTTGAAGGCTCAAGAATCACTGCAGCATGATAACTGCTGTAAAAAACTTCTATATTGAGAATGAGGAGCTTCAGCATTCATTTAAAAATAGCTTTATACCTTTCATGTATTTAAACAGATAAACCCTATTATCCCGGTTTATAAAAATAATTCTAATAATGCAAGTGAAATTTGACTGTTTGTAAATGTATAGTAAGCCAAAGAGCAAAAAGCTTCAAAACAAGTTTGTAATTAAGCATCTGCACTAGAAATGCAGATATGAAATTTCATATTGAAGCCTGTCTGCAGTTGTCTTGAAAGGGAAGGCAGGAGGAGTGGATTAGTCTGAAAAATAGTAATAGAAAAAAAGCCTGATATGCTGTGGCATTTGGGGGATTTGCATACATTGCATATTATTAGGTCAGAGAAGTCATTTAACATCTAAAGTTAAGACACAAAATGATTACTGTGAGAAACAGCTAGCATTTAGATGAAGGAAATCCAAGGCTTGAGAAGTCTTGAACTTGCAAAGACTCATGTAAAAGTTTAGTTTTAGTTCATATGGTGTCTGTCTCACATGTTTGTTGGAAAACAGTACCTATCTGCTTTTTCAGATGGGTGAACAAGTTGTGTTTTACTTTAACCACTTACGTCCACTTACTAAAAATTAACCATTCTGTGTATATAGAGCTTGTTGTTTCACCACAGCAAGAACCATTTAGAGAAAAAAAGAAATAGTTATTACAGAGTAATACTAGTTTGTGGCAGTTCTTTATGTATGTATATTGCAGCCATGGTACATCTGAGGAGATGAATGGCATAATATTAAAAAATAGAAGTGAAGATCCAATATACTGGATACATAGAAGATTCCAAAGACAGGGTCTGTAGAAAATTTCAGTTCTTTTGTCAATTCTAGAGTTACTACAACTTTCTTGTATTTGTTGTCTTAATGGATAAGTATTTGCCTTAATTACCTCCCATTGCAAACAGTTAATTAGAGGTTATGTTCGACAGTTGCTACATGGGTTGCTACTATTTTCCAAGTCTTTTCTGATCAAAGAAACTATTAACAGATTGTAATTAAATACAGGTCTGAAAGACTATCATATTTAAACTCCAAATATACTGCATTACCAGGGTTAAAACAACGATAAAGCTGGAAATTCTCATTCTTATATTCATTATGCTACTTATAGGCATTGCAGTCCTTCACTACAAATTCTTATATTCTAAACAATGGCATATGGGAAGATCCTAGTACAAGTAAATAAAACTCTCATTACATTATAATTCTTATGAAAAGTGTTTTTCTTCTTATGGAACTGCCTTAGCACCACATTTATAATTGCTCTTTCCAAAATATAAATAGTATTTTAATCTTATTTTTAAAGTGTTTTTTATAATGTGAGTACTTTTTCTGGCTGTATGAAATGCATTTCTCATTCAGACAAATGACTTATACAACACAATAGGAAAAAACCAACTTCATGCTGTTTTTATAACTGATTTATAATAGGTGTGTTAACACAAAAACCTAATCAGGGAGTCTCATAGCCTCTGAGTCTCTCTATTGCAAGGAAATCTGACTTTACTTTCATTGCTATATTTTTTCCTGATTAAATATACTTACAAAATGATTTCTCAGAAGGTTTTGTCTATCATTTAGATACCAGGCTATAGATTACAACAGGTATCAACAAGTAATGAAGTTATGGCAGCATAAAGGGAAAAATACTGCTTAACTGAACCTAAGTGACTGATTATGCATTTAGTGTTATGTCATTGTTTAAATTGTCCATAACCAGCATTTGGATAAAGAGGGAGTTCTTGTCAGCTGCTTTGTAAGGCTAAACTGTTTCTAGCAGTCTGAAAGATGCTGTGTGCACATCACATTTAAAAAATTTAAATTTAAATTTAAAAAGTATCTAGCCACCTGGTAGCCAAAGAGTGTGCATAGTGTAAAACAATTCCAGACTCAGGTTCCCTTGTCTGAAGAGGATGTAAGGGTGTATTGTGTACATTTATACAATGGGGGAAAATCATTGTTGTGTGTAAGATTTCTGCTGCGGAAAGAAAATATAGGTTTATTGAAACTTGGCAAGAGAATAATAAAAGACATTATTTTTTTAGCATGTTTTTTTCAGCTGCCATTTGCCTCTTCTCAGTGCTTTTCCACAGATTGATGGAGTTTTACATGGCATGTTACCTTGTGGGGAAAATCCAAGACATATGATACAGATATCATTAGAAGTCTTTATATTTTAAAATATTTTTTAAAATGTTTTAAGATCAGACTGGATGTCAAACCAGTGTGTTCCTTCCACTGTATTAGCTGATTTCTTTAGAGGCATGAATGTGCTAAAAAAAAAAAAAAAAAAAACCCAGCCAGTCTTGTGATCAGTAGTAGCTGCTCAAAAAGGGAGTACCACCCTCAGCATCACATGCCAGATTGACATCTACATACATATATGCACAACCATAAAATTACTGTTTTGGTGATCATTCTTTAAAGGCAATGAGCAAAGGGAACAAGGTCTGACCAACAACATGGTATTTAATTTTTAATTTAATTTAATTCAATTGTTTAATTTCATAAAAATATGAATTTATGCAAAATGTAATGTGTGAATTATGGAAGACGTACAAAAAATTTAGTGTTATCCACAAGAAATTTATGTTCTGACCAGCAGCATAACATAATAAACAAAAGCTACAAAGGTTGGAAAGGAAGTGCTCATGATAATCTGATAATAATAAAGTGATCATCTCATCTCATTGGTTACTTGCATTTGTTGGGTGGTTGTTCAGCTGTTTTAGCTGTTCGTAGTTAGAGATCTCCTTTGCCATTTGTCACTCTTATGATTTACTGTGGATCTTGCAGCAGGGTAAAATGATCTTAATGAAAAATTTGGAAGTTGAGAGGAAGGGGACTTCCTCAACATGGTGCAGGCAGAGTTTAAATTAAAGTTTACAGGGAAGGGAACCTCAATCTATCCCGCTCCTAACATTTTGATGCCAGTGCCAACAAGAGATGCCCAGAATCTGGAGAATGCTCAGAATTCAGCAGGTTTAGATAAGGACAAAGTTCTTCATTATGCAGGTAGTCAGGCACTCGAACAGACTGTACAGAGAAGCTGAGCATGTACCATCCCTGGGAGTTTTCAAGGTCAGGTTTGATCAGGGTCTGAGAAATCTGGTCTAGTGAGGAGTGTCCCTGCCCATGGCAGGGGGGTTGGAAATAGATGGTCTTTAAGGTCCCTTCCAGCCCAAACCATTCTAGGATTCTCTTATTATAAAGAGAGACAGAAAATACAAGAAATAAGTAAGATGACAAAATGCACCGAAACATGTATTGCTGGTAGCTACAGTAGGTTAAGGATGGAAGGGTTGCAGATCTTTGCTCAATGAGAGGGTTTGTGCAAAGACTGCAAGGCAATTAGGAAAAAATTTTAAGTTAATGTAACGGGAAAGAATAAGACAATTCAGCAGCTCAGAGAGCAGATTATTTATAGCAGTTTATTGACAGGATAAGAATATTATTTTTAGCAGCATATTTTGAATGCTCTTTAGGAGAATTACATCAGTATGAGAGTCCAAAACACAGTACAATGACCAAAGGATTTGTCATCTAAAAGAAAGGTTAATGCTTTTAAACTCAAGACTTAGAAACATTTTCATCATTCAAAGTGTTTTGATATTTTTGTGCATCACAGGGAATGTAAATTGGTAAAATTATGATTATTTGCACAGAAATATTTCAAAGTTATCTATATAAAGAAATAAAAGGCTATTTAATTTACTTTCTCTATTTCTTATATTAGACTGTTGACTGGGAAAGCCCAATAATACTTATACAGGAAAGAATGTAATGAATTTCACTGTAAGAATAAAAATTAACCATGTTTTTTCCTTTTTGATATCTGTCTGCTGGTAACACAGTTGGCAACACAGCTATTTAACTATCTTTATTACATTTTTTCCACTACTATTGACAAGCAAGCACTAGATCTGCTGGATGGAGTTTCCAAACTGCTTCTGAGCAGTGATCCATCTGCAGTATGGTACAATAACCTTGACCACAAGAGAGATCTTAAAGCAGCTGAACGAATATGCTGAGTCACCCACCAATCTTTTTCTCTTTAGGACCAGAAAATACATTAGCCATGTGCATTTACAGGAAAATCTCAACTAGTGGAATTACATTTCTGATCAGAATGAAAAAGCTATCCAATAAATGTCTGCTCCTAAACCCCTCTAAACTGAAAAAGAGTACTGTAATGTCTGTCTCCTTCCCAGGGTAAAAAAAGTAAATTAAGATATCTTAGTAATTCTGTAAATTCCACATTTACCCATGTTATCATCAGTATTCTTTGATGAAAGTCTAAGAACTCATCAACATCTAGAAAATACCCATTGACAGATATTTTTAGAAGACACTTAACTGTTGTTTGTGGTGGCCAGTGGGCCTGTGGTACAAGGGACAAAGAGAGTCCACTGGTGGGACAGGCCCTAGTACCAAAGATCCTCCCCAGGTTAGGGTGAACAGAAAAGGCTTCCCCCAGAATGCTCTGCTTTGGTATGTTAAAGCACCCCAGTTCTGCTTTCTCGGTTGGCCCGTTGGCCTCCCCGCCCCTCGTTACCTTTTATGTCCCTGCCCAAGAAGCTTCTCCACTCCTTGTTCCCCCATTGGCCCTTGCCCCATCGCCACTCCCTCAGAATTTCCCTATTGGCTCCCTTACCCTAGCCCTGCCTATGTACCGCCCCTGTGCCCCCAGATCATTGGTCCCTGATGCTTGATCCGCTCCTGTATATAAACCTGGACCCTCCATCGTTCTTTCTCTTCGTCCCTGGACTCCTTCATGAGCGTGGCTGCAATAAACCCCTCCCATGGAACTCTATACGAAGACCCTTCCTGCCTCTTTGCTGTCAACCCATTCTAGGGAGCTGTCTGTGTGTCTGCGTGTACACATGTGTGTGAGGGTGTGGTGGACCTGCTGGAGCGGCGTCACCTTGGAGACGCTTTTAAGAAGGTCACAGCGCCTCACCATCCAGCACTGCCAAGCTGGAGACCGCGACAGTTGTTCTTATGGAGTTTGTTGCTTTTGCATTTCTCCTGTGATGAGCAGAAATGGATCTGTTATCTTGTCCTGAGGTTGGATGGGGCTCTGAGAAGTCTGGTTTAGTGGAAGATGCCCCTACCCATGGCAGGGGTTTTGAATTAGGTGGTCTTTAAAGTCCCTTCCAACCCAAACCACTTTATGATTCTTATTCTATAATGTTGTTAGTAGACATTTAAAACAATGTGTATCCCATTTCAAAAATACCCTATTTTAAGTTATAAGGAAATAGCAGTGGAAACTACTTCTGTGAAACATGAGAGGGAACAGGGACAATTTAGGGTGCATGAAACCCTGCAGATGTCAGCACTTCAGATGTTACCATCTGTAATTCCAAGCACAGAAATACTGATGGGTAAACTCTACCCTGATACACATTTAACCAAGGCCAGGCATTTAAATGGGTATTTTTCAGCTTCCTTTCCCATTCAACTACCTTCTTCAGGGCAGAGGCGATTCTTCTGGAATCCAGAACTTCACAGCAACTAGAGTCCAGCAGAGATGCTGGAGAATTTGTCCATTCTTGAGACTAATCAAAAAGAGCCGCATAACAAGGATTTCTAGTATTTTAACTGCTTCCAGCCCATTTGTAATTAATTCCTGCTTTGAAGAAGATGTAGAAGGTGGTAGCAATATGCAGGATAGATAAAACCTAACCTGGTCAGTTCAACAAGAAATTACATGGAAAAAGAATTCCATTTGTCAAACAAAATACAAACTTAATGGTTCTGTTCATACCTTGGGAATTACTTTTTCCTTAGACAGTCTCTTCAATGTACATCTTTGTCAAATATTCCACAGGGAATTTGGAAAGGAAATTGTGTACAATATGCTAAGATGTGAACAGTCAAAATGTTAAATATTTCAACTTATCTTTCTGTGAGAAAGTACATGTGGAAAACACGATTTATATTAAAAAAAATCACCCCAATATTATTTTTTACTGTGTCATTTTAATAAATGTAGCTTAACTGTAATGTATCTGTTCAAAATTATTGGGGGGGACACAACAAAATACCCCAAAACAAGTCAAGAACATGACAGTGCTTTTGCTTTGAAAGGACCTTACCTTTTTAAATAAATACTTTGAAGCTGGAAGGAGAAAAAACCAATGAAGGTGGATGCCTTTGATTCTATAGGTCTCGGGTGGAAACTGTTTGTTCTATAATCAGCTTTCTTTAGATTTAGCACATACTGGTCCTACTGATCCCAGGGTTTAATCCCCTGCAGGACTGCTCATATTCTGGAGATGTGCAGACAAATTTTATCTGTAGGGGAAGTTATAATTTTTTGCAATATTTAACATGAATGCATTTTATTATTGAGGAAATAGTGGCATTTTCTCCTTCTATTCAGACTTGCCTGCATGTTTATGAGAAATCTTGTTTAATATTTATATTAAGCTTCAGTTTAATATTTATATTAAGTGTATCTGGTAACAGATGACAAAGACACAGTAGGAAATCTGTTGTCTCTAGATACATTTGCAAAACTGTGCATATAATTTCTATTCAGTGAGAAACGATTAAATCATCTGTGTGCTATTTTTTTGTAAATATAGAAGGTTAACTGGTTTTGGTGCAGTCAATTGTGATCAATTATGTAGCTCACAAAACATCTTTTGTATTTTTGTGTATTACAGGTAGCATAGTGTACCTTGGGATGATGGTGGGGGCATTCTTCTGGGGAGGCTTGGCAGACAAGGTGGGAAGGAGACAATCACTCCTGATATGCATGTCTGTCAATGGATTCTTTGCCTTCCTGTCATCATTTGTCCAGGGCTATGGCTTCTTCCTCTTCTGTCGCTTGTTTTCTGGATTTGGGTAAGCTCCTCTGGTTCTGTTCATTTTCACAGTTCTGTGTGTTAATAAAACTTTTCTGTTTGCAAAAGAACAGTATTTAATGTAGAAATACAGTCTGTGTCAGGGGATGAGAGAATTAAGCAAGGTAGCTACTGCAGTCCTAAAGAACACTTGAAGGGGAAGAGTAATGATTTTAGGGGAAAGACACAGACTGAAAACTGTGAGATTGAGTTTGTTCTTATATTGGAAAGAATTTGTTTTGTGAACTTGATGAACTTGCTTAACTCTTTCATACCTGAGCTTCTTTATGTACAGTACCTTGTTCAGTCAGCAAAATAACATTCTCCTCACAGGTGTACTCTAAGATTTTGGCAATATTTGTAAAGTTTCTAATGTCTTTGTGTGCACAGTATTGTTTATAATAGCATTGCATCAAGGTAGTCAGATTTAAAACAGGGTCCTAAACTGTCCCAAATGTTTTTGTTCTTTCTGAAAGTATTGTGTTTGTAGACCTGTGTTTTCTTTATTTTTCATTTAAATAACTTCTCAGTTGTTGGAAAAGTTTAAGATAATTCTAATGGTTGATTAAGTCTATAATTTTAAACTTTTATGAGCAGAGATTGAGATACATAAGTAATTTACTATGAGAAAGCTTCTACTTTTACTGTACACTTGGATAAACTAGAGTTCTGTTCTGCAGAGTGCGTAGTTTAGCACTTCTGGCCATTGCTTGGTTCAGATTAAGACTCCTAATTACAGTTTCAATTCTGACCACTATCAGTCTTTAGTATGCTGAATAGTCAGGATCTGGCAAGAGCACAGCAGCTGGATTGTAAAGTCATGCACATGAACTGCACTGCTTGTAGGGTTTGTTGGCTTTGTGGTTCAGTAATGCAGTTATGTGAGGTTTGTGTTTTTTGAAATCCTTTGAACTGATGTCCTGGGTTGCAGTGCATTCTATTACCATCCCCATGAGCTGTTGAAATCAGGAGGGGCAGTGTTTCCTTGCCTCCTCCCCCCAGACTATCTTTCTGTTAAGGGCCCATCAATGCCCTGCTGCATGACTCAGAGATAACTCCCTCCGGACCATCTTCTGTTAATGAGCCTAATCAACACTTGGCCTCATGACTCATTACCCCATTGTGAGATGCTCCACCCAGACGGAGGAACCAAGCATCCCATCCTGGATATAATCTGAGATTCTGAACACCAGAGAGAACCTTCCCACTGGATTTCCAGAGGACAGGAGCTATACAGCCACCACTGGACCTGAGGAAGAGCAGACCCTTTTTCTACAGGATCACCACTTCAGAGGACTGCAGCCACCATTCTATTGGACTGCTACCACCACCCTGATTAACAGGGTGTCAGGTTGTATCTTGACTCTGTCAGTTTGAGCCAGTGTTTTCTGCCTTTATTTTTGTTTTCCTATTAAATTGTTATTCTGACTTGGTGTCTCTCACTAGTTTGTTTTCAAACTAGTACAACTGGTCTGAAGTAGGCTAGCACAAGACGTGAATACCCAAAAGAAATTACCACAGCACTCAGTAAACTGATTTAGGAAGAGGAATGCAAGGGCAAGAGGAGAGAGAAAAATGTGAGGAGTCCTCTAGCTAGAAGAATCTTAGTCTGTCACCAGATTGTCAGATATGACTTTATAAGACAACAAGAGGAAATGGCAATATTCCAATTACTAAAAAAACCTCCAAATCCCATAGAAAAACAAAATTTCAAAAATCCTGTATTGTAAATCACCATCAGTTCCAGGAGCTACTTTTTTTCACTCCATGGAGAAACACTACAGATCATGTTTCATGGCACTCACTCTTCTGTGATCCTGGCAAAGTTGAGAAGCTTGTTGTGTTACTGCTTAGCCTGGCCAATTCCTTGGGGCAGCTTTGGACCCTTATACTACAAAGGTTTGTTTTTTGGCAGACAGTTTTGGCTTTCGCCAGAATTGTCCCTTTTGGGATATACTGCTAAATATGTATTTATTATGCCTCATGAGAAACTTGCCTGCACTATCTCCTCCTCACCTGTCCAGGAGCTTTTACAGTAACAGTCAGTGCCTGTAGCTTTCCTTGTGATACATGTCTGTCCTTGATTGGGAACCATGTTCTATTGTGTCCCCAGCTTATGATTAATGGTCCTTGAAGGAGCAGGCCCTTCATACCTGTATCCTATACTTCTGTGTGGGCCCCCACTCTGTTCGACGTCCTCCTACCTCATCTTTGAGAGCTACATGAATAGATCATAGACAATTTGTCACCATGTACTGTATTTTTAATGGGCTCTCCAAAACAAAACAAACCCCAAACCAATCAAACAACAACAAAAAAGACAGCATGAACTGCAGAGTCATTCCTCATAGCAACTACTGCAGAGGGAGGTCCATGGAAGGGTCAGATTTGCTGTGTTCTTCAAAGATTGGCTTTTTCCCCTGAATAATCCCCTTCAAGTGGTATCAGAGTAGCAGTGTGAAAGCCATGCGGTTTCTAGAAAAGAATCTGTTTCTCAGACCTTCAAGGTGAGGAAAAGCTCATCTTGATGGTATGTTTCCCCTTTTCCAGTCAACGGGCACCTCACTAAATTGCTGCAGTTTCTCAAATATGGAGGATAGTGGCTTAGAAACTTCATCTTGCAAGACCCACTGATGTATCTCATCAGGTCCCATCAGCCTGTGCACCCTCAGGCTACTTAGATGTTCTTGAACATGATCTTCTCCTGCAGTGGGATGTTGTCATTCTTCCAGCTCCCCTGCCTTGCTCGCTGCAGCTGGTGTGGGTGGGGCTTTTTTCAATGAAGACTGAGGGGAAAAAAATGCTGTTGAGTGCCTCAGCCTTCTTGATATCCAGGCAACCAGGTCTCTGGCTTCCTTCAGGAAAGGGCACATGTTTTCCCTAATCTTCCTTTTCTTGATGACATACCACTGTACCTCTGTTTTCAAGGGAGGATGCTTTGTTCCAGTAATTTTGTGTGATTCAAAGAGCCCAACTATGGAATTAGAATGATTTTAAGGAAAGAACAATGATATGTTTTAAAGGCAAAATAGTATTGTTACTCAGATTGGAGAGAAGTTTTCTGAAGGGGCAGAGAGTTATCTGGACAATTTCTTTTAATTAAAGAGCACTGAAATATTAAGAAGTATTCAAATGATATAAAATAATTTAGGTATATAGAGTTTAAACTGCTTTGTTATCTTCTAGATAATAAAGAAATGGTTAAGAAGCATGAAAAATAAAACTAGTATCTGATAGAAGATTTTATTTATTAAAAAAACCTATAAAATATGTTGTTCTTATAATGTCTTGCAGTGAAAATGTGTTTATAGAAGTAAAATGTTCAGTGAAAAAATATCCCTTCAAATTCCTCCCCCCCCGCCCCCCATTTTTAATCTGAAAAAATCTTAAACTAGTAAAACTTTTGCAGGCAAAAAAAAAAGAGATTTTGAATGCAAACCAGTATAAATAATATAAAGATATTGCTGCACAAAGAGTATTGGTACATACAAAATTCTGAAATGTAAACTTAAGCTAGAGAAAAGAATGAAGAAATGTTGGAAAGTCTGCAAAATAATCTCCTTTTCCAGAAAATAATATCAGAACTGTGATTTTTCCATTTATGAATTGAAAATCAAAACTCAGAAGAAAATTGAATCCAAAAGCCTGATAAAGGTCTAGGAGGGCTTTAGACATGGTTTCCTACAAAGTGAAAAGATCTAGACAAGAAACTGTGAGTTGTATTCATCATTAGCCATTGGGGGAAGGTGCAAATGTTTATCATCAAAAAGCACCTTGTTGTACCTGTCTGAAATTGTGAAAGGAAGGTTTCTCTGATACAGAACATGACTCACAAGATAGTTAACTTGAATGAAGCTGGAGCTGTTGTCTGTTCAACACCACCTCTGTGAAATACTATTCTCAGCTACAGAATTTTATCCGATTTCTAAAAATTGTTAAGCTATTAGTTTAATATTTTTGATACTTAAAATTTTAGATGCACTTTTTTAAAGTACAACAACTAAATTTATAATAAAGTGATTAAAAGTGTACTATAGATTTGTTTTATCCCAGTAAATTTCATTTTGGTTGCTTTGAGATAAGCAGATGGTACACAAATTGGGGGAAAAAAATCATGCTTATCCAGCCCAAATACTACTTCTAAAACAAATCAAAGTTTTCATGCAGTGAAAACTAGCTAAAATAAATTCCCTGAGATGAACTACAGTTTATAAATTTTTCAGGCAACTTCATATGTTCGCTCCTGGTAGAAAGTTATTCTTTCTTCTGACCAAAACAAAAAATGCTAAATAAATGTGTCCTATTTTAAAAGCACACATTATTTTCAGGCTGAAAAGATTTCTTTCAATTTGCCAGAACTGCCAACTTGGCCAAATTTCTTCTCCAGGCCCACGGAAATATTAGGAAATACAGGTTAGATGTTGTTGGCTGATGTAACTAAAAGCTATTAAGAAGCTTTTTCCCTACCTGTTATCTCTTGTGAATGAAAGTCTTTCTCAAGATGCATTAATATAACATTTCTTTTCCAGACTACTTTAGACTATACTTCATTAAATCTGACTCTTACCTTCAGACGGCTTTCTTCATCTTTCCTTAGACAATCCCTTAACCTTCCTGCAGTACTCCTTCTACATTATTGGTATTCACCACAGAGTGCTGGTGTCACTATAGTAGAACAAAACTCATGACCCAGATACATTCTCAAATTCTTCATAAAGAATCAAAAGTTAGCAAAAATCTCAAATGGTGAATTTGGTTTCTTGTAACTTGCGGTTTTGAGGTGGTTGTCTCTGTAAGTCCACACATGCTGACTTTTACCAGCAGTTTTGTATATTATGTCTAGTGGGGAGAAACACTTAGAGTTTTATATTCACCCCTTAGAGACTATGACGTGAAGGAAATGCAAGCAGTCTGTATACATCACAAACTCCTGTTCCAAGGAGATACAGACCATGTGGAAATGTTGGCCTACAACAAGGTTGGCCTACACAAGCAGTTCCTTTCAGAAGTTCAGATCTAGACCAACAGTCAACTTTTAAAATTTTTTGTAATCAGTATTTAGTATCATCTTGCGTTCATCTTTTACCTCTTCATACCCACTTGTTCCACTTTTTCACCAGGCACCTTGTATTCTCTCACCCTCAAAAGGTTGTAATCTGTCTCTGATTCCTCTCCAGCATCCAGCTGTCTCCTACCCATGGTGATCAGTGTTTTTACACTGTGAGCTAATGAATAGCTCTGCAGGTGACTGGCTTCAAAGCTGATAGGCTATGCCAAAAGGGATATACGCTTCTCAGTGAAGCCAACGAAGCAGTTGGCAAGGTCTGAGCTTCACAAATAGCTTTGATTCAGCCCTTGCAGCTTCAGATGTGGGTAAAGGTTGACTAATCTAAACTTCAGAGAGAAGGAGTCTTCCCTAAAGCTGTTAGGAGAAGAAGACAATATTCTTATGAGGAAAGGAAAATTACACAGAAGGGAGAAAAAGACTAGACAAGGCATGTATGTAAATAAAGTAGAGAAACTACATGACAGAAAAAAAGATCAAAAGAAAAATCATAGCAAAGAATTATTTAGGTTGGAAAGGACCTTTAAAATCATTGAGGTCAACCATCAATCTAATACTGCCAAGTCTACCACTAAGCCTTACTCCTAAGCACCTCGTCTACACAGACTTTAAAACCATCCAGGGATGGAGACTCCACACTTCCCTGAGCAGCCTGTTACAATGTTTTGCAAACCTTTCCATGAAGAAATTTTTCCTACTATGCGATTCCTGTGGCAGAGTTTGAGGCCATTTCCTCTCACTCCGTTGTTCATTACTTGGAAAAGGAGTCCCCACCTGCCTACACCTCTATTCAGGTAGTTGCAGGGAGTGATAAGCGTTTTTTCTTATTTTCTCCATCCAAAACGCCCCCAGCTCCTTCAGCCACTCCTCTTATGACTTCTGCTCCAAATGTTTTGCCAACTCGGTTGCCCTCTCTGAACATGTTCCAGCAGCAAAATGACCTTCCTGTAATGAGGAGCCCAAAACTGGACACAGGATTTGAGGTGTGGCCTCACCAGTGCCAAGTACAGGGGGACAATCCCTGCCCTGGTCCTGCTGGCCACACTGTTGCTGATCCAGGCCAGGATGCCATTGGACTTCTTGGCCACCTGGGCACACCCTGGCTCATGTTCAGCTGCTGTCACCAGCACCCCCAGGTCCTTTTCCTGTGGGCAGCTCTGCAGCCACTCTGCCCCAGCCTGAGGAGCTGCCTGGGGTTGTTGTGATCCAAGAGCAGGACCTGGCACCGGGCCTTGTTGAACCTCACACCATCGGCCTCAGCCCATGGTCCAGCCTGTCCAGATCCCTCTGCAGAGCCCTCCAGCAGATCAGCACTCCCACCCAGCTTGGTGTCACCTGCAAACTGCTTAAGGGTGCACTCGATCCTACTGTCCAGATCATCAATGAAGGCATTAAACAGAAGTGCTATCAGTGCTGAGCCCTGGGGAACAACACTGGTGACCAGCCAGCTGGATGTAACTCCACTCACTGCTGCTTTCTGGGCCCAGCCACCCTGCCAGTTTTTTTACCCAGTGAACAGTGCAACTGTCCAAGTCATGGGCTACCAGTTTCTCCAGGATAATGCTTTGGGAGATAGTGTCAAAGGCTTTACTAAAGTTAGACAATATCCACAACCTTTCCCTCATCCACAAAGGTGGTGATTTTAAAGGTGACCCTATTATAGAAGGAGATTCACAGAATGTCTGTGTTGGAAGAGACCTTCAAGATCATCTAGTCCAACCCATCAAGTCAGTCAAGCAGGACCTGCTTTTCACAAACCAGACCCATGCTGGCTGGGCCTGATCCCCTGGTTGTCCTATATGTGCCATGTGATGGTGCAGGTTGATCTGCTTCATGACCTTCCCCAGCACCAAGGTCAGGCCTGTAGTTTCCCAGATACTCCTTACAACCCTCCTTGTAGATGGGCATCACGTATCCCAGCCTCCAGTCAACTGAGGCCTCCCCAACTGGCCAGGACTGCTGGTAAATGATGGAAAGTGGCTTGGTGAGCACTTCTCCCTGCCACCCCCAGGACCCTTGGTGGATCCTATCCAGTCTCGCACACTTGAGCAAACCTAAGTGGTGTAGTGGGTCACTGAACATTTCCCCTTGGATTATGTTGGACTATGGATTATGCTTCTCTCTCTCTTACAGATCAGGAGGCTGGGTACCCTGAGAACAACCGGTCTGACTATTAAAAATTGAGACAAAGAAGACGCCAATCTTTTCTTCATCCTTTGGCACTGTTTCCCCCCTCATGTAAAAAAGGCTGGATATTCTCATTAGCCAGCCTTTGTTGTTAATATATTTTTTGAAACATATTTTTGCCTTTTACAGCAGTAGATAGATTAAGTTCCAGTTGGGTTTTGGCCCTTCTGATTTTCTCCCTGCATATCCTCATGACACCCCTGTACTCTTCCTGAGTGGCCTGCCTAGTCTTTCATAGATCATAAACTCTCTTATTTTTCTGGAGTTTGGCTCTCTGTTCAGTCAGGCTGGTCTTCTTCCCTGTTGGTCCAACTTCCAGCCCGTGGTGACAGCCTGGTCCTGCACTTCTAGGATTTCTTTCCTGGAGAACATCCAGTGTTCCTGGGCTCATTTGCCCACTATGACTGCCTTCCAAGGGACTTTCTCATCCAGGCTTCTAAACAGGACCAAGTCTGTCTTCCACAAGTTCATGGTGCCTTGAACCTTGCCACCCTTCCTTGTGTCTCCGACAATGAAAAGCTCTGTCATTTTGTGATCACAGTGGCCTAGAGAGCCTCCAACCATCCTACCACATCACCTACCAGTCCCTCTCTGTTCACAAACAACAGGTCCTGCAGGGTGCCCCTTGTTGACATCCTGACCAGCTGTGTCAGGGCATTATCTTCCACACACTCCAGGAACCTCCTGCACTGGTTCCTCTTCATTCTGTTGCTTTTCCAGCAGACATCGGGTAGGTTGAAATCCCCCACAGGAGCAATGGGCAGTGATTGTGAGAGTTCTCCTAGCTGCTTATAGACTATTTCACCTGCCTTTTCTTCCTGGTTTGGTGGTCTATAGCAGACACCCACCATGGTATTTGTCTTTCAAGTAAAAACTTGAAGGAAAAAGAAGAAGAAAAATCTACAAAAGAAAGACTTCATTAGCAATGATTTTGTGGTTACCAATACTGGCATATGTGAAAGCAATTTATCCGACATATCTAGAAAATTCTTTGCTATTATAAGCCTGAATGTGCATTAAACTGGACTTTTTTTAATACTGTTGGGTAAATTCAGGGAATGAATTATTTACCTGTCAGGTCATCTTTCATCAGAACTGACTATTGTAGAGTTCAGTAAATAATCATGTGAATCTTTTTACAAGAACTCTCTTGCTATTAATAGCATACAGGCCACTTGTGTACCTGCGAGGAAACGTCTTCAGTATTCATAGTCCAAAGAAACACTTGTATTTAAAAATGGGTACAATGATCTGCAAAGCTTAGTCTTTGGTGTGATGCAGTTTTCTAGGGCTTTATCCAGCAGTTCTCAAGGAAAAGGTCGGTCTGTTTCCTCACCCTTAGATACTTTGCCAGTCTAATGGCAGTTCTGAAAGGAAAACAATCGAGATACTTTTCAATGAGACTTGTGGTACTGGGCTAGAGAATTGTTAAGAAGAACTGTTATGTGCAACTGGATGGAAGGACAAGGAGTGATGGGCTGTTTCCAAATCTCTGAATCTGTGTTTTGAGCTCTATCACTGTTTAACAAATTGCAAATTACAAGGTGACAACTTGGAAATGCCGTCTCACACAGACACTACCTATTTTTAGTCTGGATGTTGTCCATGTTTGAAAGAGAAAACAAGGTATTTCAGAACACCATCTTACCTTGTATATTTAGTATTCTGTAAGGGCTTTTTTTCCTAATTATCTCTATTCCTTGTATGCTTTTGCATTTCAAGCCCCTTTGGCTAGTAAATCTGCAAATAAACAATAGCTTCTGTCTGAAGCCAGAGGTTTCTGAATGCCTCACAGAAGTGTTCTCATCCCAGCTGTCACACTGTGCAGCTGCCAAAATCTGTTGTGACAAATCACGGCTCTGAAGGTAGATTAGCAGACATTTATCATCTTTGTTTGTAACAAAGAAAATGCAAATGTACCTTAGCTTATAGTTTGTTTCACTGAATCCTACTCTCTTAAGGTGCATCACTTAAATCTCCTTTTGGTTTCACCTTTCTCACAATTTCACAGAACAAACATGAATTGAGAGTATACATAAATACATAAATATACTTTCTCTCTTGCTCTGCCTACTTCTGATGGAGTTGATTACATAAGATGAAGAATAACTGAAAAAAATCAACATTTGTCATTCTTTTGATAGACATTTATGCTATTGTCCCACATATAGATAACATGTGCAGTAGCAAAAGGTTCCTGCTGTTCCTTCATTGTTGTTCTTGCATATATTCCTACATATTTACAAAAAAAGCAAGGCTGAAGTCAGGCATCCTTTTGTTTCAGGTGAAAAGTTTGATCCTTATTGAGCGAGAGCACTTACTTCACTATCTTGGGTCAAACTCAGTGAAGTTTTGCCTCCTGTTGGTATTAGATTGTGCCTCATTAGAGAATGTGTTATTCTGCAGACAGATATCACTCATGATCATCATCCCAGTGGCTTAGATCACAGATCTAAGATCTTAGATGGTTAGTGGGTTTTTAAATCTTTTAAAGAAATGTTCAAGCTCCACACACTTTATCTGCGAAGATATAAAAAAATACTTTAGTTTTTGTATATGCCAACGAGATACGTACTTTTTGCGACCCCTAAGGAAGTAGTGCATGGACTTCTTTATGGTATTTGTGGGTAGCATGTTTCTGTCCACTGCTTGGGTTAGGGTAACTCAAGCAATAACAGAAATGAATAACAGATGAGATGTAAAAACTTCAGCTTTCTTGAATAAGTTGTGTTTAGGAAAGTTAAAATCCTTCCCATTTTTGGAATGAATGCTCTTCTCAAGTCAGCACAGTTTTCACAGGCTTTTCATCTGCACAGGCAGACATATTAAGAGAATAATACAGTTTCATGTATCAAATTGTTTTCTACAAGTGATGATGAGCTATATAATTTGCAAACACAGTAACAGCAAACAGCCCACTGTATCATACCAATTAATTGCCAGAAGCAGACTTTACACTGTATCCTGTGGGAAAATAGCATTTGCATTTCCCTTAAAACAAAAGATTAAGTCTTCCTACTGAAAAATTAGTGGCAGCTCTGCTTTTAATTTTACTTGAAATTCCCTCCTGTGCCTGCCACCATGCATTCCAGAAAATGTTGGTGGGCAACAAAGGGGCAGTCTGCTTTCAAACTTACAATACAAAAATGTTGAGAAACAAATTCTGTTCCTTCCATGAAGGTATGGAAGGGCTTACCTGGAGGCACTGAAATATCAAGGGTTTATATGAGTGCAAGTGAAGATGGGATCTAGGCTAGGATTTATTTTTTTTAACTATGAAAAGTACATTCTTCCTTGCAATTGTTGGGTGATATGGTGGTGGCTTTTTTAATATGAACTTTTGATAAGTTAATTCATAATTTTCAGTAGCAGTTGAAGGATCTGAAAAATCCTCACAAGACAGTGATGGAAGAAGTTGGAGATACTCTGGTCTTCCCTTGCCCAAGTCTTCGAGAGGTAGTTTATGCTTCTGCTAGCAATGTTCAGTATACCAGATACCATGTTAGCTCTGTAATAATAAATGACTGTAGTACCCAGCACAAGCTAAAATTTCTGCAAGAGAAATTTCTGCAAAGAAATTTCTTTGCTCCTTAGAAGAGTTCTCAAGATCCATTCAGTTTTTAAGGAGTTTTCTCATTGTTGTGGAGTGTGACAACAGTTGTAGCTGTTCCTACTCTCCCTTCCTGCTGTCACTTGCTCTGCATTTAGGAACAAGTTTTAGGGAGTGGAGACATGGCTACTGTCACTTTGAGATTGTCCAGCATTAAGAGCAAAAGAACAGTCTTCTGCAGGAGGATGCTTCCTACCCGTCTCCCTCCTTGCTCCTCCAGTTTTGCTGTTGATTAGCCTTTCTAAGTTTTTCATAATAGTTTTTACTTTTTGTTGTATCTTTGTGATATAGGAAGATCTTTACAGGTACTGATGTCCTAAAAGATTGTAGCAGAATCAGTCTGCACTTACATGAGGCCAGAAGGAAGAGTTTAACCAGCTGAGAGCTAAATTTTCCATTCACAGGTTTAAGGTGCAAAAAAGTGCACAACATGCTTTACTACACCATCACTATGAAACGAAGACCTACAACTCTACATATCAGCAGTTGTCTGTATCATGGAAGTACACCCCGTATTTCTCCTTTAAACTGTAGACAGGTTATTTTCACTGTTTAATCAATATGAACATAGTATCTGGACTTTAGAGAGTTCTTAGCCTGTTGGTATACTGGAAATGCCAAATTAACCAATCAGTTGAAACAGGAAAACTGTGAGTTTTCAGAGCTGATTTTTTTTCCCCTACTCATTTGCATATAATAAATAAACATTTTAATTTGCTGGCTCCAGAATTCCTTTTACATGTAAAAAAGGTCTGTTTGCTAGAAAAGTGCCCTCTTAATATGGTCAGTATATACAGTGCTTCTTCTGTAGCTTTGTAGAACCTTTAGGATGTAGCATAAATGCCAACCCCCCTGAATCAGTTTTAACTGCTAAAGCAGCATCTACCTCCAATCATCCATGATACAGTTGGCTCATGCTGACAGGTGGGAGATGCCTTTTTTGCTACTTTTGGTCAGGTTCTGTGTACGTTTTGTGACATTAGGACAGGGTAGGTTTTTTCAACTTAAAACATCCACCCAATGGGTGCCATGAGCAACATATTAAATTAGGTCTTCTTGAAAGTGGGCACCTATAACTCCTCATCACCTATAACTCCTTTCTAGCTTTGGCAGGAAAGAGGAAGATCTTGTTTCTGATTCTACTAGTAAATTTTTGACATTAGAAAAGAAACTCTAAGTAGAACCATGAGTACTCTATTTAGACAATATTGTGGAAGTGCAATTCAAAGCTGTGTCTGAGCCTTGGAGGGTAAGACATCATAGCTGTGATCTGTTTATATTTTGGGAACTGGAGAGCCCTGAATCCATAAAAGCACTGAGACAGCAGGGCTTCCCCATCACAGGAAAATGAGTTGTGGTTCTACTCTTTGCCATGCCCCCTCAGGTTTTCCTCAACCCGGGCTTTCAGGGGAAGCTCCAAGGACAATGTCTCCTGTTGCTTGTGACAGACCAGTTTACTGGTGAAGGCTTTCAGTGTTTCCATCCTTGAAAAGCAATGGGATACAGCCCTTGTAAACTGTGTATATAACAAGAATTCCTTGAAGTGTAAACATTTGCGTTACCAGCAGAGCCTTTAACAGCTAATGGGTTCAACTATGCAAAACATTCATCGTAAAGCTAAATATTGCCCAGCAGTATTTCAGAGAAGACAAGGCTTCAGGCTGTCCTAATCGGACCCTCCAGTACCTGAAGGGATCCTATAAGAAAAATGGAATGGAGAGAGACTTTTTACAAGAGCATGTAGTGATAGGACAAGGGGGAATGGCTTCAAACTGAAAGAGGGCAAGTTAGATATTAAGAAGAAATTCCTTACTGTAAAGGTGGTGAGGGACTGGAATACGTTGCCGAGGAATGTTGTGCCATCCTTGGCAGTGTTCAAGGCCAGGTTGGATTGGGTTATAAGGAAACTGGTCTAGTGAAGTACCTGCCCATATGAGGGAGTTGGAACCAGCTGATCTTTCAGGTCCCTTCCAACCTAAAGCATTCTATGGTTCTATGAAGAGCTGTATAAAGGAAATGAGAAAACAGCAGTCCCCTGTACAAGCATAACAGTCAATCCAGTACTTCATCACAGTACATGAAGATATCTTAAAATGAACTGTATGGCTATGGCATGGAATTTTCCTAGTGGTGATATACCATTTCTACCATTTCTATATTCATGTTTTCCTTATTAATATTTGTTTAAAAGTGTTTTGAGGTTTGCTCTTTGCTGCCAGTTTGGCAGCTCCCAGATGACATCATAAATATGCATTTATCTTTAAAATTAACTTAAAAATTCAAACCATGCCATATATTGCTTTGAAGTATGTAATCTAATAAGTGAGAAGGTATTTTCTTCATTGGAAAAAATAAAATCCACAAGGACTTGTCCTGATCTAGAACATTTGACAGCTTGCATATGTAGTGAGCAGGTAAAGATAGTAACAGATGACTTGGACATGGGTACAAAAAGTGATACATATCTTGAGTTACTTCAATTTCTGTAAAAAAAAAAAAAAATAAAAAGAGTTAAATCTTCTCTTTTGTTTTTTTTTGTCCAGCTGACCTTCAGACAATGTTTATATTACCATGTGAAAAAATGAACATTATATGAATGCATATGCCATTCATATGGGGCAACTGAATAAAATATGTTTTTAATTGTGTGTAAAAAAACCCATTGACAGTTAGTTACTTCTTGGTTACCTAAATCATGGGAGGTAAGACTTAGAGAAATACCTATTACACTTTGGGAAAACGATTAATATTTTTCCATTAGAAGCAATGTATTTTGACACTTGTCAGTAGGCTGCCATGATTTTGTAATGGTGAAAGTCAAGACTTTGCGCTGATTTTTGTTCCAGTGACTGACACGTTGACAACTCCCTTGAAACACTGAATGCAATAAATAGTACATAGAATTTTCAAGGAAATATTTAACAAAAATTGCACCCAAACTGATGAAAGTTTTCTCTAGAGTTCCCCAATACATGGTGTAATTTGAGAAAAAATGCTTGCCAGAGAAGCTGCTTGTAGTTGAGGTGTTTGATGACTGCTGCTGTTCAAACTTGATCTAGCTGTTACTCTCTTGCTTAATCCATGATCTGTATCTCTTTTTAGGATTGGAGGAGCTATGCCAACAGTCTTCTCCTATTTTTCGGAAGTGCTTGCTCGGGAGAAACGAGGTGAACACCTGAGCTGGCTCTGTATGTTTTGGATGATTGGTGGCATCTACGCTTCTGCAATGGCTTGGGCAATAATTCCTCATTATGGTAAGAAAATCCATAGAAGAAAGAGAAAGTCCTTGTGATTTGGAGTTCTTCTAGTATGAAAGTAAAGATCTTGAAGTACAGCTTAAAGAAGGGTCTCCATGTCTGTTCTCAAACTACTGACCTAACTGTTAAAAAGAAATTGATTCCTTTTAGAGGATTGATGCCTTAGGTTTTAACTTTTATATTTTCCAAATCCTGTACTGTGTAGTGTGTAACTCTGAAGTTTCTTGTGGCCTGTTAGCTGCTGTTCTCTCAGGCTACTTAGACATAACAAGCTCTCCAAGTAAACCTAGATTGTCCAAGGCCCCAAAATATGTTGACTAAGGCTTCTGAAGAGGAGGGCAAACTTGGGGTAGTTACATTATTAACTGGGGTTGTACTTGGAGAATTGATCCTGATGTGCAAATGGACCAAACTTACAAAAGTGTGAAGAACTGGTGATCCAGGGTCCATCTTAGGTGTAGCCTTTTGACTGCCCAAGGTATACCTTGAAGGCCCTTCAAATAAATACCTACCTTTATTCCCTTATTCTTGTCTAGTCTCTGTTTTTAGGTGGCCACCTCAGGCCTCAGGATATAGAGGGAATAGGTTGTACATCACATAAGAAATAATATATTACAAGATGCAAAAATTCACCAATGTCCATATTTAGTCAGAGTCTTCAAATTACTGAGAACCTGGACATGTGAAAATGTAATTGGTGTTACTGTTAAATCTGGAGAAAATAGATTATGTGGAGATTTGCATCAGAGAAATTTTCAATTGCTGGAATGTCAAATTAGTGTTCCTTTTGACACAGTGATAGATTATGAATTAAACATTCTTGAGAAAAGGAGTAAGAATTTTCTTAATGTTTGCAGCACTGAAATCTGGAATTAGTCTGAAAATAAATCTGTACAGAATGTTTCTTAGTAGATATTTTTAGTGGTGTAAAAACAGATATATGGAACAGAGTACATTTAAATGCTGTAGGGATGTATGAGGGCAATGGCTGAAGTTACACACACATGAAACATAAGCTACCTCGTGAAAGAGCTCTTTAACTGCCCTGTCATAGTTAAACATAATGTGGAGGTACAGATTCAGTTCTTTGTCTCCTGGGCTTGCCTTTTAGAACAGTTAAGTGCTCACAGTTCTCCAGGGTTGCTGAGACTGCTCAGGGGTTCTTAAAAATCAGCTTCTCAAGCACTTCTCCCTGGCAGGCCTCAAGCGAAGTAAAGCAGCGCTGTGAGTTAGCTGGCATCCAAAGCAGCTTTCTTTAGCCAAGCAATGAGGTTTATCACAGCTATATTGTGAAAGAGGGGGCAAATTCATGAGGTTTGCCCAAAGTGACGGGAACATTTAGCAAGTGGTAATGTCCAGAAATAAATTATAATAATGCAGACTAATCAAATACCTAGACTGTTGCATTAAAATTAATTTTAGAGTTTAGTACACTCAACCTGAATCTATACCTTCAACCTTGCCTTTTGACTTTGAATTGCTGGAAACAAAGAGACGAATTTGTGCTGACAAGGCACAATATGGATTTTTTTTTTCACAATTAGTAAATTGCACTGGATGACAAGTACTTTTTTGCTTTCCTGTGGACTTTTCTTTTCTTTATCTCTCAATGGAAAATGCAGACATTATGACAGACTGATTTACATAGGTTGTCTCATTTCATTGTAGATTTTATAAACAGCTTTATATCCTTTACTGAGCTGCTTTTAAAACATCACATAGCAGTATATTTTAATGGATTCACAAAAGCAGTGTTATTACAGGGAAAAAATTTCTTCTTTCTTTAGCAGTGGAAGAATATCAGCAACAAAAAGGAGCGCTGCACTGGTTTGTTGCTGCTGTTGCTGTTGTTTTTTCCACCTGCAAGAATATTTGTTAAATAATATAAACCAAAAGAAAATAAAAAAAAATTTCAAAATATAGTATTCTTTAGTGCTAGATGTAAAAATCAATATTTGCAGTTTATTAAGGTAAGTTATAATGATCAAAAGAAGGCCAAAAAAATCAAGCTGTAAACAACAGAATCCTTTTCACAGTAAAAGAAGTAAGCTCATACAACATTTTGGCAAAATTAAACAGAACATATTTATGGGTTTTAATGAGGTCTTTAAATTGTCTTTACTTTTAAAACAGACTTTTTTGTTATGTTTGAAATTTAAAAGCTAGTCTTAGGTCCTACTAAAAATGTGAAATCACTCCAGCTCATTGCAAACTATTTTGTTGTCATAATGCTGTGCCAAGCTGCCAGATGTTGCCAAGGGCTCCCAGGGCAAATCCTGCTCCAGAATTTGGGGAGTGTGGTCACACATTGCTGTCCCCTCCTAGAAACATTCCAGGTCAGACAAACGCCCATGCAGGTGTCTAACCATTTGTATCACATGCATTTACAAGGAGGCTCTTACAGTATTTTCTCTTTTACAATTTCTACATGGTTTCCATAGATTTATTTTGCCAGAATTAAGCAGAGATAAAGATTTTCCCCCAAATCACTTAATGTACTTCTCATCATTCACACCTTCACTGACCAGAAAGCAAAGCATAATTTTAAACAACTCTTCCACTTTTACACAGCACTTATAATTGTGCATGGGTATTTCTGTGTTCTTTGCTTCTCACTTGAGGAGTTGACAGCATTTGTTTTTCTCAGCTGGACTCAGAAGTTACTCAATAGCAGTGAATGAAGCTCCATCCATAAAAAAGCAATCAACTGTCATTGAGCATAGTGGAATTATATTAATAGTAAGATATCAGGTCAACACAGTAGAATAATTTTGAATATTCTTTTCTTCCTTCTTTTACCAATGTATTCCTTTCATTTGTACTCCTTCTTATATAAGCCACTTTAAAAGAGTCCTAGATTCATAAGTATACATTATCTAGCCCAAGGCAGACAGTGAAGCTATGTATGCATGTAAGTTTGCCAGTTGAACATTTAGCTATATCCTTCTGGGAGAAAACAAGGATTATTCTCTATATGTAACAGTTTATCTCTGTTGTTGTTCGAGCAGCACAGGAGAGTCTGAAACAGGCGTAATGCTCTGAAATACAAAATAAAGTACTAATAACTGTTGTCTTGATATCAGCATCTTGTTAAGTGAGGGATTAGTGTGATGCAGTGCTGCAGTGACCACATATGGAAAGGCCAATATCATCTGGAAGACAAGAATCTCTTTAGTAGGGGTTTTTGATTTATGTATCTGTTGGCTGTTGTTTAAAAAATGAAAGTTTATGTAGACCTGTTCAGGGTCTCCTAAACTCGAGCTCAAGCTGTGAAGAAGAAGAAACATCTGCAGAGAAATGCTTCTAATTGCAACTAATTTTAAAAATACCAGATTAGACTGCTAAGAAGAAATTCCTCTCTACACTGTTTATATCAGGCTGGATAGGAGGAATAACAGTCATTCTGTAAATATATTTGCAAGTGCAATTTTAATTTTAGCATCCTGTTTCAAGGTAGGGTAGTTAAAAGACTGTCAAATGCATCAATTGTGTATTACAATAGACTTTAAAAATATTCATTTTTCAAATAATGAAGAAGTCTAAGACTGCGAAATTTTAGTTTAAAATCTAGACATTGATGTCTTACAATTTTTTGACACCAACTTTATGTTTTAGTCGGAGAATAGGAATTTAAAAGAATTGTGAAATTCTTAATTCTTAATTTCATAATTCTTATGAAATTCTTGTTACAAATTATAAACTAGTCACTAGTCACAAATGATACTTCTACATCAGTCATTAGAGTTTTACTAAGAAAGCCATTCTTTCCCAAATGGATTTTTTTTGAGAGAGTAACTTCTTTACAGTAACACAGAGCTTAAAAATACAGTGTCCAAGTAATGCACTCACTCTTGACTTGCAAAGCATTGTATTTAAAATATTAACAATATCTTCTATTTTAAAAATGTTTAATTATGTCTCCTACTGGAAATTTTTTGTATTCATTTCCTGGTCTGTAAAATATATTCACTTCTATTCTCTCTGAAGTTTTTTTCCTATTACTTTTCTCCTGTCAATAACATTAAATGAGTTTAAAGGGCAGGAACTGGGACTTAATTTAGACAGGATAGAAGTTAAGTTTTGAATACAGTTGTTATAATGTTATTAACATTAACTGCCAAATACATTCACAGAATCTTCATTCACTGGATGTTGTCAAGGGCTCTTGAAACTACAGCCTGTCCTTAATAGTTTAGAACCACGCTAAATTCACTAGAGCTACCAATGGAGACCTGTTGTCTGTTCTTAATTCTGCTTTCCATAATTAGATAAGTCTTTTTGTAGACACAGGAGTCTATAATGGCTTCTGTTTCCATCTGAGTGCAACTGTGATGAGAATGGACCAATCTATTTCTCTTTTGAGTAAGAAGTGGCTTTCAAATTGGCCTGAAAAATATTTCTCAAGTTTGTAGCAGAAGATTGTTGCAGTAAAGCAGTTCAATTCATCTGAAGAAATTAAGGCTAGTGGCAATGAAAATGATCCTCTTATCACCTTTTTGCATGGTGGCTTGAGAAAAATTTTTGTCTTATTTCCAACGTCATGTTTGCTCTGTTTTTGTGTCATCCAATTGAAGATAAAGATAAACCTATCTTCAAAACTGCAATGAAATCCCCTTCTGCACGAAACCATAATGAACTGTATTGTAGTAAAACAGGCAAGGAGGTAAGCAAAGCTGCATGCAGCAACTATGCAGATGAGGAGATAGAGAGCTACTGGCTCACTGTGCAACACATAGCATGTACAGCATCAGGCAGTGTTAATGGAGGAATTAACCTTCCAGCCTGCTGCAGATCTGAGCATGGTGGACTAAAATTGTGGAGTGGCAATGAAATGAGAAAACCTTTTAACTCCGTTATTCTATCTGGGTTTTTGTTGGGCTGAAGGGTTTCTCAGTGGCACATGGCAGCAGTGGTATTGGGTTAAAAATTCCTACGCCAATGCTTTATACTATCAGTGGGTTATAGGCTTAGGGCACAGCCCTAACATCTAGTACATGGTATGCAATAAAGGCAGATGCATTTTAGGAGGCATCCATCTTCCAGCACTTCTGGTGAGCAGACCTGGATCCTCTTGAGTGGTAGGATCTGTAAGTATGGATTACAGAGACTGAGCTGATGTTTCTGTCAAGTGGAGGTAGTACAGATAATGAAAAATATTTTATAATGGTGTGTTGGTTAAGCGTATGAATGGAACTGCCATGGAAGTAGTGAAGTGTCAGGCATTGAAATTCCTGTTGCAGGGGCTGTTGTTGATTCTGATTTGAAGCAAGTTGAAGCACTGGATGCCCCCGCAAAGTTCCCTCACCCCTGTTCTATTAAACAGATACTGTTCCTTTGCGGTGTGTTGGGGTAGGCCAGAAAACAGCAAACGAAGGAAAAAAACAGAATTTAAAAAAAGAATAGAAAAAGAAGCAGCATTGAATATTCCCAGCACATGTAGGAAAATGCCTGCCTGTCAAACTGTTCTGGCTGGTAGCTCCAAAAGGAAGACAGAAAGCTTCTTGGCTGAATAACACTGCACTGGTAGAAACAGAAATTTATAAGATGGTTCTTCTTTAATTTTTAAAATTCTGGATTCTCAAGGAAAAAAAAAACCACCTCCAAGACCTTAATATTGTTTTTCTTATTTTCCTCAAACTTTTCTCTAATAGGCTTCCTTTTCATGGTAGTTCTGAACAAATTCATGTCATAGCAACAGCTGTCAGGGAAAAAGCTGAACCCAAGGCTCCATTTTCTATTACACAGTAGTTTCCATTCTTTGCAGAAGAATTTCATCAGTTACCCAGTACAAAGAGAAATACTGAAGAAGATGGCCTGGGGAAGAGCACAATGCTTTTTTTCTCAGCTGTAAAAGGCCCATGAATGCACCAAGAAATCTGCAGTCTGCAGAATTTGAAATCAATATATTGTCCTTTTTTCAGGTTTGGAGGAAATATGTGAACCAAAATTTAAAACCAAGAACAAATCTTCAAATTTGCCTCCTACTATTTCCTTTCTGATATATCTTCTGTCTTGAGAATAAACCTAAACAAATGAAAAATACCATTTGATATTTAAAGAAGTTAGAGCTTTGTTAAAGTTGAATCTGCACTTGCAATGAGACTGTGTAATGCTGTATAAATGGACTAGATCGGGCATAAAGGCATCTACTACCTAATGCAACATCTGTTGATCCATTTTACATTCCTCTAAGAGACAAAGTGATCCCCAGTGCGCTATGCTTCCCCTCTGCCAATACTTAATGCACTTATATTAATCTGGTATTCTGCAGATGAAGCTACATCTATACTTTTTTTAATCTGAGTTAATTAAAATGTGTGCAAGGCAGTTTCAATGTTAACTTGAGTTATCAACTTCTACTTGTGAATTGTTCTTCATTTGAAATAATCCTATTAGATTACACCGAATGTGTACTTTAAAAAAATCTTCATCTTTAGGAACAACAATAATGACAGAATACGGCAGAATTTAGAAGAGCTGCTTATGCAAATCTAACTAGGAGAGCAAAACAAACCACTTTATCAGGTTTCTTATATTCTGTGCTCTAATGAAGAGTTTGATATGGTCATTTCAATGTTTATATTTGCAAGCCCTAGAAGTTTAAGTAGCTTTTAGCACATCTACTTAGTGAACACTTAAGATGCTCATTAGTGAGCTTCAGATATAACCTTTTCCTTGGCATTTTAGGTTAAGGGTGAAAGAGAAAATTTTTTATGGAGAGGTTCAGTAAAAATCTAGCAAATTGTTTTGTGAGCAAAGAAGATATGAGGCTCGGTTTTCGAGGGGTTTCTGTCAATCACCTTTCGATCCTGGCAAAATCCCTTCTGCCCTCTCTTCCCCTATGTTGCTTACAAGGCACCATGGCAGTGCTTTTAGTTTGTCCTTGCTTTTTTTGGATCCCTTTCTGCTATAGTCTCTACAATTCCCCTTTCTTTCCCCCAGAACTCTGCTATAAGAACCATTCAGATGTCCACACTCGCACTGTGCTCCCTGGTGCAATACAGCCCTGTTCTGGCCTAGCTGCTCTCAGGGAGAAGGCAGCTCGTTTCAACCTGGGTCAGATCAGTGCCAAAGCCAATGGATGGGGTGGCTGTGTTGCAGTCCCCATCCCCAGGTAGGCTCCAGCATCCCTGAGGGACCACTGGTATCTCCTGCCTTTTCCTTCTTTTTCCAAGTGACTCTCTCTTCTCTGCCTGGGCAGCATATTTCACAAGGCTTTGGAGAATGTGATTATCTTTGAGACTATTGCTTCCTGTGATGTTTGATTGAGGTAGCTTAATGGCTTTAAAGAATGCTAGTGGAGGAACTGATGGACAGGTGAACAGACTGTTGCCATTAAGCATCATTGTTCAATGCCATAAACATAATTTTCCGCAGAAACCATAGTAATTGTCAGTCATTCTCATGACAATAAAAAATGTCAACTTCTCAGCCTTTCTCTTAATGAAAATTCAGTTTCACACAATGAATTGGCCTTGAGTTTAATTTAAGGAAAATTACATCCAAACCAATAAAGCTGCCTTAGAAACCTGTCTAGACTGGCCAGCAGAAGTACCTGCAGTGTCAGGTGTTAACCTTGTTTTTCACTTTTAGAAACAAATACGATTCTAATCTGATAAGATTTCTTTGTTAATATTTTCAATGTTAACTCATAAAAAAAACCACTTTTGATTTTGTGATTGGTCTACAACAGATCAAAAATTCATGTGATTGTTCATATACAAAAATACATTAATTTCCTCTAGAACATAACCTGACAGTATACATTCATCAACCACAATTCTGTATTATTTCTATGGCATGTAAAGCTACCTGCTTTGAAGAACTTGGTGATTGTCCTTTTAGTAACAGTTTCCTTTCACTTTAATAATATATTCTGTCTATGGATTGCATATACAACTGGAATATAATTTTTCAATTTGCAGTGCAGTTGCTTTTAAAATAAAATTAACAAATTCAATTGCAAATGACATTGGATTGGTTTTTTTCAGGAACTTTGTTCACACTTTTCCTCAAAGAAAAGTACTTTATGTTACTTTTGAAAAGCATGCCTACTTTAATGAAAGTAATTCCATTGAGGTCTTTTCAAATATCCATGCTTACCAGAGTATATGAATACAACATCTGACTATATTCTTTCTGTTCATACTTGTAGGAGAGGACAAAAATATGGCAAAACCTGATTTATCTTCCTTACAGTGTTTGTGTGCTTAGTATTTCCAAGACAACTCTATTTTTACACCTTACAAAGATGCCAGCAGAAAACAGTATAAAATGAGCAGTGATAAGCATTAAGATTTCATAGTGAGGGCTCTGGGCTGAGGTTTCCATTCACAGTTTCCTCAGCTTTGGTGCTGGGCAAGGTGAAGAATTGCTGCTTTCTACCACTCTCTGTTTCTCCCTTGATGTTTAAGTTAGTATTTTTTTTTTTTAGTATTGGGGCAATTTGTTTTCAGGCATTGAAAGCTTTGGCCCCCCTCTTAGTTGTTTCATGAAAATGTCATTGCCATATAATAAAAGAATAAGGAATTGCAGCTAAAGAGATCAAGGTTATATTTATATTGGTTAATTTTCCCACAGAAACATTATTTAGTTCAATCCGATATAAACATTTGATTCCTTTATTATTCTAGACTTTCAAGGAAGTCATGAAGCTGTATAAAAGAAAGAATGTAATATAATTCTCTGCATTCTTAATATATTGTATTTTCATTGTTCCCTTTGAGAATTGCATTTCAAATACTGGGACTATCTGTTCATACGCAAATCCACTTCCCCACTGCCACTATGATAGGCTCTTACTGAGAATCGTTAGTACTTGATTTGAGAATGCAAAAAAATATTTTGTTACAAGTCTTTGACAGAGGCTTGAATTCAAGGCTTCTGACCCATGGTTCACAGTATGTACAGAAAGGCCCCACAGAATGTACAGTAAGGTCAGAAATGTGACCAGGTTTGTTTAATTGACTGCTGTTAGATTAGAAGATAATTCCTAGAATGCACATCGGCTCTAATCGTTTGGTCACATAAAATACCTGCTTAGTCTATCTGTCTCTCTCCCAGTGATAGGATATTCCTCCTTTTTATTAAAAAAAAAAAAAAAAGGAGAGAAAAAAAGAGGCAAATGAAATAGCAAAAAATAGAAATAAGACAAAGCACAGCACTGAAATGCTCATTGAAAATAATATTTTTCTTGCAACATCTTTCAAGCAAAAAAATGTAATAGAGTTACATTTTGAAAGAGTTTCTTTAATTGCAGAGATATTCTGTTGTTACACTGCAGCAGCACACAAAAGGTAAAATGTGCCTCACTGGTAAAAGACATGTCCTCTTGGTATTCTTCAAATAATGTTCCAGCATTTCAATTAATGTTTTGTTTCTAAGTTAAGCTAGATAAGGAGGCTCCATTTTCTTTTCACAAGCTGCAGTGTTTCATTGTGCCTTTTACTGATTGTCCTTTTTGATTAATTGCTTCTCTTTCCTTCTTTTCCATGAGCCCATCATTTAAATATCCTTAGTTCAGATGCACATAAATCACTGGGAGTCCTGGAGCGGGACAAGAACACTTACATTTTCAATTAGTTTCCACATCTAACTGCTGCTTTCAGTAGTGTCTACAACAACGCATCACACCAAACATAGCACCATTTCTGATCTCAGAGCTATGGATAGACAGTGAAGGGCACCACACAAGAATACATAGATATCATTGTATCTGTATTTTTTTATATGGGTAGGACAACAATATGAAGAGATTTTGTTGCAGACAAGTGTTTCCTTATAGACTTTGTTCATAATGGCTACTACACAGGCATTTGACAATTTCACATTGTCTTCTTACAGAAGTGGATTCTGTCTGCTCTCAGTGATTTAGTCTTATTGTACTCTGCAGCATGGTCCAAACAGATGCCTCAAAATTAATGCAAAACCATTTTTCAATTCTTAAATAAAGTAGTGGGAAACTACTAAGCACATGTAGGAGAATGGAGGTAAAAAACTTAACACAAATTAAAAGTAACATACAAATGAATTTCATATGAAGTTTGAAGCACATTTTAGTGACATTTGGTTGTGCAGTCTTGGTGCCAACATTGGCCATGATATTTTGAAGCCCTGACAGCAGCATCTCTTACCATGCTGTCTCCCCCACTTCCGATATTAATTGCATCTGTTTGAACCATTTTCTCTGGAAAGCTTAACAGAACCTTTTCTTCTTAGACTGACAAGCCTGTGATGTTGTCAGTGTTGTGGCTGGTAGATGTTGCTCTTTGTTTTGCAGATTGTGAAGTGCCTTCATTGAACAGCTGCACAGAGTCAGACTCAAGCCAGGACTTTGCAGAAATGCCTGAGTACATAAATCTCTGGGGCCACTGACTCAGTCAGCCAAACAGTCAGATCAATTATGTGCCACAGTCCTTGTAATGAGATTTGCAGCTACATATTAACCCTTGGTAGCCTATTCTTTTTTATTTATTTATTTGTTTATATCTGAGTACTTAAAACATCATCTTTACAGTTGTTAAGTCTCTATTGTAAACTTTATGTAGTTATTGAATAGATCTTGTTTGTGTTGGAAAAATACATTTCAGTTTTTATGCTCACTCTTTATCTGGTTGTCAAGCTAAAAAAATTCAGCTACTGCTGTGGTTTTTGATAGCAGGGTTTTCATAAAATGCTTCTAGACCATATGGCCACAAAAAAAATTAAGACAAATATATCTTCCTTCCATAGGCCTTGGTTAGCCACCTAGTATCCTACAAATCCATTTGGAAAATGTCTAGTGGTCATTAAATTGAGGAAGGATATAAACCACTGACCTATTGCATCCCAGCATTATTTTTTTTTCCTAAGTCAATGGCATTGCTAAGGCATTGGGAAGATTGAAAATGTATATATGAAAGATCATCAGAGCAGTATCAAGAAGTATTGGCTTCCGTAGGACTGAGAATGGTGCCATATGATGTAGCTTTATAACATATCTTTAACTACAAGGAAATAATTTTCCAAATCTAATTTACGTGCAGAAATGTGACAAAAGCAGACATTTAAAGGAAAATAAAACATTTGAGCTTTTGATTACATGTCACAGCTCTTTTCATGTTTTGCATCTACACCCTGGACAAAAGTTTACCTGTGTTTTTCTACACTCATTTCTAGAAGTCTTGGGCAGTTTTCTCTGAGCAAGGGCCATGAGTACACATAAGGGAAATTCAGAACATTCTAGCCTATAATATGCATATTTACTTAATTTCAATAGCTACATGGTATTTCTCCTTTTAAATTTCAGGAGTATGCAATCGACTTAAGTTTCAGGAGAGATTTTCCACTGATTTGTATTTTATAAACTATGCGGTAGAGAGGAAGAAAGGTATTTTGAGAATGCACAAAGTAGAATATTTTAGAAAAACTGATTCAACATCTAAGCAGAAAATTACAGATATGCCCTAGCAAGCTTTCAGAATCTGTGCTCATTAACCAAAGACTGTAATGAGTGAGGATATGCCCACTTCTCAAGGAATATAATGATATTTGCATTCAGAATAAAGCCATGTTGAAGTTACTCACGCTCAATTCCTGGTAATAGGTGTCTGAAGTCTGGTGAAATGACAGGATGGTAGCAAAACTCTTAATGATGATTTACGTCAAGATGTTGCAATATTGTGTGGAAGTGCTTTTTTGGCAGGTTTCCAGTCCTATAAGATAGTTGCATTCCAATTGTGTTCAGAATTACTAAGGAGCACAATTGATCCTGCAGGCTGGTGGAGACATTACACCAGCACGACATCTTAGCATAGTGCTTTTCCATTATTTCTCCCTTGCTTGAGAATGGAAAGTTCTCAGTGGCCAAAGTTAAAAAAACAGAAGTAGAGCACTGCAAACCTGTCTCCACTCCTCAAGAGTGGCATTTTTTGTTCCTTTCCACCAAGTGGAATGCTTTACTCTTAGCCCCTATTTTCATGAAGAGTCATATCGATGGGTGCAATGCATAGTTGAAGTTGGGATCAGTCTAGGAAAGGCTCACTAAATTCTGTACGATAATCACACATCAGCGAAGCACATCTCCTGTGTCAAAAGAGTATTGATTGGATAGCAACCCTCAATCTCTTAGGAATGAGGTGCAAGTATCTCAAGAAACCATGCAGAAGGTTTTGTACAAAATTGATGTCTGTCTTCGCCTGTGCCCCTTACGGGGTAATGGCTTTGCATTTCATGTCAATGTCTTTCTTTATGGATTTTATCAGTACAATCTCCTCTGAAACTATCTGTATTTTGGCTCTGATTAATATCTTATTTTTACCCTTTTTCAGTGTTACTGAGGTCTTACAGCCTTGAGTTAAGACTTAACCTGTGTAAGTATTAGTGTTCCTGTTTTATAACAGGACATAGAGGTGCATAATATAAATACACAGAAAACCACAATAAAGCACTACAGATTGGCAAAAACTTGCCACATGATTGGATGATGTTCTGCAGAGTGGTGGCTTGGAGACAAACTAAATTGAATAAACAAACATAACTTAAGAGGCAGAGGAATCTTCATCTCCTGCCAACTGTTCTGATGTCAGCTAATTCTTACAACTACCATTCAAGGCAGAATGTTTCCTGCAAACTCTACTAAGACAAGACCTTTTTGTTTGTTTTTAACCTGCTATTTATATAGAGAGGTGATAATGTGTTTTAGCACTGCCTTACATCAGTTAAAATGGAATTTGTCCAGTTCTGTGCACTGTAGGCAAATGCTCTTGTTACTGTATCTTTCTCAGTCATATAGTAAGGGCTGAAGAGGCAGAAACAATTCTGAAAATGCCGTAAGCTGCTTCTTGTGAATGCACTTTACTCTTTTGCCACTGTTCATTATAACTATTGGAACAGTCATAACTTCTGAATAGTTGAGACAGTCCCCTGAAGGAGAGGATATAGGGTGACTATGTAGAAAATTTATAATGGTCAATTTAGTTGACCATTCAACTCTGGTTCTGTATAGCTTCTCTTCTACCCTGTTAGACTTCATAAAATATGAATGGATAATGAGTGATTTTGTCTTATTCATGTCTCTGTTTTATTTGGTTGGCCCAGTATCCTTCCCAGTAAAGAAGATTGAAGTGCATTCCTTTGTGTTCAGCTCAAGATACGGGCGTGCCATTCCCATTAGGCCCAGTAGTGGCAGAAGCCTACTGGTTTCCAAGACCATACAGGTTTTAATATTTATCTACTAGGGAGGCAAGAGAGATTCTTATTTCATAGTCATAGATAGACCAGTAATTAGACATTCTTCACTACTTCTAGCGCCTGCCAAGATTAGATGGATTACATGACTGGACTACTGGGTACCTGCAGTTCTCCTATTAGGGATACTGCTTTAATTTTCATATATGATTAAGTCTGTTCATCTCTTCTTCATTTTAAGTATTAACTTCTTGGCTGCATCGGCTACTGTGCATCGCCTCATCTTAATACAGCCATATATCAGGCCAAATGAAAGTCAGATTTCAGACAGACCATTTCAAACCATGCACACAACGACTTACAAATTTCCCTTACCTTTCCCCCACACCTACCTCCATGCCAGCATTTCTAAATATTCTGATTTAAAACTCATTTTTATGGGTTCTTTTTTTCCTATCAGGCCTCATATATTAGCATCTCCATGTCAAGGAAACAAACCTACAGCTCTGTTGATATTCTGCAGAGCATACATAAAATTACATGAAAGCCTGACTTGTCATTACTAAACCTCAAATTTTGGAAACATATCATACCATACCATTGTCTGAAGTATGAGGATACACAAACTTCCTCCTTAATGAAAAGTAAACTGCAGTGCTGTGCAAGAGTGTGTTTGATGGTATTTGAGAGCAAATTATTTTCTATGCAAGATCAGTTCTTCTTTCAGCTGTCCTGGGGATTGTCTGAATAGCAGATACTGCTACTGGAGTGACTGAAGACCTGATTTTCTAAGGTCTTCAGATAAATATCAATGCCAGCACAGTGAGGAGTTACGTGTCTGTGCTTACAAACCCCCTCCACTGTGTCAGAGGAAATGTGTCTTTAGAAAATGCTTTGTTCCTTCTCATCACAGTTTTAAGTGCCAGCAGACCGAGTCTAATGTGTTTGCAAAATACATCTGTTGAACACTGCTACTTTCTTCTCCCACTGAACTGGTGATCCTCAAGGGCTAATTGCCCTTGTGGCTAGAGAGCCACACACCTTTGTTAAGTTGCCTCAATCATGGCCTGACACACTTCGGCTATTTAATTTCCAAATTCCTTCTTCAGAAATTACCAGCAGCTGACCTGCTGAGACTAGGTTTGTAGAGTATCTAACTATCTATACAGGCTAAAAATAACACTGCTTTTCCCATGTGATATTAATAATTTAATCACAGAAAAGACAAATGTTCTATTTTGTGCTACTGGAATTTCACAGTAATACAACAGAGAAGAACTCTGGAAACATTATTTCTGCAACGGTTTAAAATAATGTTTTTCATCCAGTTTTGTAAAAATGTCTAACAGAGCTTCCTCAGCTACGTAATTTACCTGAACCTTTCTCTTTTTTTTCAATTTCAGCAGTATTTCACCATTATTCTAATGTGTAGCACTACAATAGAGGGGCTCAAATCCTAGATAACACTGACAGTTAAACTTGGTAATGCCAGGGCAGAAAAAATATAAGTGCAATAATAAGGTATTTAAGTGATGCAAGCTTCAAAATATTTTCAGTACTTAAAATTTTGCTTTAGCTTAGACTTGGGAAATACTCAACAACAGCATGTGATAGTAAAAGTCTCCCTGCAATAGTTTTAAGCTTTATTTGTTTTGAGTACGGTAACAGTGCCACCATGTGACAATTTAGAGCAATCATGCTTGTTAGTTACTGTAAGTATTTCAAACAAAAACATTGAGAATGAAGGCTAGAAAGCTGACTTCTGACCAAAGGTGGTGTGTTAAAACAGAAATAAGAAAAGCTATAAAATAATATAAATTATTATTCAGAAGAATCTATGAAGTCTATGAATTACTGTAAATTCCTTAGTTTGCTTTCTCTCCTATCCTTAAAGTATATTTCTGCATCTACTCCCTACTTTGATCTACTAAAAGACAGAAATCTATGAAAATTCGGGTTTTGGCAATTTATGACACTGCCATGAAATTAGTTCCTCTTATTCATACTGAATGACTAACAAAAATTGTCAAAATGCTCAGCCTTTAGCTAACCATGCCATAAAATCACAGTATTTGATTGGATTTTCTTTGTCAACTTTAGTGTCTTAGAAAGGTGTTCGTAAGCTTATTCCTCTAGTATATATATAAAAACCGTCTCCTTGCCAGCCAGTACTTGTATAGAGCCTCTGGGCACCCGTGTTTTTCATTGCCCACATTGGGCTTTAGTGTAACATGTATGAATCTGTAGAGATCTGTCATGTTCCTTGTAGCCCGTATTGTGGAAAGTTAAGCAAATCATCCCCATAAATCTGCTCTCAAGTAACATATCTACTGTAGTAACATATCCTTGTGCTTGAAGATACTTGCTGTTTATCAGGTACTATACATTTATAAAATTCATCTTAATGTGGACAGGTTTCCCTCTATATATTCAGAAAGTCTATGACAAGTGTTCTCTCCTTTGGAGCAAGAATTTTAAAATATCCATTTGATATATTAATATTATGGAGCTGTTTTGTGAGACAAGATTTTGTTGACATTGAGTTCAACTCATAAATTAGTGATTGGATATAGATTAGCATCTTGTACATTTTGATTTTGCTCCGCTGTGTGCTCCTGTGTTTCTGTAATCAGTAATTGCCATGTCTGTGATTCACTTGGCCTTTTCCAGCAGCCAGGAAAGCAGGAGGGTGGTATTTAGCACAAAGGTTGCTGCAGCAGCTTCAGATTCAGCCATGACAGATTTTGGGTTGCTCTACAGTACATTATTTCCAAGATGCATTTAGGCCAGATGATTTGCAATTCATAAAACATTGGGACTTGTCCCCATTCTCAAGATTAATGACTTAAATACAGCATAGCCAGGGAGCAAGGGTGAAGGTCGGCTCCAGGTTGCTGAGCAATGCACTGAATGCAGCCATGTAGGGCTGCTGTGCCTTTGCTACTGTGCCATAAATCAGGGGAGAAGGAGATTGAATTACAGCCAAGAACACAATTTCATTTAGTTTCAAGACTTATGTACAAAAGGAATGAAAGCCACTTTGTGAGCTAAATTCAGCGCTGCTTTAATGGCTCCATTTTCTAGATTAGCTCATGACCTGGGAAAAAGGATATGTTAAGTATAGGAATAAATCCAAACTTGCTCTGCATTTGAAATATATTTGTTTTGCTGATCTAGCACTGGAATAGATGGGAGGAGCAACCTCCAGAAAGCTGTGTTGCAGCTTGGACTTTTTTTCTACAAATTGCTTTTTATAATCCTGACATTCCCCTTTATCATTAATTCAGCAGATACATTAAATCACAAGATAAATTGCAGCAGCTAATACAGTATGTAGAGAAAAAGATGGAATAAAAGCAATAAAAACTATAATGAACATTTCACTTGACATGTGTTTTGAGGTATTTTGAGGTATTCAAAATATTCAGGTATTTTGAGGAGTAAAAAAGGTGTTTTGTAGGTTGTCACAATGACAGTGGCATGAACAGTGCATCTATTGCTTTAAATTAAGTGTAGTACGGTTCACTTATATTAATAAATGACAATTAAAAAATAAATTACCAACAGCATTTTCCAGGACTAGCTACAGAGCACAAGATGTTGCTGTTGCTTTATAACAGGTATAAAGCCAGGTTGATTTCATTTACTGCAGAACTGCCCTTTGTACAGAACAATCCCATAAAACATGAACTAGAGCAATGAAAGGCAGATTACCTGACTATACTGGTGGCTTTGTGTATTTCTGGAACAGTTTCTAATAACAAAAGCTGGTACCTTGACAGATACTGAACTTTCTGAAAGATGAAAACTCCCATCCTGTGCTCCCTTCCCTGCAGCACTAGCAGTTGCACAGCTGCCCAGAGAGTCAGATCAACTCACTGATCAGACCAAAAAGTATCATTTTACAAATTCTGCATCAGGTGATTTTGTTCTATATTTTAAATTATGTAATGAAGAATATGATTCTAATGATTAGAATAAAATATGTTTACAACAGCCAAAACACATGTGTGGTTTCTGATTGCCTAATTAACACACTGTAAACATTTTATTTATTTCCTTCCCTTCACAATTTAGATGTAAAATACATCCATATTATTTAAGATTTGAAATCCCATAAAATCAAATGTTAATATTTTCCAAAAATCAATGAAGAGTGAATTCTAATACACTTTTATGCCTTTCGTTTTGGTTTGTTTACATGTTTATTCTTAAATTTTAATTCCAGGTTTTATTTTGGAATAAAAATTAACATTAACTTTTAGACATCCTTGTTTAGTTGGAGGGACATTTGGAGCACTAAACTATGTCTATATGGAGCCTTTCTTGAAAAAAAATAATGTGGGATTCCAAGATCATCGTCAATACTCTTACTGATTTTATCCCTTTCTCCCTGGGGTAAAGGTGGCAGTGCTAAACAAGGCTGTAGAGCAAACTGATGTAATTTCAGAAACATAGGATGTTCATAGGAGACCAGAAATAAATACATTCTCACATCTTGATCAGCAAGATGTTTCACCAAACCATTGATAAAGAATAAAAATAAATTGACAGGATTTTTCATGTGGTAGTATGCAAGTACTTTAATATGAGAAAGAATTTTTTTTCCAATAATGTGTTTATGATCCACAGCATAGAATCTTTAAATTCCAAAACACACTTTAGATTTCTCAGATAAATACCTCCCTTGGAGAGCTATTTAAAAGGCCATTTGATATGATGTTCTTCCAGTTGCTTACTGACATTCAGACAGATTCAATCAACCATGTCTTTTGCCTAGAAAAATCAGATAGCAAATAATATATCAGATTAACCCAGTACATCAGTTCTTTGATTACCCAAGATTTCATTTTCTTCCAGTAACGTCTTCTGTCCTTTACCATTATTCTTATCTTCCACTCATCTTTTAATAAGTTATCCTTGAAAATTTTACTTGAAAATTTCCACTGTACTAAAGCCAGAATAAAAGGCCAGGTAGTTACCCAAATAATACTTTTCCCTTTCTTAAGATAAATTCTTAGTTTTCTTACAATTATAACATTTCAAGAGTCCAGTGATAATACACCAACCAACCAGATATTTTATTAAAATGCTGAACTACGAGCCCTCCAGTTTCACATAGGTGATTCTTATTAAGTGTTGAAATCAGCTTTGTAGAAACAGCTAATATTAAGGAAAGCTATGCAATTCCATAAAATATATAATACGAGTGTAGATTTTTAAGTCTCTCCAATTCCATTGTTCATAAAAAACCTATTTCTTTGTATATGTATTCTTATGCATGGTGATGATGTCCCTGTTTGGTTCACATAACTGCCTTAATACAGATTTTGCTAAGAGAATCGAAAGAAGCTTCTTCATCCCTGCATAAGAAAGTCTTTCATCCATAACAGAGCCATTTTCCAGCTTGACTAGTCAGATGCAAGAGGCTAAAAGTCATAGTGCAAAATTATTTTTTAGATGATCGATATTTGTGGAAATATATCAGTCAGGCTTCATTTAAATATAGGTATAATTTTGCATCTCCAAGAAGCAGCATATATAGGATAACACGTATAATACTCCTTATTTGTCTACATTTCATGAATTTCTGCTTCCACAGGATGGAGTTTCAGCATGGGCTCTGCCTACCAGTTCCACAGCTGGCGAGTATTTGTGATTGTCTGTGCGCTGCCCTGTGTCTCTTCTGTGGTAGCCCTCACCTTTATGCCGGAAAGCCCACGGTTCCTGCTGGAGGTATAACTTTCCAAACGGTTTCTAGATTCCAGTTAAAATTATTTCTGTTTTATATCATGACCTCTACCAAACAGGTATTTAGATGGTTCAGGGACTATACTGAGTAACTTAATTTCTATGTGTGTTGTGCTGAAATGTTTTGTTCTAATATTTAGGTTGGAAAACATGATGAAGCTTGGATGATACTCAAGCAAATTCATGACACGAACATGCGCGCTCGTGGTCAGCCTGAGAAAGTCTTCACTGTGAGTACTGCTTTTAAAGCTAATCACCTATCACATCAGCAACCCTGCTGACTGGTGAGGTCTGGAGGTCTTAAGTAATCAATATTAATATTCTAAATGACTAAGCCAATTTTTTGCACTCTAAATACCTAAATGATTGTGCCTAATCCGAAATACCTAAAATATTGTGAATTCCTACTGAACTTGTTATATATACAACATCTACTAAGATATCAGCCTTTGGCCAGGATATTCACAGGTGTATGAACCCACAGCATGATAATTTTATCTGGTGTACCAAGATACTTAATAGAGTCCATCTGTGTTATATTTATTAATATTTCACCCTTAGTAATAACAGTAGGCACATAGAAGTCCAAATTAGTTAGCTGTTGTGTTTTTTAGGATTTGGAATTTTTTTTCCATTTTTATCAGGTAAAATAATGATTTTAAAAGCTACATTTTCACTTCTATGAAATACTAATTTCAAACATTTAATATTCTCAAAATGTCTTGGAAGCTCAAATTCATTTTGTTGAGGCCTAATTATAAAGCCCTATTTAAAGTATTGATGGGTTGTTTCTATTGGAAGAGAAATTGCCAATTCAAAAATGGAATGTTTTTATGGCATCTTCCTCATTTATGAAGACTATACACAACAATCTTGTCTTCCTGGATACAGTGGGATCAAACAGCACTTTCTTTCTTTGAAATCCAGTCGGCCTCTCCAGCTTGTACAGTGCTGTGGTAGTATGTGCACTCTGCTCCCTCAGAGCCATGTGTGGGATGTTTTTCCTCTTCCAGAAGCTTTCTTCTTACTATAATGCACATATAATTTAATTAAGAAATCCTCTCAAAGGTTCTCTTTAGGAATGACCATCTGACCACATAACTTTATTCCACTGAGACTTGCAGTTTGTTGCCTTGGATGTAGTTTCTATTGCTTCCATTTAAATTTTTCCACAAAGAAGCACAAGAATTCCTGTATTTTTCTTGAAAGAAGGCTGGTTAGCACACTTACCATGACAAATCCACATTTATTGGTACACTGGTGACCTACCTCTAATCCCACCTAATCTAATATTTTATTTTGTGATTTAATTTATGAGTAAAGGGATTTGCCTAACGCCATACAGCTATGGCGTAATTTCACAATTGGCTCTTGCTGATCCGAGCTGCTTTCAGGCAGAATAAGCCTGCTCCTGGTAACTCCAGGGGAGGTTTTTTTGCCACTATTGATATTCATTGACTCATTTCTCAGTCAGCCACAGCACTGGCCCTGTCCCCCTTTAGTATTGGTTTGGGCACAAGGAATAAGACAGAAATGTGCTGGGAGAAAATGTGGGAGGAAGGACAAACCTCTCACGTCACTTTGACGTAATTGTAATCAGGTCCTAAAGCAGCTGTGGAGAAGAAAACAAAGCACATGCTTGTTGTTTCCAGCTCATGTGATCTAACAAGTCTTTGTCTCTGTGGTTGTTAAAATGTGACACTCAACCACTTTATCTACAGTTATTTTTGTAAATTGATCAGCCATTAATTTTGCCAGTTTCTGCCTTGAGCATTAGGGAAACTCAACCCCATATATCGAGATTAGAAATACTGTGCTGTGTGTCAAGGTTAGACATATACAGACATCCCTATTTTTAGCTACCATTAATATGATTAGAAAATGCATCATTCTCTTCTTATTGTAAAACATCACCACTTCATCTCATAAAACCCAGAAAGCAAAGAATTTATGCATAATTTTTTTGACATATCCTTTTTGTTTCTTTTTTTTTTCTAAATTAGTCCTTGATATTGTGATATTTTGTCTCAGTAATTTATTCACATAATTCTCCTAAGCTTTCTGTACTTCTCCTCTGCTTATCCAATGCCATTCCATGACTTAACACTTTACTATTTTTCTCCACTTCCTGTTGTTAGTTACATCAGACACATTTTGATAGTACGTTTTCTGACTCTAAGGATGATGTAACTTTTTCTCCATTACTAATATAGTTTTTTCTATAGTGTGATTTTCTTTTATGCATTTTCCTGTATTGTATTGATTTAGTATTTTTCTAGAAGCTTTTTTTCACAAGTTATGTTTATTCTTTTTACTTATATTATTGAGGGGATTATCTTCAAGCCTTTAGAAAGAGACAGCATCAACTGACAAGCAGTTGGGTTTAGAGTTAATCCAAAATGGAGTATTCTGGTTCCTGAATTAGTTGAGTGGGTGGCTCTTCATACTTTGGAGAATTTCTCCTGAAAGCAGTGACACTAACAGAGATGGTAATAAATTGAAAGTATCATCAATCATGGAACTACCCAAGTTAAATGTTTATGTACATGCTTTATTATCTTCCTGGGTTTTTAAAATACATATTCATTAGATCTCTTGGTTTAAAGATGTAAAAAAAAAAAAGCTTTGCATCCTTAAAACCAAAATTTTCTCTACTCCTCCATTGCCATGTATTAATTCTTTTTCCTGCAAATATTTTTCTTTGCAAAAAGTCTTGATTTTTTAAAATTTAAAAACATTACATACGTCAAACCATTGCTTTTAAACAGAAGCATCATTTTCATTAAAATAGGTTTTCTTTTCTGAGTTTGGTTTTTTTTCATTCTTCATATACTGACATGCTGAATTTGCATGGTCCAGATGGACTGTTGTCCTGACTCAATAGGACTTTTCATATGTTAAAGAACCACCAAGGCCAGGGAACTTTTGTCTGCAGTCACATACAGGGGTCCTAGGATACATGTTTCCCCCAGTCTCCACAGCTCCAACTGAGTCAGGTGCCCAGTATGGTGAAAAGGCTGTCCCTGTGCCCACAAGAGTGGGATTCAAAAGGCATCCCCTTTCTGCCCAGAGGAGTGGTATGTAAGGATTTCTGTATGTAGGAGATATCAGATAAGTTTTGAGGACTTGACTCAGTCTTTTGTGTAACACATTTCATAAAAGCAGTTTAAGAAAAGCTTGAGATCGATGGAATGATGAGACAGGATTACTGGACGAGGCATGACAAGAAGGCTACAGGCTTTAGAAAAAGTCATGATCTGGCAAAACAGTGAGCTGTAGTACTTCAGAAATGAGGGCAGTTGTACCTCAAACTGCTCAGTGGGCTTTCCTATGTTCTTGTTCATGGGATGAGGCTGCTGTTGCATCTCAAACAGTATACATCTGTAAAAGCAGTAGGCTCAAAACTAGAGCTTTATCATCAGTATTGCTATTCCCTGATGCCCTGTAATCCAGTGTGATACATTGGAGGTGGGGGCAGGGGATGTGCCCATTCTGTTAAGAAGAAACACAAGCTATGGCTAACTTCAGAAACTGCAGCCAAACACCAGACACTCAGTCTCTTGCTCTCTCCTTCCTTCTGTGTCAGTCCCTTTCCCCATTTTATTCATTTTCTTTCTGTTCTCTCCTTGTCTTCTTTTGAGATAAACTGTGGATGAATACAATGCCTTTTGTGATATCACTATGAAGCTGGGATCAGAGCAGAAACTAAAAGCAAAACCATACAGTAGTGTAAGTTTATCAGATCCTGTGTCTGGAAGACCATGCAACACATCCTTGTTCTCCTACACAACTGAGTAAAAGTAAAAATTAGCATTGTAGGATGCATTACATTCTCTGTCACTGGTAATTCTGTATTTTTCCCTGATGTCTGTTTATCTCATTTCACTTTAGACAAGTAGGTGATTGTTCATAACAGCAATAACATGCTTGGTTCCAAATCATTTCACCTCATCTCTTCTCTCTTCTCTGTTTAACACTAGAGAAAAAACCAAAATAATAAAAAGTTTGTCCAACTACTAATTCATGACATTTTGAATACTTCTATTTTCATTGCTGTGTCTTTAATCAAAAGGCTTCCAACAATGTTGTGATAGCAAGTCGAAAACAATTTGAAGGCAAATTCTGGACATGGTTAACTGGTGTTTTAAATTAATCCTATCCTTTGTAGCATCAGAGGTATATAGAACACCACTCTAGAAGAGTATGGCAGCAACAGCTTATTGTAGCCAGAGGAACTTATTTCCTGCATATCTAGAGCTTTTCTGAAACAGTTGCATCCATAATGACTTTGGCATTACAATGTGCTACTATTCCTTTATAAATCTAAAGCATTTCTAGTGTAGACACAGGTTGAGTATCTGCTCATTTTTAGTAGACAGGGTGTAATAAACCCCACCAATACTCCTCCATAGGCAGTTCATGATTCTAGAAAATACAAATATTTTTGTTCTGTTTTTATTTCTAGGTTACCAGAATCAAAACACCAAAGCAGATAGATGAGCTCATAGAAATAGAGAGCGATACTGGAACTTGGTACAGGAGGTGTTTTGTAAGAATCCGCACAGAGCTGTATGGTGTAAGTAACATCTCTGTTCATTCTGTAACTACGTTCCTCCTTTTTAATTAACTTTCAGAAATGAGATGGATTTGCTGAGTTCCTGCTGTTGATAGCTGCAATGCTACATTTTCCATGCAACTGAGGGAATCAGGAACCAGTGTAAGATTTTGGTTTCCTGACCCAGAAAAAAATGCAGGTGAATCACAGAGCTTTATCCCAGCTTCAGAGGAGGAAAATGCTGCATCCATCCTCACAGAAGTGATAGCTAATAATACATACTGATAGACATAAAAAGCACAAAATAACTATGTATTGAGAATGTGGATCAATATTCCACATGAATATATTAATGAATAAATTGCATAAACTAATGCCTTTATAAGGCATTGTATCTGCATGTACTTTTTAGGTATGTCAAATGTTTTACCAGAAAAATATTTTAGAGCTACTTCAGATTTTAATACAAGCTTGCTGGCACTGTGCTCATTATCCTTTTGTTACTTTTTTTGTAAAAACAAAATTGCATACTATCTTTGAGCCTTGCAATGAAAATTGAAAAAAGCCTCATTAATTAATATTTTAGAAGTTCAAAACTGTCTTTTCACAGCTATTAAAAGTCTGTCATTTTAACCTGTCTAGAACCATGATGAAGTGTTGCAAACCAAGGTTTGTCACGTTTTCCCCATGGAAAAGAAAAAATTCCAGGAACTGTCTACTTTTACAGTTACTGACCAAAAATGGAGCACTTGAAGATTGAAATAATATGCTTCAGCATCTTACTAAACCATCTTTTAAGGAGTTGCAGCTTGGTTGGCTCACATCCTTGTTACCTCACTAGACTAGACCCTGGGTCAGAGCACTTTCTACATTGCATGATGGGTGTTGGGGCCTCCTAGAACTCAACTCCTCTCCTCTCCTCTCCTCTCCTCTCCTCTCCTCTCCTCTCTTTAAAGGAAGGAGATCTTCTTGAAAGGAGAGAGGGGGAGAGATGAGAACACCATTATCAGTCAGCTCTTTTACAGTTACTGACCAAAAATGGAGCACTTGAAGATTGAAATAATATGCTTCAGCATCTTACTAAACCATCTTTTAAGGAGTTGCAGCTTGGTTGGCTCACATCCTTGTTACCTCACTAGACTAGACCCTGGGTCAGAGCACTTTCTACATTGCATGATGGGTGTTGGGGCCTCCTAGAACTCAACTCCTCTCCTCTCCTCTCCTCTCCTCTCCTCTCCTCTCCTCTCCTCTCTTTAAAGGAAGGAGATCTTCTTGAAAGGAGAGAGGGGGAGAGATGAGAACACCATTATCAGTCAGCTCTACTATACTGTCTCTGACCTTGCGGTAGTCCTACATTATCCTCATATAGTTCAGGCATCAATTTCTAGCCATGGCAGGTTATGATCGATCACACTCTGATTGTATCCCTGTTTAATTATGGAATATAGTCTGTCTAATACTGGGAAGTGAGAAGGAAATATTTCTGAGAAAATCCTTGATTTATTTGAGAAAGTAAAATGAAGCTGGCTAGAGATTAGGAAAGTTTGAGGTGATCAGAGTAAGGTTGAATTAATGTATACAGTCCACGCTGGTTAGTTAATAATTGACATGAGCCTACAATATGTTCTTGCAGCTGAGAAAGCAAATCACATCCTGGGCTACATCAAAAGAAGTGTGGCCAGAGAGCTGATCTGCTGTCTCTCATGCCCTGCAGAAGCAATCAAAGAAGAATCAAAAATTTTCTAGCCTTTAAGAAAGTTGTTCAAAATAAAATGTAAATAAATGTGTTTTGTAACGATTTACAGATTTGGTTGACGTTTATGAGATGCTTCAACTACCCGGTGAAGGATAATACAATCAAACTTACAGCTGTATGGTTCACCCTGTCTTTTGGGTAAGAGTGGTTGAGATTAAACCATTTTTTATAGCCTTGACAGACATAAAAATCATCTGCATGTAAATTTCTGACACTATGATCATCTGTTTTATTCAGGATCTTTCCACAAAATGTTATATTTGTCAGTTAGTCTGTTCTTGGTTGAAACTGGACTGATCAGGAATAACTTTTTTGAAAACTGACATCTTCTGGTGTCAGCATCTTTCAATAATTTTATTTTATGGAGCATTTTATTCTAATGGAGCAACAGCTCCATCACATAAGTGGCCAAGAGAGCTGCTCGTTCACACCTCACACAGATTTCTGAATGAGTGAGATTAGTGCCTGAAATTTTTCTGTGTTTTCACAGCTACTATGGCTTATCTGTCTGGTTTCCTGATGTCATTAAACATCTGCAGTCCGACGAATATGCATCCCGAGTGAAACATTTCCGCAATGAGGAGGTCTCACATTTTGTCTTCAACTTCACACTGGAAAATCAGATTCACAGCAATGGAGAATACATCAATGACAGGTTTAGAGATTTCCTAATATCTTGGCTTAGTTGGTAAACAGATGCATGTTTTAAAGCTCATCCTAATAACCCAGTTTTTTCCATGAGGTAATGATAGATGGTTTTGTTACTCTTTAGTGAATATTTATTTCTGTTCTTAATTTCTTATGACTCATGAGCATGGGGAGAAATGTACATGCCCTGGTGGTTCCTGTGTGAGGATCCACCATGCAAACCCAGCTTCCTTGTCATCCTGAAAAACAGACCAAAAAGCCTGAGTCAATTTTACTTCCTTTCACAGTGGGATTCAAAGGTTTTCAGATCCAACATATGCAGTATATTGTAGGGGGCTGGGGAAAGATGTACTTTCATCTCTGTTGCTTGTTGTTTTTTATTGATGAAAGATGCTTCTGTGAAAATGCTGAACACTGAGAGGTTAGGATCTTATCAAAGAAAAATGAAATCTGAACATTACTGTAAACCAATAAAAAGCATGAACAGCTCTGAAATGGGAAACAACACTCTGGCAATGCTGTGTGAGATTTTTTTAGCTGAAGGCAAATATATTAAGGCTCTATCTAGACTTCACAAATAGCTAGATAACTTAGCAGAAAATTAAACCCAGCTGGTTTACGTATCTGGTTTCTATTAAGAAACGTACAGAACAACCATATGAATGGTCTGCTAGAAGTCATGATAATAAGCAATTACTATTTCCATAGGAAAATCTATATGTAAGTGAATAAAACTGATTATTTTGTGATGATGTTGTAGTAGTAGTAGTAGTAGTAGTAGTAGTAGTAGTAGTAGTAGTAGTGGTAATAGTTGAGTTTTGACATAAAGGTTTATGTATTGAAGAAAAAAATAGCAGTTATTTAATTTTTAGCCTAGCCATAGCTTCCAAGTCCTACTCCTTTCCAGAATGTAGATGGTCTCCTTAAATCAAAGAACTGTCAGTAACTTGACAGTAACTGACAGCACACTCTCAGCTGAGGTTCTATCAATTTAAGCAGATTATTCTTGTAAAACATTAAATCTTACATTAATTTGTGCTAAATCAGTAATTTACTCTTTCAAATGTGCAAATTTAATACACCTCTGACAGTTATTTGAGATTCACAGAATGTTTTCCAAGAGGTATGAACCCATTTGATGTCATTCCTTCATAAATGTTTCAATACCATACTCACCCTCAGTCTCAGTGTTTCCTTCATGTTCTTTCTTAATGAGAAGATCCATCAATACTTGACTTTTTAATACATTGCTTTCCTGATGGGTTTTAATTCAAATCAGTGTGACACCAGTTTTAATGTAGTCACATGCTTCCTGTCCAAAGGTAAAAAGTGCATCAGAAGAATGTAGAACGTGTAGTCTGTCATCTCTGTTTCAACTGACTAATCTAATCACTATATTTTCTTTGTTCTCCTCTGGAATAAGTCTACATTTTAGAATGGAAAGTGCTGTATGAAAAATGATAATGAGTTGACACCGAGCTCCAGCCTGATTTTAATCAGTCTGTCACAAATGAGAAATTATATAGTAACTAAAACTAATGGACTGAAAACACTATTCTTCTTCAATACAAAAAGAGAATTCATTAGTTAGTAAGTCATTTACTGTGAAAAATACTACTAGCTTTTCCTCTCCTTTCTCATAAAGATGTGGTTCCAGCAAATTTATTTGTGAGAGACTCTAATTCTTGCTCCTTTGTAGACAGCATATTTTTCTGAATGTTCCTATTCCTGCTATTACTCTTCTTATAAGAAAAATACTTAGCTAGTGACCCCAGGTTTAATTAGAATAAAGCCAGGTCTGTGTTTGGAAGATTTTTCCATTTTAACAGATCTTATCGACATACAACAATTAAAGCATTGCTTTTCAAACTGTTGCCACTTTCAAACTACTTCCAGAAAAACTGCCCTTTTTTTCCACATCTTCACACGTGTGAAATGAATGACATCACAAAAATAATGATGTATTTCTATATCTTTGTTGTGGTTGCTGTTGTTAGCATAATCGTGTTACTTGGCAGAATTTTATTTTAAAAGTCTTACAGCATTGTTTTAGTCTAGTGACATTGAGGTAGAATGTTACTGTATGTAATATACTTTGTCACTGATTTTTCTATTAATATTTTGATAAAACCTGTAGGTGTTAAATGAGTGTCAGTAGGAAGGAGGATGTTCAGAAATAAAAAACAGCTACCAGCAAATTGTTTATGCCAGTTTTATTTACATAGTAATTATAATTCCAACTGCGTCCATAGGCACAGGAGTAATGAGGACACACGTTTGGATGTCTAGCTGTGTAACTGGCAATGTAATTTTTTATTCGTGTTATAACCATTTTGTGAAAACAATTTTTAAACTTGGACCGGTATGATCTGTATTTGAGCATAACTGAGTAACCAGTGTATTCATCTGACAAATCAGGATTCTTTGACAAATTCTTTCTTTTCAGCTTGTTTGTATTTGCAAGTGCTTATTTATTCCCAGGGACTGAATTTCTGAAGCAGGATCTCCCTGTTTCCAGGTGTAATGTCAAGTTACTAGCAATTGTGATTTTACAAGGCTGTTCCATGACTGTCATGACATTGTTTTTGATTGATGACTAAGGACAAGTAACAACAGAAATATTATCAAATAAATTATATTACCAGTTAGGGCCAGTAACTGTGTGCAGCTATTTGTCTCACTAATTCTTCTTCTGAATAATAGTATTCTAGAGTGAGTTAATCATTAATCATACCTGCAAAATGCATCAAAGGAACCATTTTTACAGGGGTTGAGAATTTTTAGCTCTAAATAGCTGCATCAGCTTGATCTGTTGCTATTTCTAAATTATGACGATAGACTGACAGGAATTCTTTGTATTGGGCAGGTTTATTATGATGAAGTTTAAATCAGTAACCTTTGAAGATTCACTCTTTAAGAACTGTGTGTTTGAAGACATTACTTCACTGAATACATACTTCAGGAACTGTACTTTTGTTAATACCACCTTTTACAACACAGGTATGAGAAAAAGCCTCAAATGCCCATTGATTAGCTGCATGTTCTCATCTTACATTTATAATTTCTGGATTTCTAATAAAACATAGAAGAAGTCCTTTGGTAAGGAATAATAATATATGAAAAAAAATCAGCTTGTTACAAGAGAGAAGTGAAAGGATCTCACTACGAGAGATACTGCAGGCCTAATACTGACTCGGATAATAAATGATTTATTTTATTAACATAATATATTATTTATTTTTTATTTTTAATTTCAACCATCTCTAAAGAGATTCAGTCTGGAGAGAAGAAAATACATTTACTGTTTTACTGGTAGCCTTAACTACTGTATTTTTATTTAGTCCAAAAGGGACTGGTGAAATACTTTGTTCACTGTGCTTGCTGTGGCAGGGGAATCTGAGTTTAGGATTCAAACTACCTAATCTGTAATCATTCCCAATCTCCTAAGTATTTTGACAAAAATACGAGTCCATATTTTCCTATGTTTAAACAGAAGACTTCTTTTTTCCCAGTTTAATAAAACATAACTGAAAGTAGAACATGGCCAACTAAGCTTGTTGGAAAGATAGGGCACTTCTTCCTGCTTTCCTGTAACTTCAGCAGTCATAATAAATAATAATAAATAATAATAAATAGACCTAGGTTTCACAGCAAGCTATAATATTTATGTGGAAGGAAGGTATTCTTGGTTCAGGTTTATAAAGCTGGCAAGAGGAATGGAGTAAAAACAGAAATATAAGGCTAGTCCTGTGGAATGGTATTGGCAGAAGAATTAACTACATAGAGTAACTCATCCATGGACAAGCTGAAGACCATGAGGCCTTCTCAGAAACAAAAATCAGTTTAAACTGAATTCCACAGTAGTATTTCACTTAAAGGAAATCAAACCAAACTGAGCATGAGTGACAGTCTCATCAGGAAATAGAAGGCCTGATACTGAGAAGGACTGAGTCATAGAAACTCATGGACACCCAGTGCTTTTTATGCAAGACCAGGTGGTGCTGAAAGGCCTTAATGAAATACAGTTCAAGCAGGGTAAAATACAGCAATATAACTTCCTAATTCTGGCTTTAGTTGGTCCTTTCCAAGAGCTCTGCAAATTTTTCTAGTAAGATAAAAAACTATCAAAATGAAGAGCAGTAACTAGCCCCCTTTTTGCAAAGCTGTGAAAGCTCCAAGTTGTCATTAAATTGGCTTGAACTTGAAATGTTTTTAATCAAAAGTTACACATGGAGTTGGCTGTTAGCTGAAATGTTTCTTTTTCTTCTTTCCACAGATCTCGAGCAGTATAAATTTGTTGACAGTGAATTGATAAATTGCACATTTTTTCACATCAGGACAGGATGCCAGATTTCTTTTGATGATGACTACAGTGCCTACTGGATCTACTTTGTTAATTTCCTGGGAACTTTGGCAGTGTTACCAGGAAATATTGTGTCCGCTCTCCTGATGGATAGAATAGGACGGTTAACGATGCTAGGTAGGGGCTTCACTTTGATACAAAGTCAAAAGTAACATGTTCTCTTTCCAAGGAATTTGGCTCAGCGAAAGGAAAAACATTCTTTCTGCAGATATGTCATTTATGTGACATCATAAGTATGGTTTTTAAAAGTCCCCAGTTTAGAAACTGTAGGAAAAAGGGGCTCTGTAGCCACCTCTGCTACGCCACATTATCAGTCCTTGCTCTTCCATGCAGGTATTACAAGACCATTACCTAGACATTTAGAATGATATTTTGGAGCCTGATAACCATTGGTTTATCTCTGCTCTAGCTGAAAGTAAAGCAAGGTGTGCACAGGTGACCCTCAGCTAGTGGAGCAGCTCCTGGAAAGTATCAGCTGTTCTTTGTCTGTTATCTATTTTGCAGAGGAGCACAGTTGAAAGGTATCTCCTGTGGATTGTCTACAATGAGAGATCTGTTTTCAATTTACTTAAATAACTATGTGGTAGTTCATGGTCTTAATTTTCTAGGAGAATATATAAATACAATAAAATAAATACGATGTTTTTATTATAATATATGGACATATATATATTACATATATAATATATAATTGCAAAAGATGATAAACAAAGAATAATGGGGGTAGTTTTCCTCAGACACCTTGCTTTGGGAATTCAAAAAGGCTTAATACTTTGTGATATGTTCTGATATTTGAGGAGTCATATTTTTTCCTATGTGCTCCTTCCTTCAGCATTTTTCTTTCTGAGTGGCCTTATCAGTAGAGGAGGTCTCTTTGGTTCTTAGCTCAAATATTTGGGTCACTTATTTAGCTACTCTCTGTGCATAGAAATATTAGACAAAACAAAGATTATTCTTTAAATCCAACTCTATTACATGCTTGTTTCACTTGCCTTGTACCTAGGTGGTTCCATGGTTCTTTCTGGCATCAGTTGTTTTTTCCTGTGGTTTGGGACCAGTGAATCCATGATGATAGGTATGCTGTGCCTCTACAATGGCCTCACCATCTCAGCATGGAACTCTCTAGATGTCATTACTGTGGAGCTGTATCCTACAGACAGAAGGTATGTGCAGATGCACCTCCCCTAACCTCACATACTATGTACCAGCAGAAATGGCAAATAGAAATTATTATGTATGAGCCTTGCAGAGGTAGTGCTGTTTTGAGAGGACCAAATGAATAATTTGTCCTATGAAAAGACAAGGGAAACAATGAGGGATTTGGAGTGATTTAGAATATATTTTGCATCAAATATCACCTAATCAGGAAAATACCACTAATGTAGTTTCATGTGAAAACAGAAGGTCTAACTGCTACTCTAATTTAAAACACAGCTAATGAGTAGTATTTCTGAAAACAATAATGGACTATCTCTGACTTTCCTCTAGTTCAACTGTCTATGAAGGCAGTAGTTGGTCCAAACCAGCAATACAGCTGCCTTTGTCTCTTGACTGTGAAATGGTGGGAATCAAGTATCACTCTCTGAAGCACCCTGAGCTGCTAATCAGTCTGCTATGAATTTGTATGCAGGGCCACTAGGACTGTACATTAAGTGAGCAAAATTACCTCGGGCACTGCTCTTGACTCTTCAGGGATCTTGCAGGAAATCTCAGGACAATTTTCAAGTCCTGCATTGCCACTAGAGGACATGGGTTGGGTTTTTTTCAGATACAGGGCACTTTTTAATCTTGACCTTATGTTGCTTAATGGACTGAAAGAAGAACTGATGAGTCATATTCTGCTGTATGGGAAATGCAAAAATGTAAAAGCTGCACTATCTTGAATAGCCTGGGATACTTCTTCCCTCTCAACTCCCTAAAAAAATTTATGTAAAATTGCCCAGATTTCTAACAAGGGACACCATGTCCTTTCTTTTGTTGCACTACTAATTATTATGTCATTCACTGGAAGTTTGAAATGCACTAAAAAATATTTCCAGTTTGTAAATGCATGATGCCTTGCTGGCAAGTGTCATTTTTTTGGAAAGGGGTTCCACTGTTGTCGATGAAGAGATATGGAAAAGTGTAGACTGATTTCTCTGTTTTGCCTTCATTGCCATTTTAAAATTATATGCTTCTTCAGACAAGAAATTGTTGTCTACAGCTGTAATTATATTGAATAGCGATACCAGGCTATTTATGAATCGCAAGCACTAAGCTTTAATATTAAGTACTAGTATTTTTATTACACCTCAGGAAATTGCTCTTCTGGCAAGAATTATTGCACCATCCAAAATGCTATGATATAATTCTAATAAATATCCTGTAGAAAAGACCATCTTTTGGGTATTCCTGAATGTAGCAGCCACATATGTTTTCCTAAAATGAAATAAAGAAAAATAATTGGAAAAGTCATTGGTGTTAATGGAAAAAAAATTATTACTAGGAACGATAAAAAGAATGTAACTGATATCTATCTATATATATCTATACAGACGTTAAGGCATCTTTAGTCATTGTGCTTTAACGTTGTTTTTAGTAGTTTCTGCTAGCTTTGGGATTATGGCAATTTCTTACTCGTCTTTTCTCTATGTAAACATCTTTTTTGATGTTTCAATGTTTGAAGCAGGAATAACTCTCTGGAAACAGAAACTTACTTGAAGCTGAGTTTTGGGGGTCTTTTTTACAACAAATCTGAGAAAAAACTTGTCTCTTTGTATTACAAGTACAAAAAGGCTGATAGGTGAATCTCCCTGTGCCTGGTAAGACACTGGTGACATATGCTGTAGATGAGATTTTTTCCCAGAAGTTCTGACAGTGATGGAACCATGACTGCTAGTTTTTGCCAGCTTGGTCATAAGTAAACAATCAATTCTAGATTTTTTTTTTTAGACTGGAGCAAAGCTACTTCATGCTTTGTAGAACTTTTTGAAAATTAATACCTTCAGGGACTCAAATAACTTGCTTACCAGAATTTTTCTCTGATAAATTTTTTATCAGACTAGCATTGCCCACCTCTGACAGTCCTGTCTTTCCTTCTCAGACTCCTCTGATCTCCATAGCCAGGCACAGCTTGCCAGTTTGCTGGGAATTTCCAGCTTCTGCAAGTTACTGTAGGGCTGAACAGCCTTTCTCAGCATACATGGAACACAAAGCTTCCTGATCTGTTTTTGCATATGAAATCCTTTGTACTTAAGGTGATGCTCTCTTTTGCTACAAACCTGCACCCAGAGTGAATCTGGTCCTGAAACTGGCTTCCAGTTCCTCCTGTAAAGGGAATCTAAGCACAAAATCTTTGCTCACTCTGTCAGTGTTTAATACTATTTTCTTCCTCCCTATCAGTGAAACGACCACAAATGTGCAGCAAAGAGTAGCTGGAGGCTGGGCTCAAAGAAAAGTGGATGGAAGGAGGCCAGTTCATGCTACCATGCACAAGAGCCTGGACTGGGTAGCCCCTCCTTTTCCTCCTCTTGGATACCAGCCAGTTGCTGAACTGCAGGGGCTTTGCTGGTGTTGTGCAGTATAATACAAAAGGTGTTTCATAAATCGTACTCTAGGTATTTAGGGATCATACTGGCTTTTTGCCAGGTAGGAGTGTGGTGAACAGTTTGCAATGTGCAGTCTGTGTGATACATGGCACACATTTCAGTTTCTTCTTTATCAGTTATGGTTGCTTCAAAATCTTGACAGATTTGGATTCTGTATGAAGTCACGCTCACCTACATATTTACATTTCAGTTTACTGATCCCTGGAATCGAGGTAACTACTTGGCTTGTCCTACTTTCTTGACGAGTACTTTCAAATTTTATGCTATTTTAGGTTAGCTTTTGCTTTCACATTCTTCATAAAACCTCAGTTTGTCTGTACAATTGCTATAATAAGAGATGTTAGAGGATGTACAGATTTCAAATGGTTCTCAGGTAGGTGATGAAGTAGTGTTAAAATGGCAAATGATGTTACTAATGCTGGTTATAAGTGGGTTTCTGTCTTCTAGATGACACGTATGAAGTAATAAATAATATTTTGATATAACACCATTTTTTAAACTTTTCAATACACGAATTTTAAGAGACACTCATGATGTCCACATGTAAACTAGTGGATTTCCAATAAGCAAGTAAATTAATACAACTCCAGAATGTAAAGAACTTGTATTTTCTCTTGTTTTTTCTCTTGCATTTTACCTTATCTTCTTAATGGACTCTGCTGTCCATCAGGAGAGGACATCTGTAGGCTGAAATGTGTGACAACAACAATTCCAGCCACCAAATGTTTTGGAAGAAGGAATGGGCTGAAAGCGTAATTTCAATACAGCTATAGGTGCCTAGCACTCCAGCGACATAAACCTGAAGGCGCTAAACTGAGCACCTAGAAAATATGAAATACATGCTTGAAGACCATTTAGTTAGCTTTATGTGACTTGCTCGCATCATATACAAATTCTGTGACAGGAGTAAGGATTTTGTCCTTTCTTCTGACAGCACGCCACTCTCTTAACCATGAAACTGTTTTCTCATGTTGCAGTCCCCAGTCATATTCACAGTGCACCTTCCAGTTTCAGCAGCAGATGCGGGAAACTAACTTTTTTTCACTACATTTATATTTCACCCTCAAGCCCTCTTTGTTCTCTGCATTGGCAGAGTGATGCAGGAAAAAAATATTGTGTGATGAAGTAATTATGGCTTGCATTGTAATGTGTGTGCCCAAGGGGCCTGTAATAACACTGCACAGTTTCTCAGCTCTGCCTGTAATATAAATACGGATGGAAGAGAGTTAAAGTTCGCTGAAGAAGGAACATTAGGACATTTTTATTACTTTAAAATGCAATTTTTACTTTCACATAAATGGTAAGTATCTTCTTGTGAACTTGGGAAGCACCAGCTTTATAAGCCAAGATTCTCATCAGGGAGATGATACAACAAATCACCAAAACCTAAATAGAAAGTGGAATAGAAATAGATCATCTCCCACATAGCAAATAAATCAGATTGCATCAGATAACCAACAATTCATCATTTTGCTATGGCTGCCAGACATCTGGGTTTGAATCTTGTCCAGGAATACTTAGAATTCAAGGTGAGGTATAAAATTAAGTCATCCTGTTTTGCCTTCTTTTAATGCCTCTGAAATAAGTTCATAAGGGTTTGGCCATAATTAAGAAATATATCTCCTATCTTCAGTTCATGATATTTAATTTTTTCACTTCTTCTTGAACACTGAGGATCTATGCCCAGAGCAGTACATATTATTCACACAGTATCTTATGTCCAAGTGTGTATTGGTGTGGCTGTCAGAAGAGAAGCTTTCTGTTCTTTTGAGTCATAATACCGGTAATTGACTTACAGTAGATTTCCTCAGAGCTATTTTCTACTGCCATCCTGTGGATACGGTTCAACTGCATTTTGCTGAAATTTCATGTTAAAGTTTTTAAGGCATGACATGCTAAACCTATGCCTTGGGCAGTAGTCCAAGGAAGGAAGGCAAATTCCACAGTTTTACTTGCACACTAAGCACTATAACTGATCAGGCTATGATATGTATTTTTGTACTAATTTTTTAAGAGAATATAAAACATCTGGGCATTAGAAAACTGTAAATTTTTGGAACATCCGGAAACTCTGTTTTAATGCTTTACATATTATCAATTCTAACAAAAGTGTTATTCAAAGTATTTGTTGTAACTTGCTGGTTTTTGTAACTGTTCTGGAAAGAAAGATAACAAATATTTGTGCCACACATTTATTAGCACCAGGCTGCAGGACAATGAAGTTTTTAGATACTCTGTCAGCAGTGGAAAAGTGGGTCTGAAGTATTTTATGTAGGAATATAAGCACCTGGTCTAAGAAGGAACATATGTGGCAATCAGGAAACAAGCTCTTTTAATCTAAAGGCTTGGATAATCCCTCTATTTTTAACTGTTTGGACTCTTGCCATTTTTATGTGGACCTTGGATGAAAGGAAGCTAAGTATTTTTCTTTGTCACAGCTTTCTCAGCAGCAGAAGTAAAATACATTGGGGAAAATTCCTTTACAGTAACATCCAGCTTTCTCTTCATCTTGACATTTTTATAAAAGACTTCTGTATTTTTCTCCTATCAATACTAAAATCTGTATCTGGGGGGTTTTTTTTAAAGACAATCCCAAACTGATTAACCGGTATTTTCTTACTGATGTGCCTGAAGGACTTAAGTGAACTCTCTACCTGAACAAAGGATTCTTGCTACTTACTACTGGTGTCCTTTGACCTGTAATGAGGATTACTTATGAAGTCAAAATGACATTTTTATGCAAATATTTGTCCAATAACTGATCAACATAAAGAAAATTGGTATATATATAAGTGGCCCCATTCCCTTGTAATTTTTCACTTATTTTGTTCATGATGCTGAGATGATACATCACATAACTTTGATCATTTGCAGAACTCTTGCACTTTCTTCAAACTGTAGCAGAGACTGTACTAATGCTGCAAAAGACTATAGTCATACATGTGTGTGATTTGCAGCATATTTATTTCCTGGCTATTTTTATTACCCTGGATTCAGGAATTCTCCTGAATTAATCATAAAAGCATGAATTAATGCAGATTTTAAAGGGTTTGAATCACAAACACTTTTAAAAAAAAGAAGCACTCCAAATTTGCTACCCCTAGAGCTCAACAATGGTTTGAACACCTTGTTCTGATTTTAAATACAAACACATTCAAACACAGTATTAAAACCGAAGGGTATGAAGGCGTAAGTTTGAACAGTGACAATGCTTTTCAGGTACAGGTCGTAACAACAATTTACTTAAGCCTGTAAAAATCCTATTGTTCATGCCAATTATGTGCTTATTTTAGGCAAAAGAACATGCCTGAAATCTGCTTAAAGATTAAAAGATTGAACTTCTTCTGGGTTGTTCATTTTTTAATCATCAGGACAGCTAAGGGCAATAAAATGAGCTTATTTTTTCTTTCTTTTATTCATTTATAATTTGATAACACTGATGGGATTAGACTAATAATGACCCCTTATAATCAGCAAAATTCTATAAGTCCATTTACAAACAGAACTGGTTTTTCAGTGCAAAGAAATTACCTTAATTTTATTCACACAGAAGAGTTATTGCATGTATTACAAAATTACTTTTAAACTCAATAAGGTAATGTTGGGTATATAACCTATAACAGATCTAAAGCACAATGGCATCTGTAGAGACCAGAACATGAAAAGAAATGGTTCAAATTGCTCAGAAAATTATATTCAGACCACTGTCATAACTAGTTGATATAAGCAACTAACATCTGTGAAACAGCTTACCTTTATAAGGTAGGATAAACCAACACTAAATGTAAGTAAAACATCCCATATGTTTTGTGCTTTTCCAAAGATTTCCTGCCTGTATCTGTCCAAATTTGTTTTAGATGGATCTATGTATTCTTTGGGGAGTTCCAGTACCTCTGAATGTACTGAGGCTATTGACGACTATGTTTCTAATTTCTCTATGGTTTTTTTCTGTTACTGTTATTTGGAGTTAAGTTTGATTTTACATCAGCATTGGCAACTGAGAAAATCATATTTATGTGTGCAGACACTGATCACAGCCAATCACCACCATAACTTTACAAATACTCTCTGTGCATAAGTAAGGCTGACATTAGAACCATTCTGACTCTCTACCTTTCCTTCTTCCCTTGAGTTCTTCAGAATAGTTGCAATCTCGTGTTATTCTATCATGTAAACTCAGTTTTCCAGTCCAGTTGTGTTGCCTTTAACCTCTTTCTACCTGCTTGCAATACAGTCTGTTTTAATAAAGTCCTTCCTTTTCATGAACCTCCCTCCTACCTGCATGCTTTGTGCAGCCCTTCAGAAGGACCTTGACAGGTTGGAGAGATGAACAGAAGAACCATCTGAAATTCAGCAAAGGCAAATGCAGGGTCCAGCACCTGGGGAAGAACAACCAATACAAGCTGGGGCTGACCTTCTGGACTAAGATGACCCTGTTTGAGCTGTGAGGTTGGACCAGGTGACTCGCTGTGGCCCCTTTGAAACTTACCCATTCTGTGATTTTGTGAACCCCACAAGATTTGTCAGTCTGGAGCTCCTTCTGTCTCAGTAGCGACCCCCCATCCTGGGTCATCTTCCTCCAGATTTTCTGGGCTTTATCTATCCCTGTAGCACAAATGTTTCCATACTAGAGATTTGCTTGTTTTCTTATAGGCTTTGGAAGTTCACCCCAGTAGGATGGCTCTTCTATGCTTCCTTCAGTGTATCTCATGCTCCTCCTTCAGACCCATTCGTCCAAAGGTCATGCTTAGAATGGGCATGTTTTAACTTGCTTGTTTCTCCTCTGAGGAAGGTATTTTCAAGGAGTTGCTGCAAATGTTTCTCTGTCAGAAATCATCACAGGCAACATGTCCCAAAATTTCCTCATCTGCTGCGCTCAGCACTGTGATCTCTGGAAGCCCTCGGGGGTATGGACTGCTGGAGGGCAGAACATGTCATTTTCAAAACTGCTACCTCCAGGATGTGCATGTATTTTGTAAAAGTACTGCAGATTCAATCAAATATAGATTAAAAAAGTAAATAAGGACTTTGAACATGTAAGAGACATATCTAGGTCTCATCTGAGCATAGGACTTCTTCCTTTCCCTCACAGAGAATTCAGAAGAATAAGCAGAGTTCTTTTTAAGTCACTCAGATCACTAGCATTTCTCTTAATTACTGTCATTTAGACTAGGTCTTGTAATTGCAGCACAAGCAAGACATATTTTGTTCTGAAAATCAGAACAACTAACTTCTTGATTTTTTTTATTTTATCCCAGCAAACACAGTCTGAGCTCCTCATAGACCTTCTCTCTTTAATTTCTAAGAGAGTTGAGAAAGGTTACAGATTCTACCATTATATAGATATCTTTGTTAGGAAACTTTTGGTAACGCAAGTTTATTCCTGCATCTATGAATCATATGGTCATGTCAAAACACAATTTAAATTATAGCAGGTTGCATAATACATCTATGCAAAGGTTACAAAATAATTAAAATACTTCAGACTACTAACATCGCATCATTGCAATGCCAGACTCCACCTGAATTACCTGTGTCGTACTTTCTTTCTGTTGGCAATCTATTTCCTTTTTCTTTTGTCCAAAGTTTCTCAGATGTCTCTTTCACCCAACATGATTTTATATACTCTATCTTCTTCACCTCTAAGAGATAAACATTCACTAATATTGGAGGTCTCATTAGACTTTTGAAAAAGTACTGGTTCAACATGTGTACCACCTGTAAGAAATCCATTTTTATTCAGTACCCTAAGATGATCGTCCTTTAATTCTGATGATTTTCACAGATGACAAAGCCGTTCTCTTTCAAGAGCTACTTGCCCTGTTCACTCTCCTAATGTAGCAATATAAGGCTCACTGAATTTCCATCTGTAAATTCCATGTTCAACTCTAGAGGTGCAAACTCTAGTTCAGTCATTCATTTCACGTTTTGATCCCTGAGGCAGAAGAATGAATTGCCTCAATGAAATACTGTAGCAGCTGAGATTTAATTTCTCATTATAAAGAAGAGCACAGAATATAGGCACAGAATCCTTACTGGCATAAATTTTGTTTAAGATATTGGGGCTGTACTGATTTATTCCCACTGAGAATGTCTCAAAGGCTTTACTCTTTCACATGTATTTTAACTTTCTTCTGTTTTCTCTTTTAGGGCAACAGGCTTTGGCTTTTTGAATGCACTATGCAAAGCTGCAGCTGTACTTGGAAACCTAATATTCGGTTCCCTTGTTGGTATCACCAAAGCAATCCCTATTCTCCTTGCTTCTACTGTTCTAGTATGTGGAGGTCTGGTAGGACTTCGGCTTCCTGATACAAGAACCCAGGTGTTGATGTAACTGGAAAAAACATTTACTATTTATTTCCTTCTTTGTACAAATGTCAACTCTCCTGACTGATGGTGCAAAGGCTTCAGATTCTCAACACACGGTAGAGTGCTCAAATGTCAGAAATCAAACTCAAAAATTATTTTGGAGTAGCAGAGATTTAACAACCTCTGTATGAAAGTTTTAAATTTCACTTTTATTTGCTTGCGTACCTTGCTATTCAAACCCATTTCACTTCAAAGTGCAAAGCTACCTCTTTAAAATAGTTTTGGTGACACATCCAGGAAGGTAAAAACCATACTGATTATTAGATATTTAAAATGCAAGAAGTCAGATTATTTCAAAAACACACGCTAGATTTGGCCATGGCAAAATTGTGAGCTTTTGTAACACTACAGACATGCAAGTCAATTACTTATCGGTATTGGTGCAGGGAATGTTAATGTATCAATGCATGCAGCATTTATCAGGAAACTCTACTGACTGCATCAGTACTGGGAACAGTGACCTTCTGCAGCTGTGCTTAGGTGGTAAAAACTAGTGGCAATGACTCTTTCTCGGGAAACATTTTTAGGCAGATTCAATCTAAGTAAAGATTACCAACCACACCCCATACTGGCTGAGGAGAAGGCAACAGCTACTGCAGGGAATTTAAAAGTCCATAAGGGTATGCAGCAGAGAGAATAACAAAATTAACCTTTTCACTTTTTGCTGCTGATCCTCCAGAAAAAATTTTTTTTATTCTCACTTGTGGCATCTGGAATATTTTTTCCATCTAAAACAGTGAATTTGTCTCATTCCAGGAGTGAATGAATGCAAATTGTTTTGCTGTTGTAAGTCTGAATAAAGGAAAAATCAGGCCATTGAACTATATGATAACTAAGATACTTTCAGAGGTTTATTTGGAATTTACATATGTAAACACCTTAGTTTTTTTCATAGTTTCTACAGTTCTTAATACAACCATTTTCTCAGCTAATTTTTAATAGCTCCAGAGATGTCTGACCACTTAATATTTTCAAATATCTCTTTGAAAGGCCATTAAGAAATAAGCCATAGCAAGGCTGCAGGGGAATGGTAATGTTTTTATTGGACCAAGTGCATAGATGAAGAGCAAATGGTAGTAAATACATTCCTTCTATGCTGTGGACAGTTCTGATTACTGTGAAGTTCCCCATCAGTTCTAATGCTATGCAAAAGGTTATGGGATCAGCATTAAAAATTTAATACAGATACAGTTATAAAATTATTTTTATAAGAAAAGAGGCAGATCCTCTGGTGACAGAAACTGGCATTGCTTTCAGTGAAGCCAAGACAACTTGTATCAGCTGATGAACTATCTGCAGTTTCAAGTGTCAAATAACAAATTTGCTATAAAATATACGGAAAAGTTTATGCAGTATTTTTCTTCTAATTATGTCTGACAGCATTTAGTAGGTAGATGAACCATTGCCAAGGAACCAAGCTTTCAGATAAGGTCATAGTTTAGTAAGCTAGGGTTTTTTTCATTAGTCCTTCTCTTGCTCTTAGACATGAACTTAGATCTGGGTAGCAATATGTGGCACTGCATTCTTTATCAGTCATCATCTTTATCATATTAATAGAGTCAGTAAAAGCCTACAAAAGATCACTCAACACATTTATAGTTCACTGTTTAATCTATTGATTCTGGAAGTGATATTTTCAGTTACTAACAAATGCCTCTGCTACACATTGTAGCACAAAAAAAAATTAGCCCAAGATATTGGTTTCTGCTATGGAATGAGAAAAGTGTCAGAATTAAAAGAGCAGGAGTATGGAAAACTAGGGGGCATTATTTTGATGTTGATAATTTAAATATGCTATAGTAAGGAAGTGTGTTTATTTTGGAATGTTAAGATCAAGATATGTGAGATGAAATATTTTATGTTTAAATCTGATGTAGACATGTCTCTTAAATTTCTAAACTATGCTAATAAATGAGAAAGAATTATTTTTTTCACAAAGTTCTAGGTTAAGAACAAAATTCTGGCCCTAGTTTTGCATCTGTGGCTTTTGTCCACTAGTCATAGCCTTAATATTATTTTAAGGCTGTTTCTTGCAATTAGTATTATATTTGAGCCCTGTTTCTCTGTGCCACTCCTTAGTACCACATGTTTAACTCCTTGCATGTACTGCACAACTTTTTTTGAAATCTGAAGCCTCTGTACATATTTGGAGTCAACATCAACAACAATGGTAAAATATTGCTTTGTGTTGCTATGCACTGTCCTCTTGCAGTAGTATATTCTGTCCATCTCTGCATGTAATTCCCATAACACTCAGATACAGCACTTCATAGCATCTGACCAGCTTGAAGGAAATGGGTCACAGAAAAATAAGATTCAGCTTTTGAGGGCTATGATTCAAGTTTAACACTCTAAAATCTCATGACATGTAAAACTATGTTGATTTCAATGTTGGTTTTATTGCAAATCCTGACTATGTCATAAGTCTGTGATTAAGTCTGGATGAAATGGAATACAACAACAGGAATTAATAGAGATTTTTAAGAATGGGACTACAGGGATATTGCATGGTCCAGAATTAAAATGATCTAAGGTAGAAAAAAGAAAAAGGAATAATGGATAGGAATTGGATGAAAAGTAAATGAAAGAGATGAACAAAGAGAAAACCCAAGAACAATTCCAACATATGAAACAAAATTTTAAATCAGAATTTCCCTGGATGGTGAGCTAGTTGGCTCAACAGATTTGAGCTAGTGTGCAGGCCAGCATCAAAGTTGATGGAATAATCAATAGTTTTTGCTTGAGCACAATAAAATTTATCTCATAAAGACAAAAAAGTGAATGCAATTTCATGCTATGAGTAACTTGGTAAGATAGGTGAAATACACAGACTGGAACAGAAATCTGTAGGGATCTGGACACAAATGTTACTCACATTGCAAGCAAAATAATTTGGTCTTCAGCAAATCTGTCTTTTCTCGCAGCCTCCAAAGCAATCACAGGTAATAAATACTGGACGGAAGGACCTGCACTTCCTTTCTATGTCTATTCACTTATATGTCACACAAAGAATCGCTTAATGGCCTGGTTAGATTCCTAATACATCAGAGGGAAACAAACTTGATAGCATTTGTGTATCACCATTATAAAACATACGTAATCAAAACTGCTTATTTGTCTGTTTTGGTCACAGAACTGACTGACTACTAACTAGAAATTCCTGTCAGTTTAAACTGAAGTAGGATATAATGTCTAGGAATTTTCTATGCAGCTGAAAAGCTCATCCCAACAGCAGCAATGTCAAAAAGTACAATGGCCCCTGAAAACATAGAAGAGTCACAGCATTTAGAATGCTGTTAACCATGACGGTCAACAATTTTGAAATCTGGAAACTATCCACAAAAGAGACCACATTTTCATTTTTGGCAAGGAAATTTTATTTGAATTAGTTTTACTCCTTACAGGTTGTCTAATAGTAGAACTTGACTTAGCAGACTCTAAAGTCTTGAAAGCATCTTATTTATCCTGTTAGCATGTTTTAACCAGATTGGTTATACTCCTGCTAGCACCCTGTTGCTTGGAAGCATGTGCTACAACCTTTGGCAACCATTGTACTGGTTGTTGAGTACAGGCTCCTAGAGAGGGAACTAGGAATAGGTGTTCACGGTGGAGTGCTGAACAGGATTGATAATGAATGACGTACTGGGAAACCTTCTCCCTCTATGCTTGATTTTAACCAGTTCCCTTACAGAGTTGTGTACTACAAAAGTCGAGTACCACTAAAAAAGTTAGCCCTCCTTCCTGATGGCTCCAGTAGTCTCCTCCTTTATCATCATGGGGATATGGGTCAAAGTTAAGGTTGCTAACTCAAGCTCTGCTTGCTTTCTCTTCCTACCATTCCATTCATTCCATCCCAAATTACTTTTCTTACTAGGGGACAAACCTAAAAGAAAGTCAAACCTCCAAAACTCTCTCACCTTGCTTCTGACTTCCCAGTAACATTCAGTAAAAAGTTTTGTTGCATATGTTTTGCAATTTGGTTATAACTTTTTAAAACAATATGGAAAGCAACTTTAGAAGTCCTTCTGTGAATCTCACCTTTTGAGACAGCCAGACTCCACACTTCCCTATATAACAAGAAGGCTGGCCTAATACAAGGAGATTAGGTCTCCTCTCAGAATGGCCCCTATTGGCCTCCTGATGAGAGTACAGATTTGAGGGAGTCTTCTTGTCTGCGCACCTAGCTCAGCTCCATTTGGAAGAAATTATATTCTGTATTCTTTTTTTTTCTTTTTTCTACCACTGTGGAGCCTTATCTTTGTGTTGTGCCTCCTCTTGAGGCATAACTGTGGATACCAATTCTCAGCAAAGTAATGTAGTCCTCAGTCCCTCAGATGGACAGCCTCTGTGTGCTAGGTTTTAACTCTCTTCCCCATTTTGAGTTTTAAATTAATCTTCATTAGCCAGAGAAAGATGTTTACATCCAGTTGCACCTCTCTACCTAAACAAGATGGTATCACACTAATACAACCTACAAGCCATGTTTCCTGTTTAATAACCTGGAAATGCAATTGAAATTTCAATCACAAGGTTAAAAAATGAATCCTTGCACTCAGGGGGTCAAAGACACAAGAAGTGAAAACAGAAATGCTCCACTTCCTCTGGTGTTTTGAAAGAAAACACATGTTCAGTAATCATATTCCAGAAGAAAACACATCTGAGAGACTGCTTTTCTGTATTTCCTGCCTCCTTGTTCATTAAACTTACTGTAAAATATTAGGTATTTTCCTGCATTAGTACTTTCAAATGCTGCTAGTTGAGCAAACACAGCATGAAAATACAGACTTTTGCTTGCTCTTTCAAGGTAAGACAAGGACCAGGTGAAGATGTGGAATTAGATGAGACATGTTAGCCAGAAAATCTGGAACTCAGTTCAAAAGCTGAATTAAATGGAAAGCATCAATTTATAATGCTACTTTCAGATCTCCCTTACCTTCATTTAACCTCACCCAGTCTACAACCAATCCATGTGCTGCTATCAGCCTCATTTGCTTTCTTCTAATAATTTCAATAAGTGTTGCAAAATTGGATTCACTATCACAATCTGCATTTTTATATTTTTGTAGAGGTAAATTTCCTATTTCTTCCTGCAAAGGAAGGATCCTTCAATAGTCCCACTCTAGATGTATAAGATTGTTACATAGAGCTTCATCAACATTTAGGACCTTTTTTTAACGCAGTGACTTAGCATGTCAAAAGCAGAAAAACGATAAATTGGGCATGATCGATATACTTTTCTTATTAAATATTTTGTTGAATTATCTACAAAGATGCTGGCCTGTAATATGGAGTTCTGGGCCTTTGAATACATCCTGTGCAACTCAAAATGAACAAAGCAGTAATTTTCAGCAGTCTCCTCCCACAACATACACGAGTTACATTTAATAGGACCAAAACACTTAGGGAAAAGTACAGTGCTTTCTAGGGTAAACAATCTATTCTCTTGGACAAAGGTCTAGAACATATCGCTCGCTTCGGACCAGTACACAGTCTGATAACCAAAGATTGGAGATTACTCAACAACAAAATTATTTGGGTGAGGATGACCTGACACAAAGGTATTGTTCTTTCCACCCAGGGTATTCATGAATGTACACTTTAATGCCACATAACCAAGATGATTTGTAGAGACCTTGCCCCTACTCTGGCCATCAACACATCTGAGTTGTAGCCAGACACATCAGTCCACAAGTGAGAGAGAAAGTGAGAGAGAAAAAGAGCTGGCAGGCACTTTCAGCACTCTCTGCACAGCTAGCCACCTAAGCTCATTTCGCTTGGATCCTAAGGATCTGGTTTTTTGCTTAGCTTTCTACTTTCTAATTTTGGACATCTACCACTTGCCATTCAGTTTTCACCAGCAGTCGTGACCAAGCAAGCTGAAACTCCTTAATGCTAAAGGGCAGCACTCACACCTCATTGCAAGCACAGTACTCTGCAAGAGTCCAGTGTCGTGTGTTGTTCCAGTTTCATTTGTTGTCAAGAGATAAAGTTGTCAGCTAGCATTTCTCTTGTACAATTCTGCATGTATTCTTATCTATAAGACATGCCTTCTATCCTCTTAATGTCTGCCTTGTATGATCATATGTATGCCCATCCCCCACTGGTTATGTGATAAAAATAATTTGTGAATCTTACTTAGGTCTGTCTTACCCAGTTAAAAGGTGATCCTTCAAAAGAAGAAGGTTGGGAAAAATAATGAAGTGGAATCAAATTAAATGAAAACTATGAAGAGGAATAACTCAAGATGTAGGCTTCAATTATTGTATTTTTTCAGATGTTTTCTTCAAATCCTAGCCTGAAGCTATATAATATTGTATATTGTAAAGAACTATTACACAGTTAGAAGTGAACACATATGCAGACATATGTGGGTGAGTATACACACATATGTACACACTCACCTCTCTATAACACAGGTAGATGTTAAATTTACAGAACATGTTCTCATCTCTTTCTCTGTGACAGTATTACTGTCTTCATTGTGCATTATGCTTTGAACACAAATAACATCCTGCTCCATTCCTTGTGCAGAAACCTTCACTTATTCATGTGCAAAATTGTTGGGATGCCAAGAGTCATCTCAACTGGCTGTTAGCTTCCAGTCATTGGAAGGGGATTCCTAAAATTGTCTGAAAAATGAGCTTTGACTTAGCTGTTGCCTTTCTCCGCCTGCCCACCCCACCCTCCTGCCCCATCACACTGTGCCAAACAGCAAAGCAGCACATCGTGCAAAGGCACTGGTGTTCTAGTGACTAGGAGACACAGCACTCTCAGATACATAAACTCCTAAAAGCTATGAATTTTGTCTTATTCAACCAAAAGGCCTTCAAAATGGTCCATGGGGATATCAACATGCTAACTTCTGTGTAATGTATGAGAAAATGTCTGTGATTTTCTGTATTGTATGTTCTTTCATTGTTTCTGCATATATGGCTGCTGTTGTTCTAGTGATGTGGTTAAAGAATTATTTGCTACTGTTCTTATGAGCAATTTTTGACCAGCCTGAAACAGAGCCATTGCCAGGGTGTTTTACAATTAATTTCTAACACCCATGAAGATCTTCTACAGTAATTAGTGTCATATAAAGACATGGATACTATAAATCAAGCGAATCCAGGGTGAAAATATCAGCATATACCCACAGACCAGTGACAGTGGAAAGAGCTCTTCCAAAAGCTCTGGCATCTGCTACATTTCTTCTTTGCTCTTTGCCGGATGTTCACTCTTTGCAGTATTCTTCCTCTGGTAGGGGACATGCATTCATGCTACAGAAGTAAGAAAGCAGAAGAAAGGGCGTATTCCTTCCACAGGAAGGAATGTATATTTGCTATAGGAAAGCCAGCTCTATAATAAGATTAAAACAAACAAACTGACCAACCCAAGCAGCTTGCTATTCTTTTTTTATCCCCAGGTCTTCTATGAGTCGATAAACTAAATACCACTGCATACCAAACCTGTGGGAGGAGACTAAGAAAGGGTAGCAAAGCTTACATGATAGTTCTTTTGGAAACGAGGAGATCTTTCCAGGGGGAAAACATACTCAGTGAGTGAAACCATAGCATATAGTTTCCAATTGTGATCACCAACAGGCAGTTTTAAGTAGAAAATTGTTATTCAGGTCTACAGTAGCAGTATATAATGCTACCTTTTATATGGAAATGTGTAAAAATTGGTTAAAACCAATAGCTTGGAAGAAAAAGGAGAAAATTTGAAAAGCTACTTAAAAAACACGACCTCCCATCATCTCTTTTTTACAAACCTTTTAGTGCTTTCCTGTTTCTTCCTGCTACCAATCCATCCTGATATTGTGACTGACTTCTTCAGTGCCTCACTAACTAAATGAAAGGTTTTATTGATATTTGCAACAAAAATTGAGAGCAGGCATGAAATTAGCACTGTAGGAAAGCTAGCTCATATATAAGAATTTTTAAAATGCCCCAAGCTGCTAGTGTCTGCCTGCATTTACTGTCCTCCAAGTGGTTTAGGATCTTACGAAGTGTTACATGAAAGAAGCTTTGTGTGTGTAAACTGATCCCTGTTTAAATCAGTGAAGCATTTTTTTAGGATCAGGACCCCAGCTTTGTCTTTCAAAAATATGAAGTCTGTGACTGTGTATACTGCCATGTTGGAATTGCTATTGTGAGAGAAATGTGTTCTTTCAGCCCTTTTTTTAACATGAATAATTTTAGCCTGGCTTTTCTTATGCATGTAATGTTTTGCAAACATTAAAAGGATTTTATAGCAATGCTGCAAGCCAACTGAATCAACTGGCAGCTTATTTTAATCTTTTTCTATAGGGTATTGTATTAAAAACCCCAATTAAGCCTTTTGGAAAAATGCTGTATTACGTTCAGCTGCACAACACTGTGACAACCAAATTGTATCTCATATTTGGCATCAAACATATGTAGGAATCTACTGTATAAAATTAGATGGCTGTTTAAGTGGGCAGTTTCCATTGCAGTGTAATGACATGTGCAGAAGTCAAGTATCAAGGATGAGGTACAGGAAGTAGAGCTCTTGGCCCTCACTGCAACTTATTGGTATTGTAAGGTTACTGATTTTCTTAAAAACTTGTTAGGTTTTTGCTTTCACTGCAATTTATTGGCATTGTCAGGTTACTGATCTTAAAAACCTGACAGCATTTTCTAATGCTAAGCAACAGAAGGAAAACATGTATTCCTTCCTAGTTTTTTGTGGTTATTTTCTGTTCCCAGTTTTTACTTCTAAACTTTCACTCAAATTTCCAACTGCTCTGGGCCAACTGGGCATACAATTTTTCAAACAGTCTTCAGTGTACAAACATACAGGTATGTTAGTGGGCATATGTTGTCAATAAAATCATAACCATTTCTGACAATCTCCATTTCTCAATGCAAGGTAACATGTACATATTGTATATACGGGTAACAAGCTACTTTAAAGTTGAATTGCCATCTGAACATGGGAAATTGACTTCAGATCTGCTAATCTGCATCAAGATCTTGGCAATGGTCCTGACCTCTCTGTTTCTCTCTTTCTTTGTTTCCTTTACTGCTGTGTGCGCCTGGAAAGCAGGTTACAGTCATCACTATTGTATATATATGTTTGCATGTGTGTGCCTTGATAAATTCTCTTTTTTTGGAGTTCTGAATTTTTCATTTCAAGTCCAGCTGGTACAATTGTGAACTCATTTTTCCAGTATCCTCCTCTGTGTCAAATTGCCAGCTTCCAAAATGTTTGACCAAGTGTTTTGATTAAGTTCTCTGAGGAAAGCTGTCTGTATATTTGTGAAAGGGCATGCTCTGTGTGGGATGACTGTGTACAGTATAAATCTATAAAATGTGGAAGTGTTTATAAATTTATCTGCAAAATATTTATCATCTGTGTAACAAATGCAAAGTTATTTAGTGTACATCAGATTAATAAATGGGGATGATTTTTTGCTCTGCTGTATTAAAATAAAGATATGTTCTCTGCAATGAATACATACCAGGTGTGATGATAGCCAGAATACTATTATTCTTTATTCACATGATACTACACTACCCACTATACAAAAAAACAGTTGTTTTACCTTTGTTAGTTATTTTACAAAGGTTCTCTATGCAACTCATCTTTAGTGCCTGTAATAGAAGTTGAACATGTAGTAAAAGTAAACATGGAACAAGTTAATAAAGTTAAATAGGTTTAAATGACTGTAAAAAAAAGTAGAGTAAAAGTTACTATGGTTCTTTAGTTAACCATCTGGGATTCATATTTTTATGGTACTTAACTAGACAAAATAGACACCTGGCCTTTCAGGACATAACTGCATTGTAGGAGTACATTATCAACCAAAGGGTCTAGTCTAGCTCTATGTGAAAAACATACTGCTGCAAAATATAATGATCCATAAATCTGAAAGGCCAGGGGAAATTTATACAATAAACTATGATTCCGTAAGAACTTAGTATTCACAGGAAAAAACCCACCACCAACAACAAAACCAAACAAACACATACAAACAAAAAAATTTCCCAAACCACCACACACACAACCAAAACCAGCCCAGAACCCCCAGAACCTGAAGCAGAACTGTAACAATGTTCAGTTCATTGCATTTGTGCTTTTGGGACATCCAAAAAGCATCAACAGATCAAATGTGGTAGCTTTAAAATAACAAAAATTGCAGAGTTATTTATATTCTGACATTTCCATGGATAAATTGGAAACAGATTTCCAAATATAGGTTATTTTAAACAGATGATGGACTAAACAAAACACATGAGTCTTCAGCTGTGTCATCAACAGGGAAAAGTTAAGCTACATGTGAATTGAAACATTTTTCAGCTCATGCAAGAGCCTGCAAAACCCAGTTACAAAGGACATGTATGATTTTGTGACTGTCCTTCAGCAACTAGGTCTTTTTGTGGTACAGTATGGAAGATAACTTTCTGTGTTTATCAAGTACAACCAATGGAAGTACCAATTCATATTTTAAGCCTCCTTATATGTACATCTTCATCTGCCTGCATTTGCAGGGTACACTGCTGTCATTCTTTAGTGGAGATTTGACTTCTAGTCTCATTTTGGGAAGAAATACTGCTCTTACCTTCTGCAGTTTTACACAGAAGATAAGACAACAATCCAAGAAGGGAGTGTGGGCCAAGATTAGAAGATACGCTTCACAGCTAACTTTCAGAAACAGCACATGTGCTCTAGAAAACCTTCAGTAGAAGGGAATCTTGCGTTGGAGGACATCACCCTGCAAAGAAAGAAGGATACTTCACTTGTAGGACAGTATTCCTCCAAATGAATTTTGGAAGCATACATATGTATCCTTACATATCCATATATATACTTCTGGCTGACAAAGCTATGCTATCAAAATAGTGACACTTAATTCACAGCACTCTGTTTGTGTGTGTCCATTTACCTGTTGTGTGAGATTAGTGCATAGACACCAAGGATGCAAATGTAAAAATGTGAGGCATTTTGTGGTATCCAGCCTGGTATGTCCCTGAGAACAAATATTAAAATAGATGATGTGAATCCTCCATATGCCTTGCTTTCCACTAGGATGCCAGCTAGGCTATGATTTGTATTTTATCCATAGCAATTGTAAAGTTACACAGGTTATATATTATGTGAGATCAGTATCTAACCCAAACTGCTCCCCATCCAATTTAGTCATATCTGGAACTTTTTAGTAGCACTTTACCCTGGCAACAGAGATAAGAAATATTGGCTGAAAGTTCTTCATAAACTGTCCTAAAAATATTAAGCTGAACTGGAAGTCCTACCATTCTGTACAGTTTCTGGTGTCACCATATGTAAACTTTCACAGTATACAAGTTAATGCACTCTTTCTGCAGATGCATTTCACACCATGTTACTTGTGGCTCTCAGAGTGAACCTCACCGATCTGATTAGGTCTTCAGCAACGATTTTGCATTACTATAGCAGACTAAAGTTGTATGTACTTAATATCTTAGGAAGAAAAAATGCCTGACTGAACTACATTTGGAAATGTGTACACTATTCAATCCAGGCAATGTTTCCAGCTGTGAAAATAGAAAGACAAACCAGTGTCGGCCTTATCAGTTCTTGAGTAAGTTCGACTATCCTTCAGAAAAGCCAGACTGTGGCACTTCTAGTCACAGAATGACAAATTGTCAAAGTATTCCTCAAACACACTGTTATGGGCTGAAAAAGTAGGTACTTAAGAATCCTGAGCTGCAAGAATGAAGTGTGAAATGCCCACTGTAAAACCTTAAAATGTTGATTGGATATCCAGATAATTTAGCTGAATTCTGACCAAATACAATCTAGGCTACAGATCTGATAATTATTCTCCCCCAGGAAAATAGCACTTTAATTTAAAAGGTTTCATGATAATGCAGAATTCAATTATTGCAGAACAACAGGTTTTTTTCCCAATAATTACAGTAGACCTGAATTGGGAATTTCACAACAGCTTGTTCATAATGCATTCAATTATATTCTGTGACTGCACAGACTGTAGACCACGTAACCCCACGACTTTCAGGGTGTTCCTGACTATAAATAAAAACATCCTTTGCTTTGCAGTTAGACTGGACTTTACAGAGAGTAGGGATGAGAAATCAGATAAAACTAAGAGTAATCCACCTTCTCAAGAGTTCTGGAAGTGAGGTCACTAGTGGGCTCTTGTATTTGCTGCATCATTTGTCTTTGGCTGGCTGTCCTTGCATACAGTCCCCAATGACTCCCTTGCAAACTCCAAGTTCTGCCTACCATGAGCATTGCAGCATTGGTGTTAGAACCAGACTATGTAAAAGGCATTCCACCTGGTATGTAGGATTACATACCAGTTAGGGCCTTTTTCCCAGGTTTATTTCCCATCCAACAGGTCTGGACCCTTTATGAACTGTTGTCTATGAATACGTTTCCCCATCCCTCCTACTCAGTTACAGCTACAGAAATAACTGGTTTTATAGTGTTCAGTATAGTTATATGAAAAGTAAGTTCAGGCTGCTCGAGAGTAATTGCCCATCAGCCCAAGTCTCAGTATACAGGAGAAGTTTGACTTTGGCCCTTTAGTCTTTAGCTAAAATCAGAGGGTTTAAAATTTAAATTAAAAAAAAATGTGGTCACAGCTGTTAGTAAAGATGTTGACATAGAACAAAGGAACACTAAGATGTTGATGTGCTTTTGAGTTAGAGTAATATTGGTATTACACTGTTAATGTGAACTCTAACTCCATGTCTTTGGTAGGGCTGCCATACTGTGTTTTGTGATATATAGGATATTAACTATTGAAGACATATGAAGGGGTATGGGGTCAAATGGAGCCCAGTTCCCAGGGTAAAACTCTGGACTTTGCATGCCAAATGCATACCAGAACTATTGACTGATCATAAACCAAAAGAAAAAACAGATGGGTGAGAGCACACATCTGTTTAAGAAGTCATCTGCAATTAAATATGTTACTTTGCATTGTTATTGTTACACGAATATTGAAACCAAGGAAAACTACCTGTTCTCGGTGACACAGGATCTTTCTTCTGTGAAAGCATTAACACTGACTGTGTCTGGGGAGCATATTATACTGTCAGTAAACTAGCTATGGAAAATAACCTGGTCCACATTGAAACAGTGCAATTGCCAAACTGACCTACAGGTGGAGCAGAAAAAATAACTAATGAGATCAACAGGAAAGACCTTATTAGTAAAGCTCCCAGAGTTCCAGCTGTTACTGCTCAGCAGCAGGCAGATCCTTCCCTCGCCCAGGCACCGCACACATTGTGATATGGGTAAGCAGTGTCCTTACCCAGGGATTAGCTCATCTCTGACGTGTTTTGGTGGAACAAGTCTTGAGTGGAGGCAGCTTTGGAGCTCTCTGCAGTAGTGCTGCCATAACCCAAGGAGCCAGCACCAGGATACCAGTGCTCCTGAACACAAACATGCTGCTAATTAATTTTTCACTGCTTATTTTTCACATGCACATTTTAATGCTACAGCTACAACTGATGTGAAATCTGGTTATCTGAGGAATACCTGTTTTCCTTTCAAGATATTTCCAGGAGTGTAATTCAAACTGAAGCCATTTTGATCTAAATTAGAGGAGGCTGCTGACACTTTTCCCTGTGAAGGGTCCTGGATGCTGGGATTAGCTCTCCTGGTCGTGCCTCCTGGAGCCTGAATTTGTCAGTCTTTTAGACATGTTCTTCATTTTTTTACACTAATGTGAATAATGAGGAGCTTTCCAAAGGCTGGAGCTGTGCCAGTGGAAAAGTGATGGAAATAAGAAGACCAGAATTAGTCTAGTGGAAATCCATGGGAGTTTTGCCTGAGCTTTATCTGTGGGGCAACTGTTGGCAGGCAAGAAATAGTTGTAGGGTTGCCTTAGCTGTCACTCAGTATGCTGTAAATGCAAAGCTCCTAATGCTGTGCCTCGAGAGTAATAAATAAATAAAACATTAATGAGTGAATAATGCATAGACTTTTAGTGGAGTGGAAACATTCCTAAGCACATGCAATCACAAAGAAGCACACAGATGCTGTGTTAAAAACCGAAAAAATGCCACTCCAAAACCCTTAAAAATCCCTCCCCCAAAAGAAACACTGCCACAGGCAGACCACATACAGCTTGTGGATAACGTGAGGAAACAATCAAGATTTTACCTTTGCTACATCCAGCTCAATAAAGAATACTTTTTTCCTGAATCTGTGAGCTGCAGCCGGCCACAGATGTTCCCTGCTTTCAAACACTTCTGAATTCTTTTTTATGGTTATTCATTATGTCTAGACAAGGAGGGTCACTCCACTCCAAAGTACTCGGTTAAATGAATAAATATTTATTCCAACAGGCAAATGGAGAAAGGTCTTTTCTGGCAGGGTGCTGGCAGAAAGATTCCCACCTCTGTCTTGCTAAACTCATGCCACTTTTGCAGGAACCAAGGCATTTGTCCAAGACATTTTGAACAAATACTCCTTTTTTAAAAAACCTGTTCAAGCAGAGAAACTGGTTTCTTAGGTACCTTGACAGACAAGATTTAACAAAGTCTTGCCCAGATGGGGAAAGCGGAGGGAGCCTCACCTGATAGGAAAGGGCATATAAAAGTATACCTTCAAAATGCACCTTAAGTAATGTTAGATGCATGACATTTAAGCAATTAGAAGTAGACACAACAAGCTATGGTATCACCTGATATTTCCACTCCGCTAGTACTTCTCACTTTCAGCACAGGACACATCACTCCAGCCTCTTTTACACTTAAGCAGCTTTTTGGGAGCTGAGCTGGCTTCTGAAAAAGAAAACCACAGCTTTTGAGCAGCAACAAGGAACATTAAGTCAGCTTAGTCCCATGACTGAGGTAATGGTGTGACCCTACAGACAGATCTGTGAGCCCAACCATGTAGCAAGAGCGGTGTTTCTCCAGTTTGTAATGTGCAATCTGGGTCCTGGGAAGAGTCACTGAAGAATCACAGTATTGCTTTCTCCAATATGTCAGTGTTTGAAATAAAAATTCTTGGATTTACTACTAAATTGGAAATCATGAGGTTTTTCTGACAAAAATGCCGGAGGATATATAGCTATTCATATTTCCAGGACTGTATTTGCTAGTTTTCCCTCAAAACACAAGGTCTTTTTAAAAAGGCTATTTTCCTCAGAGCAATTGAAGTGTGGGTGCATAAGCACCTTCTTACTTGGGCAGCTGGAGCTTTAAGGCAAATAACATGAGATTTACAAGTGGCAGAAAGAAGAGAGATTTCTGTCACTGAAGTAATTTCTCTGACCATTTTCTTTTTCAAGTGTCAGTGCTATACAAATACACCCTTTTACACACATCTAATGTAACACTATCCTTTAACGTGCATTTTAATACACCTAGTTTCTTTCTCTATAAGTTTCGTTGAAGTTACTCATATATTTGTTTCTCCTCCATCCCACAAACTGTTTCTTTTGCTTTTAAAACTGAGTTTTCAATTTTATTAAATAACAATATAATTTGGTTTCTTTTATTTATATTGATGCCAAATAGAGCTCCGTTAGGCATATTTCCAACTACCTTGTCTCACTCTAGCAATCGTTACAAAATCTGAACCTCTAAACATTGAAGTTTGGTGTTTAGTGTTGCCTCCAACCATATGACAGGACAGTTCAGAATTTAAAATCACTTCCTCAGTGGCAAGGAAGCATTGCTGCTGAGAGAGCAAGGCACTTCAGCTCTTTTGTTGCAGATCTGCATTTAATCTGCCATTCATTTTGCCATGATATTTTGAATTTGTAAAATCTCACATTTCTTTAGGATCCTTTGACTGACATATCTCCAGTCCAGCTTGAGCTTAATATACCTTCTTAATTAAGGTTTCTGCTGTGACCACAGGCCCTCACTTATTGAAAAGGAAGAGCTCAGAAGAAAATGAGGGAAGCGAGGGCTGAGTTGCACCATTGCCTTTCCCTTCTAGACACACAAGGAAGGGAACAGAGGCAAGTGATATCTCTCGCTTGCTTTTTCTGAGCAGGGCACTTACAGTCTCCCCACTGACACAGTCTGTATTTTCTCCAGGATCCCTGTGGCCAATTACGTGATGACTTAATTGTTTACTTACCTCATGATAATAAATAATGCATAAGATGAATACTGTGCTGAGGGGGAGGCAGTAACCCAGCACAGTTCCCAGAGCTGATCCCTTTCCCTGTGGAGGCAGCTGCTTGCAAGGCCCACAGCAGACCGTAGAGGCCTGTGCTGGGGACATTTCCTGATTTTGTGCTCCCTAACATAGCCTTGAGGGCCTCTTGACCTTTGGGTTGAATTCATAAACATTCATAAAGTTGTGGCCTTTTCTCTGCAATTTATTCAAAATTATTAGTCTAGGTTCACCTGGTGTTCCCACTAGTATGGTTGTCAGGTCTCGGGGACACCAGCTCTGCCACCATGCCCCTGGGAGTCAACAGCCCTTTTGGCCGCCTCCGATATCCAACAGGGCTGAGGGAGCCCTCCCACCATCCTGAGGCATTGAGAGTCCATTCCACTAGTCAGGGTAAGACTTTCTGGCAGCACTGGGAGCGCCAAGGGCAGCAAGACATTTTTGGTTAGGACACACTGCTGTTGGGTCTGCTCAAGCACCCGTGTGGCACGTCCATCTTTAAGCTTGTCAGCCTTTAATTAGCTGTAAGAAGGAAACAATTGAAAAGGTCCTTGCGGTAACTGGGAGCCTGCCTGGAGCTAATCTTCTTCCGTATTGTGCAGCAGAGATTCAGGCTGACCCGCCCAAGGAGCAGCTCCCCACTCCCACTTACCAGGGCGATCTCTCCAGCCCAGGCTTTTTCTCCTGCAAAAATAAAAAGGATATGGACTTTCTCTGCAATAACTAATAGGGAAAAGCAAAAACCAAACCAACCAAATCAAAACCAAAGCCACCAAACAAAACCTCTTTTAAATTAACAAATGCAGTTTTCCTTTCTGTAGGATAAATGCAGCCAGCCAAGGCATATGATTTAACAATAAATTCAGGTATTGTCACAGAAAAAGTGACATTAAAGCCTCTGATTCCAACAAAAAGCCTAGTGTCTCTAATTACCTGCGTCATTGCTACATAAGCCATCCAAGAATTTCAAATATCAATATCCTTCACTGTATTAAATCCCTCTGTACACAACAGGACTGTCAGGAAACATGAAGTAGCAGAGGCCTCTGCAGTTTTTTGATCCAAGTACAGGCAATGATATGTAGGAAGGCTACATTTTCATCCCTCCCTTCTTTCAGCTTATTTCCCTCTTAGATCTGGAGCCGTCCAGCTCTGCCTACAGTTGTTGTATTTAAATGTGGACTGCTCGTTCCTAGCTGGCTCTCACATTCTGTCCCTACTGGGGCACAGTGTCCCTCACAGGCAGGTGTGGAAGTTAGAGCTGGATTATTAGTATGAATGCAGTGGAAAATATGTTATCCACAGTATGGTGTCCTTGATAATAAGGAGAGGACATTGATCTTAAGCTCCATTAAAAGACCCAGAGTATGAACAGGAAATGTTCACATTCAAACATTTGCTCTAGATAGCTGACTACACTGATTTCTTTAGTGCATGCTTCTTTGTAACATATAGAAGCAGAGTGTTTGCATATGGTCATAAAAAAGAATAAAGTGTCCATAGTGTCAGCTCTGGTGTAGGCTGCCTAAAACCTGTGAATGGCTTTACATCTTTTACTGCACTCAGGTTCCCATAAGGAAGTGGGAGAATGCACAGTCTTTCTTGCAGGCAACCTTTCCAGCCGGTCACAGCTGCAGTAGGACTTTGGAAGGGGAAGGAGAGGAGGGAGGTGCAGAGGGGCTGCTCCCCCACCCAACACAAACACCCAGCAGTTTACAGGGGCAGGCTGCAACTTCTCTGCCTGGTTTCTGCCAGACGTGTTTAAACCTTCATACCTCGAACAGCTGATGGAATTTGCCTTTAAATTCAGAAAACAGGGATTAACAAACCTAATGCAGAATGTCATGAGCAGACCTGTGTGGCTGCTGCTTGTTACTCCAATATTCTTTTACCTGTCTCAGTTCCTACTGAGAGCAGTTGGTTTCTGTCATGCCTGTTTTTCTGCAAGCATTACAGAGGTTACTGCTGCCAAAAAAACATTCTCACTTCTCCCTACCCTGGTGTTTCTTTTCTTACCCTGGTCTGCCCCCTGCTCTAAGCTGGCACTTGCATTCAAGAGGCAGCTGCATGAAAGCAACGAACAAACTGCTGGCCTAAGAAGTAACCCTCCTAAGAGAAAAAAGTTATTTTTCAATCTGGGACAACTAGCTGAGTCCCCACGCGGTGACAAAAATGCTGGTGCCAACCTAGAGCAAGGAGACCCATGAGGAGGGAGGGGACACATTGCAGGCACAGAGGCTGAGAGACAGGGATGAACATTTCCTCAGCAGAGGTGTCAATGTACATGTGTGTGACACCATGTCTGCACACACCCTTGTCTTTCCAGCAAGTAAGGGAGTAAGAAAACTCACCAGGGCCTGGCAATATCACACAGAGACCCTCTGGGGCTTTGGCAGATTTTTCTTTCAGGAGAGAGCCCCCTCTGTCACTGTGTCACACCACATCTACACAATCTGCAGAGCAGGCCAAGCACACCTCAGAGAGAAGTGTTGTCATTTGAAACATGATGCAGTTATGTCAAAAAGAAACTTTTCAGGCAGAAAAGGCCCCCTGATTTTAACCAGAAAATATATTTTTAAGAAAACTTTTAAGTATCTCACTTTGACTAAAGAATAAAATAGATGGATAAAGTGTTCCACAGTACATTCTTGACTTAGGCTGTGTAACAGTGTAAAAGGCTGTAGAAATGGTCATTTAAAGCAAATGCAATGTTTTCAATAAACTCTCTGAATTATGGAAGCCAATTTATTATTTTCCATGTTTGGTTTGGTCACCTACTTTCTTTTATAAGAGAAGAAGCAAGTAAACAGGTGTTTGTTTAAAACTCAAGAAAGCATTCAGAAAGCCGAGTGCAGACTGCAGCTCTGCTGATGCTTGCATCACACACCTCTGCTATAAGTCATCCTCCCTGATCTCTAGGGATGGAGGAAAAGAGAACAGAGGAAATCAAAAGGACCTCAAGAAAAATAACAGAGCTTGCTCTTGGGTGTTGTTTTTCTCCTGTACCCTGTCAGTCTTTTCTTCCTAAATAATCCATGTCTTAAGTATTATCAGGAGTCTTTCCCCACCTCAGTGATCTGTGCCCAGAACAGCCAGAGATGAGCAAAAAGGGAACGAGCAAAACAAAGTCCTCACAAACAAACTACAGACATTGTCAAATCTGTGGAAAATCACAGAGGAGACTGCAATTTCCCAGACAACCTGCAAATACACATTGAGTCACCTGCTATCTGTCATTAAAATACAAACATGCTCAGGTGCATTGTGTTCCACGGGCTGTGCACGAAGACTACTTCATCCTGTCTTCCAGAAAACTTCATGTTAGGGGCTTTGAGACTGTCAAGAGGGTATGATCCTGCCCTGTAACAGACTTCCATTTGAGAAACCTCTCCCTCAGACCATCTTCAGGTGCATTTCATAGTTGACCTGGGAGCCCATGGCAACAAAACATGAATCATTGATTCATGGATTTGCTGCTCAGCTGTCCAAAATCAAACCCTCTCAGAGAGGGACACCCTGCAGAGAAGTCTTAAATGGAGGTATGTGCCTAGCTCCCCCACAGAACCCCTTAGAAAGGGGCACCAACATGGGACAGGTCCACACAAGTACACCCAACTCCAAAGGTTCCCTGCAGATGGTGGTGGTGATTTTGTGGCCTGATGAAAACACTGCTAGTGGGGAGTGAGAATTTTTCAAAAGAGCAAAAACTACAGGAGGGAGTCTTGGGCTTGGTTCTTCAGCTCTCTTCAGAGTCTCCTCTGCCAAAACACCATAGGGGAGGTTCTTCGGCCTTCTACGCTGTGGAATTAGGTTTATTTAAATTGCTTGGTGGTTTGGGGTGGTTTGTTTCCCTTTTTATCAGACGGTTTGCATTGATTGCTGGTTTGGGGGTTTTTTTCTGCATTTGGGAGGGAAGGGTTTCTTCTTTTTGAGTTTTGGGTTTAGGACTTTTTTTGTACTCTTCTATTCCTTTTTTGGAATAGAAACCCCCTTTTTTTAAGGGGGTTTGTTTTGCCTTTGTTGTTTGTTTTGCTTGCTTTTTGGTTTTTTTCTTGTTTTGCTAGGGTTTGGGGGGATTGAATTTTGTTTCTTTGTGCTTTAATTTTTGGTTTTCTGGTGGGGCTTTTTTCCCGTTTTTTGGGGGGGTTTTGTTTGGGTTTTTGTTGTTGTTTTGTTTGTTTGATTTTTTTTTTTTTCCTTTGCTTTGGGGCTGGGGATTAAGTTGGTTTTTTTTTTTGTTTGGTTGGGTTCGGTCGGGTTTTTTTTTCCCTTATTTTTCTGCTTTCTGACCTGGCGCTTCTCTGCGTTTTTGCTGGTTTTTGTTTTGGTTTTTTTTTTTTTTTCTTTTTTCCCCCTCCTCTCTCACTTTCTTTCTCCCCTTTTCCCTGTTTTTTCGCACTTTCTC
>NW_008239309.1:66281-71776 GCF_000691975.1 Corvus brachyrhynchos | reverse complement strand
CCCTGCAGCGGCCCCGCTACGGCTGGGAGTGGGCTCCTGGGGGGCGGTTCGGGACCTTTTCTTAGTAATTCCTTTTTTTGTTCGTTCCTCTCCCTTGCCAGCTTTCTCGGTTTAGCACTAAAAGAGCGAGTTGAAGGCAAAATAAAACCCGCCCAGCAGACTCTGCGGCTGCGTGCAGCGCTCCGGCTCCTTTTCGGTTAGCTCGCAGCCAGCTCCGGCTGGGTTTTGAACAGGTTTTCATGGGGCTGCGTTTTGTTCTGTAACTTTCTGAATGGATTAGAGCCGTAATTCCGCATTGCAGCTCTGGAGTTTCAGATTAGAGCTTCGAGTTTTAGCGTTGTAACTTGGTGTTACAGGTATGGGTTTGGGTTGTAACTTCATAACTTGAATTATGACTGTAGTTTCAGGTTGTAACTTTGTAACCTTTGGATTATCACTTCGGAATTTCTGATTATAAAATTAAACCTTTGCTTTCTAGTTTTACAACTTTGTCTTAGAACTTCGCAACTCTTAAGTAATGGGGATGAGGGGAGACACTGTGCAGGTACTAGGCATCTCTTTTCAGAGGACGTGTATTTACTTCCCAAACGTATATTTAAGAAAAACCGCTGAAGCACCTTACCTCTTGCTGCTGCAGAGCTCTCCTGCCCATGCTGTGTGCCGTGCTGGGATCCTGCACTCTCCTGTGCTTTTCCAGGCTCCTGTGGGCGCAGCAGTGGAAGTCCATGGCTGTGCCATTCCTACAAGAAATGCCTTTGATACTTCAGGCATTGGAAAAAGGGAGCACGCAAATGATTTGCAAAGTTCTCAACAACCCTGGCATCCTGTGTTCTAATGAGCAACTTCCCAGTTCTTATCGTAGTAGCTTTGTTTAAAACCGGTTCTTGAAACCTCCTTTTAGAAAGAAACACAAAACCCCTTAACAGTGTTAGGGGCCACCTTGATTCCACCTAGGGCAGGTAGAAAAAGCAGTGCTTGGCAGTAAGACCTTCAGCTTGGAGAATGCCATGCTCTTCTGAGCGTTTCCCCTTATTGGTGGCTGGTTCCCACTACTGATGCCCTCTGTTGGGGCAGTTTGTGGGAACTGTAGGTTTCATTTTCCATTTTACCCAGTAGGTGGATGAGATCCTTGTGGAGGTGTGTGTTCACTGGTTACTACAGGCATAGTCTAAGTGCCCGTGTTATTGTGTTAGCACTGGTGAATATTTGCTTGTGAAGCCAGTCATCCCAGCTGCTTGTGCTTTGCACATGTACTTGGGCAGTGTCCAGGTGTGCTGCATCGTGCTCCAGCCTCAGCTTGGACAGTGTCCACTTGCCTGCAATGCAGAAGTGTTTGTTGTATGCCCATCAAGACTCCAGCAGCAGTGACTTTCCTGTGCAGATCTGGCCTGGCTGGTCTCAGAATATGTGGGTCTGGACAGGTAGAAATCAGTTTGTCGTGACTTCTGATACAGCCAAAGATGAGGTTTTGACTTCAAGCAAAGGGCTTATCCTTTGAGCCTTGTTCCTGCCCTGGATGCTGAGGATGATTTACGTTATTGCCAGAGCTGCTCAGAGTATTTTAAAGATCATAGGCCTCAATTATTGGGGGAAAGAATGACCATGTTAAGGATGCTAAATATAGTTTTGAAGAGATGGTCTATTCTCTCGGTGCTTATGCTTTGCTATGCTTGTTGAGAGCATTTTGTTCTGGTTACCATGGAGAACTTCATGTTCTGAGTTGTAACCACTCTTGGTGTTAGGTCTCCCTCCCCCAGGTACAGGAGTGGATGAGAGTACACTTTGTCCTTTCTACTGGCACTTCTCCTCTGACCAATAATTGCTGCTTGCTCAGGATCCAATAGTTATTCTGTCCTTCCCTGAGTGAAAAGCTGTGGCTGCTGTACCACACTTCATCCACTTCTTTATAGGGTGCAATTTTTGCTGCAGGAGCATTTAAAATTACATTCCTTTCAAGGGATTAAGCAAAGGCTTCTTAAATATGCCAGGCTGATGGCAATATTTAAAAAAAAACCAAACACCAAAAAACCCTGTACTTTAAAGAACGAGCCATAGCCTTGTCTGTAGTGACAAGTAGGGTGCATGTTTGGTTTTTTTAGCCTGTGTCTAGAGAAATACATGTGCTTTATCTGTACTGCATTTGGCTGCCATTTTGAGAAACTGAGAGATCCAGCACCTTAAAAAAAAACAAAAAAGGAAAAGGCTCTCTAACTAGAAAGCCTACACTAGCGTTATCTGAGCTCTTAGGAAAGCCCATCATAAGTTGAAGGTTCTCTACATAACTAAAACTGCACTTTGGATTACTGGCAAACAGTTCCCTTTGTTGAGAACACCACATCTATGCTGGATTTCCTAAACAGTTAATAAGTTGTCCAAGTTAGGCTATCAAATTTCTAAGACTCCTTGCTTTAGTGACCTAGAACTGTTTTAAACATTTAACTTGACTTGGACTTTTGTCTTTGGCTTCAAGCTCCTAGCAGAGTTTGTGTATTACTCTGAAGAATGCTAGCATTTTACTATCATAATTTTCTGCAATGTACTTTATAAACCAGTGAATGACTATCAGTAGCATTTCATTTTGATAACTAGAGAAGAAGACATACGCAAATTTTGGCTATGTTTTATAGAGTGACGGATACAACCGGGGAAAAGAACTCTCCCTAAGAATAAAACCTTGTAGCACAAAGTGAGTAACTGGGAAGACGTATCCTTAACCTAAAAGCAGTTGTACAGTACAAGCTTTGCTGATATAGTAACAAAAAGAATATCTAGAAAAAAAATTTTAGAGCTGATCACTGCCATATTTAAAGTCTGGAAATAGATGAATGAAATCAAATAAGGCAGTCCCTTTCTGGGTGGGTGCTAGTTCAGGATGAGCATGGTTCATGGGAGAATTAGAGCTCAGAGCAAAATCCTAGAGCCTTCCCTTAGTCTATTAGGGCCAAAGTTTTGTGGCTTTCTGGACCACTTGTTGAAAGGTGCCTCCAAATCCGCTTACTGTTGATAGCTTAAAAGAGATGCAGAAGAGATTTCTGTTGCTGCTCCACTGAGCCCTTCAGACAGATATTTATCTCCAGGACCAACTCAAGTGAGAATATAAACTTACAAGGAAGCCACTTATACAGCCGAAACCATGTTAACAGGCACACTGCAACTGAATTTACATAGTGGTTTCCAGTCTGGCTACAGCTGTTGCCTGGTTTATTTCTCAATTCCAGCACAATCAGGAGCAGAGGTTCACAGAACTGCTGAGAATGGGGACTTATATTACAACTAGATGTATGAGCCATTTTTACAACAAAAAAGCTTTGTGCTGTGGAAGATTATGAAGACGAAAAAAGTATAGATCTCAGATGTAGCTCACAGATTAAACATGAAGTTTTGAACATGGGAAGGTAGCAAATCAGACAACGGTGTATCTTTGAGAATGCTCATTTCCTGATACTCTCAGTTCCTTTATAGCTGGTTTTCCCTGAAAACTGTGTGCAGAAACAAATGTTTAAGTTTTTGTGAACTGTCTGAATGGCTTCACTGCACTTCCAGGAATGTAATGAAGCTACAGAGAGTGAGGCTATGAGTGTCTGGATTTGAAAAGGATTTTAGGCATTTCCATGCTCAGAGTAGCTGAATTAATTTATGCCCTGAGTCCCTGTCTACTGAGTAGAAGAAACACTAGGTGCTCCAACATCAGCAGATGCTTCTGTTGGAGACACAGATGAGTCTTCACCTCTGCTGCTGAGCCCAGAAAGCTAGTTTCAGTGGGCATGGATGATGGGTTAATGCAGGGGAAAACTGACTTTGGTATCCAGCGATGAGGGCGTTGCTTGTACTTCTGGTGCTGGCTCCCAGAACTGCTACTGTTTGGCACTAGGAATTTGGAGATGAGACGCATAAGCAGCATGAAGCTTCATGAGGGAGTGCTGCTCTGCCTGTGGAGACAGGCAGGGCAAACCTGAAGTGAAACACAGCCTACGCCTCTCTATGAAACCTAGCTTCTTCGCTCAGCAGGATGTGAAAGTTTGCAAACCAGTGGCTTTTCAAAAAGGTTTTAACATAAAAAACCTATAAATTTGTCTGCATGTCTAGTAACTGCAGTGAAACAAATAGCTGTTTTTCAATCTAAAAAGGGGGGAAAGTCTTTTTGTTAAAGTTCTATAGGATTTTCCTAAGTGAAAACAGATGGGATTTTTTTTTTTTTTAAACTTAAAAAAAAAAAAAAAGGCTTTGCTGTATCCTATGCATATATATTCTTTTGGGTGTATGCTTTCTTGTTGTGCTTGTGACTTATGAGAACTCTTTTCTCCTTTTTTATTGATGGGTGTTATTTGGCAACCAAATACACTGTTTATCTCTTCCACTCTTTTGTAGGTTGCTAATAATTAAACTGCTGAATGAGAACTCAAAAAGTTTAACTGCTTTGTTTAACCAAGTGCACATAATTCACTTGGTAGGAGTGGTTCTCTGTGTGCTTTCTGTACAAAGCAGGTTCATCTCCCATGAGGTTTGCTGGTAAAGAAAGGACAGAGCTATGTTACAGCATGCTTAAAGCTACTTGAATGCTGTTGAAACAGGAAATATTAATACTGCACTGGAAACAGGATTTATAGCACGTGTGAGTGTGCTACATCAAGTCCGATACTTGAGGCAGGGAATAGGAAGCATGCAGATTTTTAGCTTGCCTGTTCTGTTAAGTGGGGTTTCAGTTACATAATTTTTTGAGCTCAAAGTTTGCTTGATACTATTGCTGGTTCAAGCTGACTATGTTTTACTAGGAATAACCCTACACATAAGGCAGAAAAAAAAGCCTGTCAGTGACAGGCAGGACTGGTGGGTCATATTTCAGTGTGATGATAAGCAAGTGTGCTCTCTTGTGCTTGCTCCTTGTGGGAAATGATTAACCTGCTGTGTTTGCTTCACTTGTTCGGGCTGTTTTGTTGTTTTTTTGGAACCCGTATCCTTGAACTACTGCATGTTGTGGAATGAAAGTGCGGGTACTGGACGGAGAGGAGTTGTGCCTACCCCTGGCCTGGGGACCATGACTGGGGGGACGGGGGCCAGGTGCCCCCCATTCTGAGGAGGGATGCCTGCTGTATGCGCCTCATTTGCTGATCCTTGATAAGACTGGGACAGTCATTCATGGGTCAGCACTTCCTGCACCTTGGCACTTGCGTTCACCTTCAGAAAACAGCAATGTCCCCTTCAGCCTGGTGCCAGCTGGGCTTTGAAAAGGTTTGCTGAACACATGCTGCTTGGTTTTCACTGCTGGGAGGAGAAGGGGGCTGCTGAGTGTCTGACACAGGGATAGGGTTGTGCTGGAGACCAAGATGTTGCCCTGGCACTACTCCAGTTGAGTTTTGCCAGTTGCTGTGGCACAGGTCAAGAGTGCCCTGGTCTGCGGTGGTGAAGGGCTGGTGGGGCAGGCAGTGCCTGCAGTGTGTTCTCTGGTGGCCAGTGGCCTTGGTAAGGTGGTGGGAGAGGGAGGGAATGGGCTGCTG
>NW_008239309.1:27357-66147 GCF_000691975.1 Corvus brachyrhynchos | reverse complement strand
CAGATGGTGTTCCTATAAACTCTGCACAGTGAAACATTTATCTTCAAAATACCTTTTGAAATGTGTAAGCACATAAACAGCCATTAGGAACCTGTGCTGGTGGCTGATTTCAGTGTTAAATTACTGTTTCATTCAAATGAATATGCACTAGCAAGAAATACTTATCCAGAGGAATTATGTCAGTTCTTTTTTATCACTTATTGCCAAAGTTGAGGTCGTCCAGCTATAAATTCTTCAGGAATCAGATTCAAGAAGCACTTCAGAGCTCTGACTCACAGCTGCTGGCAAACTGCTGCCAGCCCATAAAGACTTTCTGCCTCCAGGTGTGGTCCTGCCTTGTCTGCCAGCCAGGCTCCAAAGTTGTTAGAAACTACTGTCCTCATCTCAGGTGCTTATCTTGGCCTGCGTGTATCAGACTAAGCAGTTCATGGCTCCTGCTAAAGTGAGTGATGAAGGATGTGGTCTCTGCCAGTCCTCTCTTGTGGACTCCGACCTGCTTCTTTGAAAGTGCTGTGAAAGCTTTTGTGGCATCTAGCAAGGTCTTTAAACCAACTCCTACCATGCTTCAAAGTGTGAAGAGGAATTTGTAGTCGTGCAGGCTATCAATCCTCTACTGTCTGTTCCTCCTGAAATGAAGAATAACCTCCTGGATTTGTGCTTGATTTATAAAACTGCTCTGTAAACTGGTTATATTTGTGGGATTGGAGCCTCCTCTTCTGGGAGGAGAGCACAGATTAATCCAGGGGCAGCTGGAATGGGAAATGCCCGAACTCTGTACAGAAGTGTGCTTCATTAAGGCAACTGCTTTTCCACAGGGTTGTAGGGTCGAACTATAGGCCAGTAAATGCTTCACTTGTGTTTTAAGGGGGTTGTTTCAAAGATGTTTTGGGGAAGCGTAGATGAGTACTGGGACTACTCTGGTTGAAGTGATTAGAAACAAGGCCAAAAAAACTTGAACTAATCAAGAACACAGATTTGTTGAGAACATGATCCTGTGTCTAGGATCAACATTTTTTTATAAGATGTTGTTTTTAACTGGTGTTATTTTGCATTGGGATCCCATCTCCTGCTTTGCTGCAACTGGTGAGGTTTCAGCAGCCTGAACTTGTCTTCAGCTGCTCTGTCATGCTGCTGAAGACAACTTCACCTCTTGCCAGCATAGATATCCAATCTGTCAGGAAGCTAATCTCTCTTAGCAGAGCTGATTTGCATTGCTGGATTTGCAATCACCTCTGGTCTCTGCAGGGGATGACTGCAGGTCTCACAGCCTTGCCTGCTGACCGAGGCAGGGGGACTTTCTGGCCAGGTGGGACTGTTGCAGCCAGAATTTAGAGGTGCTAAAATTGCTCTGCAACCGCACCCTGAAACTGTGGGTTTGAGTGTGCTTTCAGTCAACTCTGCTGGTGGAAGAGGTGACCTTGACTCCTCCTATGGAATTATTTTTGGCTGGATTAGGTCCCCAGTCTGGTTTGCAGCATGAGCCCACAGGCAGGTCTGCCAGCATGATGTAGTAGCTGCAGTAGGGATGAGCACGAACACCTGGAAGAATGGCAGGTCAAGCTGTGCTGCTGCTGCACATAGAGATCCGGAAAGTGTGCCTGTGGTGAGGCAGGAAAATGTGCAGGTAGAGCTCAAGGGTAGACTGGGGCACACAGGAAGGAGTGTCACGTGCATTGCCCTGGTGTCCTCAGCTGCCTCTGCTGTGGTGCTGCTGACACCCTTGTGCCCTGTCTGCCTGACAGGGCTAGGGCTGCTTTCAGCTCTCTGTTGCCCCAGGAGTTTTGAAGTGCAGAAATATTTTTGAGGAAATCCTTGTCATTACTGCTGTAATTTCACAAATCTGTGTCAGTAAAGGCTTGGCAGTGTTTGCCAGGCAATGCTACAGTGGTAAGAAAATTTGAAGAAACTGTCTGAATTCTAGACTACTCAAATAAGAAAGAAAAATAAATGCTTTTTTTTTTTTGTAGAAAGTGAGATTCAAGATGCTTTTTCAACCTTCTTTTGTAGCTGATAAAATTGCTGTTGACTTGCAGGGCCTCAGAGCTGTGGGGATGAGAATGTAACTTGTGGTATGTGCTGCTTATTTCTGGGATTTTTAGTTTTTTCAAGACCAACTGATTTACCCAAGCTATAACTGACTGGATGGTCTCTATTCAGTGGTAAACAGTTCTAACATTCCATATGTTCCCAATACAGTATAGCAGAATAAATAATCATTGAAGTATCAGCATGGGTATGTTGTGGTGTAACTGAAAAGGAACATGAAGGAGTGCTGGGTAGGGCAGGGATTATGTGTAGAGAAATCTGGGACAGGGCTTTGACCAAGGAAAAATGGTCAGCTGTTTTAAAACCAGGCACACAGTAAACGTGATTTCGCTATATCTGAGCTGAGAAGTTGTTTTGAATACTTCTTTTCAGGCCACAGCAGAGCGCATATTTCTTCACTGTGATTTAGTGGAGGCTGGGAGATGAACCAGGCTTGGCTTGGCATTCGAGGCTGCACTGCAGCTGATTACAGAAGGTGGATAGATAGCTTACCTTCAAGGACTGGATGTGACTGCCTGCAAATTTGTATCACCTGTGACTATGGTAGTGATGTTCAACAAACGGGTTAGAATAATCCAGAAAATACACAGCCTTTTTACTACTTGTAAAGCCAGCCTGTTGTGCACCAACTTGTATCTACACATAGAAAATGAGAAGTAAGACCACATGGTTTTGCTGAAGATGACACAGATATGAGCTGTCCTAGAACAAAATGAATCAAATTTCTTAGTATTGTTGTTAATAACAGGCAAAACAAAGGCTGTTGTTTCCTATAACGCTGAACCATGGCAATAACACTCAGTAGTTTCCTCTTTTTTTTGGTGAGGGGAGAGGGTTTGCTTTGGTTTCTTGTTGCCACACTTACAAAAATTAAGTAGCTTCATAACTGTTTGTAGAAGTTTCTGATAAAAACAGAGGTGGATTTCTGTAATGTTCATCTGTATTCTTCTTCCTGAAACTCTGTCAGGAGGGTGCTGACTGGTAGGCTGCAAATGCTGCCCATTGACGGGCCTATCTGGACTCCCCAAAAGGATGAAGAAATGAGCAGTTAAGAAATTTGGATTCCTATAGCAGCAGCAGAAGTTGTCTCCACTAGATTCTTGGGCACATTTCAGATAACAATTGATATGTGATCAAGTTTTTTTAATATAATTTCCTCAAGTTACAAAGTACAGACTTGAAAGTTGACCATTTGCATGAAAACTGTTACAAATTAGGTAGAAGGTATTTCACATGTGCTCACACTTCACAGCTTTTCGTGTCGAGGCCAGGAAGAGGAGGGATGCTTCTGATGAACAAAGCTTGTTGTGACTGTGGGTCTCCCCAGAAAGTTACCATACAGAATAGGAATGGTAGAAACTCACCTGGGCAAGATACTGCGGATGGAGTAGCTATATTTTTACACTGCTCCACTCCCTCTTGCAGCTGTAAATACCTCATTATAAAGAAGCTGACCATACAGTGTGAGTTGGAAACCAGGGCAAAACTTGGAGGAAGAACCGTTACAAACTGAGCAAATGTCTCGATTTTTGTGAAGCAGTGCTTCAAGAAAGGAAACAAAATGCAGCTATACAAAAGGTTATAAAATTCTGTGCCCAGTCCTTATGCATGCAAATTTCTCTTTTTGGAGAGAGACTTCAAAAATTGCTAACACATAACTTAGTTTGGTGTTAAGTTTATGTGTATTGTTTGTACTGTTGTTGCCGTAACAGTGATTTAATGCTAGTTATGTTTCCTTTATTTTGGTGGTCTTAATATTGCTGTTTCAAGCAAGCAAAAATACTTGGTTTGGGGTGTTTACACAATGTTTCTGATATGCTCCTGATATTTTATACACATTGATATTTAACATTGTCACTGTGAAACTCTCATTCGAGAAAATGTGCTCAAGGTAACAAGGAGGCTGTTCTGAGGTCAGTGCTTGCTCCATTAACTCAGAAATTACTTTGAGTTATAGAGTAGACATAAGCAAATAACCTGAAAAATTAAGTTATTCAGGATGCTATCGACAAAATTTCTTTCAGGTTAGAGGAAATTTAGTAGAACAAATAGTTATACTTAGAAACTTGTGAGTGTATAGTTTGGGTAAAAATTTATCTTTTGAGTGCAGCTGTCAAAGACTTGTCCTGGAAATAAAAGTACTTGGTTTATTGATAAGTTATGAGCAACATCTAGCTCACTCTGTATCTGATGATTTTGCAGTAATATATGCAATGGTAGATGTGTCATTGTCAGAGCAGTTTTGAGTTTCAGTAAATATGTTCTGGATGTACTGACTTAAAAGGTCAGGATTTGTCTGCTCTTTTCAAACCTTGCTCAAAGGCCTGTTATTCAAGGCTCAAATGTTTTGTGATTTTGTTCTCTCCTATGGTTTTAACTCCTGATGATGAAGGAAAAATTAATTCACATTACTGGGTATGTATGCGAATGAGAATTAAGGGTCAGCGTTGTCCAGAAGCCCTGTGGGTGAGTGCCCTGCAAGCAATGCCTGCCTGCCTATGCAGTGTGCTCCTGAAGTGACCTACTAGGGAGGACTGGGAGGAGATTACCCTGGAGCTAGCAGTATCAGCTCCAGTACTTTTGCAAACACTTGCTTACTGCATAGTGAAGGCAGCCAAGCAGGCCTCAAGTGGTGACTGAGGTCACTGCTGGCCTGGCACTGCCTCTGAGCTGGGTACCTGCACAGGTATGCTGTGTTTCCCTTCTTCCTGCAGGAATTTATCATCTCACCCATGAGATGAAGCAGGAACAAAGAAGGTGCATCTCTATCCACTGTGCCTTTCTGCCTCTATGTGGAGCAGCACAGTCAACAGAGGTTTTGGAGTGAGATTCTAGCTTGTGAGACTAATATTGTACCTTCACCCTTTATTTTGTTGTTCCTGCCTGTGCTGGGCCATATCAGCTGTAGAAACAGCTACTGAATGCACAGTGGTTTTGGGGCTTGTTCAACAAGCAGCAAAGCTGCCTTCCCAGGGGAGCCTGGAATGTTGGAGGGAGGACAGGAACTGCTATGTGTTCTGTCTCTGCCTCTGGGTGCCCAAGGGTCCTGCTCATCACCTAAACTTACTGTATCTGTGGAACATACAGCATTTCTTTATGTTCTTGTTAATTTGAAGCCATTTTTGTATTAACTGTTCAATCTCATTCTCTGTGTCTGTAGGTGCAAACTTAAATTTTCAGTTCTGTTATCCCTAATGCTTAAGGTTTTTTCTCCCCACCAAGATTAAAAAAAAAGAAAAAAAGCTGTTGTGCCTATAAATCAAAGAATTTGAATTACAAACTTTGGAGATATTGTGACTGTAATAATTATTGAGGAATGAAAACCCAGGCAGGCAGAGGCAGATGTGTTCTTGCAGTTTAAAGCTGAAAACCCCGTGGCATATTCACATGCTTGTATTTGTATCTTGAAGGAAAAATGTGCTGCAACATTTCTGGTGTTTTCTGGAGCTCCTCTCAGAATGTGGAAAAAGTGAAGCAGATGGTTTATTCAGACCTTGGTAGAAGGACGCTGCAGCAGACTGGCTGTGAAAGAAGCAGAAGATGAATTGTCAAATGAAGAATAAAGACCAGATGTCAAGGCTGAGGGTTTCCACACTGCAGTCTTTCTCATGGTGATTTCCAGTTTAATCAGTGGTTAAGTGGTGCTCTTGCTTGTGGCTTTTCCTAGACAGGTGTTTCAGTCCTCTGGAGTCTCTTGGTTCAGACTAAGACTCCTACAGCTCTACAGTCTGAGTTACTTAGTGACCCAGACACAGATTTCCCCTCAGATTCTTTTATTCCGGAATTCCTGCTTGTCATCCTCCTTTTCTGTTCTTTAAGCTGCACCTTACCACGTTACTCTAAGTCGGTTACTGTACTGAGAATGTGGTGATAGGAAGCTTTCTGGTTTCAACTCTCCAGTGACCTGAGTATTGAATCCATTTGGTAACCCTTTCCTCCCAAACTTCTTTCAGGAGGTCTGAGTTGCTCATCCTTCCCCCTCTCTTTCACTTTGCCTGTCTCTGTTCTTGTCTTCCTCTTTTATTGCATTCAAGTGTAGGCCTTCCCTAACCAGCCCCTGGGTAGTAGAGGTTTGCTACAAATGTATTTATGAATCACTGTTCTGGCCTCCAGTTGTAATGCAGATCAGTTTTCTGGCATTTTCAAGACTGAAACAGAAATCGACCAAGGTCCTGACTTAGCCAAAAATCCTGTGCAGCATTTGCAGGGCATTATCTTAATTGGTTACTGTTTAAATGGTTATCAGTCTTTTGAATGTCTACCAAGGAGCATCAACAGAAGCAGAAAACCTTTATGTCATGCTCTTTGTTGTGAATTTCAAGTAGTTTGCCTTTGAAGTATAGTAGCTCTTGTCAAACATGCTTACCTTCCTCAGTACCCATGGTCCCTCTTTGTACGTAAGTAAGCCTTGTGCTTTATTCTGGTCCTGTGTGTTGGCTGAGATGTCTTAAACAACACAATTAGGGCGATCTTACTGTTGCCAGGTCAGAGGTTTTGCCATGCAGATGGCTAAGAGGAGTGCAACAGAGGTGTGGGTAACAACGCGTGTGAACACATGATGAGCAGACAGTCCTGAATCTGGATTTTTCACTGCCTGTAGTGAGTTCTGTCTGTGCCCTGCCCTACATACTGATGGTCTCCAGCCCCACTTTCCTGTTCTTCCACTCCACTTCTGCAATGACTTTCTGCCCTGCCACCATTGTTGATGGGTGGGGTTGTGGCCACAGGCAGTGGTGTGGTGTGATTACACAGAATGAAAGTTGCCTTTGGGGTTCTGCCGAAGGCTGCAGACACAGTCATCTTTCCTGTTAATTTGTGGCTCTTGATTCCAACTGCTTGCATAGGGATGAATGCCTTTTGGATTAGTTTTTTTCTCTTTGCATGATCATCACAGTGTTTTACTGCCCACAAGCTACTTGTCCTTTTGTGTAGATGTGTGTATACATTTGACTTATTGATATACCTGCAATTCTATTCAGAGAAAAAGTAAATATAAACTGCCTAATACTAAAAATAAATTTGATGGCATTTGTAGGCAAAAGACTTGCATTTGTCTTCTGACTAAATCTAATTACAGGGTTGATACCAAGGCACACTCTAGACACTAGCATTTTTCTGTCTTTCATAGTTGCATGGTGCATTTTACTAGCCTGGCAAGATTAAACTGTCCTCATTATTTCATTAACAGTCTGCTTGTGTTAAGTTGAATTGAGGTTACAGTAGGTAAAATGTAAGGAAATGGAATCCATATGGTAAAATTTTGGCTCTTTTATTTAGGATTATTAAAGTGTATTAGTAATAAAAAGCAAACAGGTTGAAGTAATTCCAGTGACATGAACAGAGCAAAAGGTAACTTTATCAAAATACGTAGAATTCAAATGACAAGTTCTTTATTTAAGAAAATAGTGAGTGTATAAAGGTGGCAAAGAAATCTGACACTTTTTTATTTGTTCTCTCATGAACTAATCTCTGGAGAAGGAAAGCTTGGTCAAATGTGCAATATTATTTTGAACGCCTCAAGCCTTCAAAAAATTGTGGGTTTTTTTTTCAAGCCCGCATGAAAAATGTCATTCCTGCTGTAAATATGTGGAAACTAAACAAACCTTCCAGCTGGAGGAGATACCGTGTAACCTTCTGAAAGCTGCCTTGAAGTTTGGCCATGCTAATGTGTTTGGACTAAGCATGTGGAGATAGGAAGGCCTGTAAGTGAAAGAAATAGCTTGTAATTGGTGTTCACTGCCTCTTCAGGGTCCATTAGTCTGAGTGCTTCCTTAGACTTGTGACTTTTTTGGGAACCTAGACTGAGGGTTTGTTAGTAAATAGTGAGTATGAGTAAAGAGTGTTTAAAAAAAAAAAAACAAACCAACAAAAAACCCCCATGAGTTAAGAGTGTTAAGGTCAATTGTTTAAGTTGACCTAAAAGTTTAAGGTCATAGAAAGGAGCTAGAGTTTTAACAGAATTTTTAGAGCACCTGAATCTTAGGAAAACCTGTTGTGCCTTGAACTGACCAGCTAGCAAAGTATGCAAAGATAAACAGTTACAATTTTATTAAGCAATTACACCAAATGTTGCTGGAGACGGTGAGACCAGCAGTTAGATGTTGGTGGAAGTGGTTGAGCAATAAGCTGATACATTGCATTCCATCCCATCCTTGTAATCAAAGATGGCAACACTTGCAGCTAACTGAAAATGTCTGGGCTTTGATCTGCTTCAACTCCATTACTTTTTCTCCTCGTTCTTCCAAACATACTGAACAATTATAATGAAGTTACGACAAAATGAAACATGTTATTTTTCTGCACAGGGTTAAGGGATGCTACTAGAAAAGAGATGTCTATGCTCTAGTATCATCATAGAATAAGGTAATGTCAGAGCTACTTAGTGTCTTTTAATATTTACCTCTGCTTAAGTCTCACTTGATGGTACCATAAAAAGCTTGAGGTTTAAAAGCAGAGTGCAGGATGTGTATACTTGTAAGCAGAAAATTCAATGTTAAACTTTCTGGCAGTGCATGTAGTGACTTGGTCAATGCCAAAACCATCTTGTGTCTGTGGTTAAATGAGACATTTTCTAAACTTTGTGGAGATTGAAGTATCTTGAGATTGTCTGAGGAGCCCTACTGTGTCCGACTGAAATGAAGTGGTTTTGACACTTGGCTCCAGGAACATGGAATGTGGTTGCTGTTGCATCACTGTCCCCTTGTACGATAGTCCCAAGGTCCATGTATTGCAATAGTGCTCAGTATCTGTTAATGGATGTGGCTGGCCTTGTGGTAACAGAGACATAAGACTGAAATAAGACCTTTATCAAGGAAATGGGAGGAGGAGGAGGACTTGGAAAAGTAAATGCACAGGAATGAGGTTCTATGAGAAAGCTCAGGGGAAAGACTGGTTTAGCAAACATTTTTAATTTTACATCAGGATGTTTTTTACTGGATGTCTGTTGTCAACACTCCCATGCTAATGGTGCATATTTGCTTTCCCTGTTTGCGCAGTGTCTGGCAGTGAGACCTAGTCCAGAGCAGTGGCCCTGGAGATCCTGTGTGTCACACAATTTGTGAGAATGGATAATATCTATCTGCTGGCCAGAGCATGCATTTGTATTTTTGTTTGAAACTATGAGCCTGCATACTTTGACAATGAAATAACTAGATTAGGAGAGATACAGCAATTTTTTAAGGGAGGGAGAGAGTAGTTCAATGTTGGGAACATTTGAAAAATGGCGTGTTGGACACCCTTATGCTTTAATTAAGCGTATTAGTCTACCATCTCATGTGAATCTGGCCTCCAAGTTCACAGCTGTGGTAGGTTTTTTTGTGCTTGCAGTGTCTGCCTTTGTCTAGAGCCCTTTCTTGGAGCAAATGTTCAAGGAATGGACTGAATGCCCTTAACTGGAGACACAGAAAAAGGTTCAGGCCATCTGGTTTTATTACTGTGAGACACATGCTAGTTGCTTGCAATTGTACTTTTTGACAGAAGAAGTCTATAGAAAGCTGTTTTCATCCAAGCCTTATATTTTTCATCCAAAGATAAATAACTTCCAGCATAACAATAGACCTGTAGGTAAAAAAGTACCTTAACAGAACACCTGTAATTGGTGTTTGGTGCTGTAAAGCCATTTTTTCCTTGTAGCCTATTGAATTATCTCTGTTCACATAGTTATAGTTGACATAGTTTCTTCTGCATATTTAATAAACTGTTACATTAGATACCTGCAAGTTGATATTGGGAGTGGAGGCTCGGCGGGGGGAACTCCATCTGCTTGTAGCTTTGAGAAGTGTCGTTCTGATATCTGTACATGTATCTTTTCCCTGTATTTTGCAGCTTCCTGCCAGTGCTCTGAGCTACTGTCCTGTTGCAGTGAGGACAGCTCAGGGAGCAGTGAGCCTGCCTCAGAGCATTGCCAGCTCAACCTGCTTCAGGTACAGGTCTTGGCTGGTGCTGTGTTGGTGCAATGACAGCATGTGAACTGCCAAACTAGGAGCAACCATGGAGTTGAACTGCCCAAGGCAGGCACTCCTGGGGTGATGGGTACCTGAGAGTGTGATTTTTTTACTAGGAATAAAAAGATGAATTTACTGGCCTCTTTCAAACTAGGACGAAATAGTTATATGTTCTCAAATAGCGTAAGTTATTTGAACTTAAAACAATACTGTGTTTTAAGTCACAGTGACTGTAAGGTTTTAAGTCACTGTGACCGTCTAAAATGCACCTAGCTTCTTCTTGAAACTACAGCACTGAATTGTGATGACAAATGCTTAAGGTTCTCACAGTACAGGGAGACATAAATGGGATGCTGCCTAGAGCCTGTTGTACTGGGTTTGGCTATCACTGGAACTGGCTGTGGCCAGCAAACTGTGGCCAGTCAGAAGTTTTTGTGCAGGAAAGGCTCCCGGGCTTTTGTTTTTGTTATAGCATGGCTCTGTCAAGTACTTTTGAGTGTATTAATACTGGGTAGGGGATATGAGCTTGGGAGGAGGAGGCAGGAAGGTGTGAGGGGGACATAAACAGAATTTGCAGAACTTCTTGTCAGTGGACTGAAACACTGCCTTGCCTTGCTTACTGTGTGGCTCTGACAGCAGACAGCTGAGACTGCCAAATGTGGTTTAGCTAATGTTTAATTCAAACACTCTAGTGAAAAACTTTTATCCCAGCATTTTACAGTATTTTCTCCTGTATCTTTCTTCACCCCCCCACCCCCGCGCGCAACCCTGACTTTACAAATTCTATTCTATCACTGTAAGAGGATTTTGTTCTCTCCATCATCTGTTATGTCTTGTTCATTGAGCTTCCCTGTTGTGGTGCCAAAAGAGCTCTCCTCCTTATTGCTCACGTCTCTCCTGCCATGGGAAAAAGTCCCTGGTGGCAGGAAACTGAGGGGGATTGGCCCTGGGAAATAAAAGCTTCTGTTCCTTTCTTTGCCTTCTTCAGTATAAGAAGTCCTTTGGTATGTCTGTGGCAAATGCCTTATTAGAGGGTCTGCCTGCTAGAAGCAGCCATGTGCTGTTCTTGAACTATTGCAGATAGTTGTATGTCTGAGAGAAAATTAATGACCAGGAAGCCTTAAGTGCTGTTGTAGGTTTTGCAGGGCTTTTTTTCCAGCCTCAGTTTTTCAAGATAACAAAAACTCTTTGGTAAATGGTTGTACCTGAATAATTTAAGGATTATGCCTCATAAAGTATTCTGTAAATTTGTATTCAGAACTTGTTACAAATGTTACTTTTCCTTGCTCTTTTGTTACATATTACAGAAATTTTAAGTTTAGCATAATCTAAAAGTACAATCCACAGATCCATGACTAATTTGCAAACTGTTGCAAATTAGACCTGTGAAACTCCCCTTAGTTAATGTAAACACAAACATAAACTACTGTGACCAGCAGGTCGAGGGAGGCGATTATACCCACTCCACTCCAGCCACATAGCAGCCCATCTGGAGTGCTTCATCCAGCTCTGGGGCCCCAGGCACAAGAAGGACACGGATCTGTTAAAACGGGTCCAGAGGAGGAGGCCACAAAAATGATCAGAAGGCTGAAACATCTGTCCTGTGAGGACAGGCTGAGCAAATTGGGATTGTTCTGCCTGGAGAACAGAAGGATCCAGGAGACCTTATTGTGGCCTACAAGAAAGATGGAGAGGCACTTTTTATAAGGCTTTGTAGTGATAGGACAAGGGGGAATGGCTGCAAACTGAAAGAGGGTAGATTTAAATTAGCCACTAGGAAGAAATTCTTTGAGTGGTGAGGCACTGAAACAGTGATTAGATTTCCTGTAAACTCAGTATCAGTGTAAATTATCCTTGTGAGCTTGGGACCTCCAAAATCCTTGTCATGGATGTAATATGAGGGTGAACTCTGAACTGGATTACATTTACAGAGACAGTACTTGTTTTTAAAATTCTTGTGTAAAGTGACCACATCTATGTGAACCTGAAGTTTTGATTCTCTTTCCAGATTCTGTTAGTTCTGTTCATGGCTCCAGTGGCTCTTGTGCACCTGGGCGGATTGCTAGTTTCAGTAATAATATTGCATCTTCAGAAGTGGTGGCTCTATTTCTGAAAACTTACTCAAATCCAGAAATTCAAAATATTTTCATGTTGTCTGCTAATGCTGAGTCAGACTTAGTCAATCCTGCAGGCACCATGTTGGCTGTAGGTATGTGGAGCACGTTGGGTTGAGTTGTCAGCTCTGTGGTCAGCAAATGACATAGTTCCAAGTATTTGCCAGCAACTGGAGCGGCTGTCTTGGATCAGGGCACATCAGAAAGCTTTGCAATTCATAACCAGACCCCAAACATCAATTAGCCCTAGATACTGCCTACACAGGACAATTTTAGAATGAGGAAGGTGCGTGTGAGTGCAAGGTGTCAGTTGATGGAAGATGACCAAGTCTCTCAGTTTAGGAAAACTCCTTGGTAAACACTTTTGTGCTAAATATGTAGAATATATGTATGTAGGAAGCTGTTAGGAGAATGTTATTTTATTTCTGTTGAGTCAGTTGTGGGAGGAATTAGAAAGTTGGTGCACCATACTGAGTACTAGCATCAGTCTCTCTCGTGTGGCAGTTTAAGCTTTAGTACTGCTCACTGTCCCATGTGTTTCATACACACTCTTCCTTTACTGTTTTTTTTTAATGAAGAAATGTCTGAGTGAACTTGGTGTCTTAACACGTTTTGTGTCTACTGACTGTTGGCTAACAGGATGACAACCTCTAAAATGAATTGAAATAGAGAGCGTTAAGGCTAGCATTTTTATTAGTTCTTGTTGGTTGTCCAGATGCACTGTTAACATTCCCTCTTTGAGGCAGTATTTTAGATTTTTCCTCTCAATTTGAAATTAAGCCATGTAATTGATGAATTTAATTGTAAGATGTTGAGATGCATTTTTTTTTCCCCTCTGTATAGCTTAGATGTAGAGTGTGCCTTGTTCTATGGCATTTGGATCTTTTCAGCTGGAACATTTTGTGTCAGGATCCTGCTTGGTAGAGTGAAGCCCAGCCCTGATTGTTCTGCCACATGACACCCTTTGTTGCAGCACTCTCTTCCTTTGTGAGCTGAGCATTATCAAAAAGTTACTGATACAGCAGAAATATGTTTATTCTTTCATCAATCTTCCTAGTCTTCTGACTAATACTTGCTCTGTTAAGCAGAAAGACTGAGGTTTCTGTCTCCAAACCAAACTTGTTTGTGTGTTGAACTTGGTGTGGCTGGCTTGATGGATGCTCTCAGGTTGTTTGAAGAAGGATATATGCAGGGCTCTAGTCAAAGACTGAATCTCTTGGCAAAATATATTATTATAGACTAGACTTTAAGAAGCCAAGTCTTCAAAGTAATTGCCTCTACACCTCAGTCCTGAGGCCACCTTTATCCTGCAGGTTGTCATTACTATTTCTAAAATTGTGTCTGCAACCACTCTTGATGTGATAGCACAGTTGCTTTGAAACCAGTATATGCTAGAGGGCAAGTATGTAATCATTATTGGAAGCTGGTGTTGTAAGAGACTCCTCCCAAGATTAGCACTGTAGGTGTTGACATTCCCTGTGCTCTTTATTTTCACTGCTCAGATACTCAGCCTGGAAACTTTAGCTGTTTTGGCCCTGACAGGAAAAAAGTCTGATTTACAGCTTATGAGCTGCTGATACGTCCTCTAGAAAGGAGCTGGGTTTTCCACTTCCCAGTGTCTACTTGTTCTTGAATCTTGCCCTTTCCTCTCATTGTTGCAGTGTTGGCTAAGCAGAACAACTACTACAATTCCACAATATCTGTTGGTGCCTTCATCCACTCTCATCAATCTTTGTAAATAATTTTAATGAGGGATTTGAGGCTGGCCAGGGCTGCTTGATCTGCGATGCCTTTGTTGGGGATGGGAGGCACCCATGGATGTGCAGATCCAGGATTAGATTGTAAAGCATTAGTGTTATTCAGGTTAATTCCTAGACTGATACTTATCAAATGGGTCATGTGGTTTTCCTTCACCTACCTTCAGACAAGCTGCCTTTTTTGCTGCTTTGCTTATGGCTGTGTTGAGCTGTCTTTGGAGGGCAGGAGTAAAGACTGTTCAACAAGTTAAGAGGAACAGGGCGTGGGAATTGTCATGGGGGGTATTGGCTGTCCCACCCTAGCTGACAGGACCATAGCCAGCTAGGACAATCAGCTGGGCTCTTCTGACAGCACTTGTCTCCATTTATGAGCACTCATAGCTGGGAGAGCTTCTGAAAAGTGGCCCCAGATATCGGTCAGGAACCCTCTGCAGCAGAGGAGCTGTGTCATGGAGTAGGAGCAGTCTGTCCTGGCTGTGATGATGGTGGTGAGGGCAAGAGCAGTACTAGAGGAGCCTCCATGGCCAGTTTGCCAGGCACAGTGTTTTACCATCGGCATCCCATGTTTGCCTCCAAACTAATGTTTTGGTTCATGGCAAGTGATATCCTGATTACAGTATCTGAGAGCTCATTTTAGAGTGAGTCATGCTTATTGGAGCTACCAGACTTGAAAGAAACTCTGAGCAAGACATGTATTTGTTTGACTGGTGTATGAAACATCTGGTAATTAGGAAGAGCAATCTTAAAAGCAAAGGAAGATGAGACACATCAACTCTTATGTGGTCATTAAAACTGAAACTACGAAGCTTGAAGCAGCTATACAAGACATTAACAAATGTATGGTAGCATCAATCCAAAACGTGGCCGAGTAATGTAGTTTCTTCTGTGTCTTCAGTAAATGCATGTGGGATAATTTTTCTGACTTTTTTTTTTTTTTTTAAGATACAGGTTTCAAAGTATGCAAGTACTTGCAAAGCCCAGAGTCCTGCTGGTTTTAAGTGCCTTTTACTTGAGTTGCCTGTATCCATGACCAGAAAGTGTTTATCCACTACTTGAAACAATTGTCAGGGAAAAGCTGAGAACTTGCTCATGGCATGCGGGAGTCTGTGTGGGAATGGAACTAACAAAGCATGTCATAGTGCATTTCAGGAGAAGCAGGGGCTGTGTTTTTTTATTGAGGATGTCATGATGTTCTCAGTTAACCGGCTTGTGGGCTGCCACAGAAGGTAGCTGGCCCAGCCCTGCATTTCCGCCCCCTCCCTTGTGCCCGCACCATTGTGTTTGCAAATGTGCAGTGGCTCAGATCAGGGAGTCAATTTTCCCAGAAACAGGTCTCTTTAGCAAGAGCTGCCCCTTGTTCTGGTTCACTGATGCAGCCACTGGGTTGCCAGCTATGACATGAGAGGTGATGTGAATACATGGGTGAGAAACATGAGGGAATGGAAGACCCCATCTTTTCACAGAATTGTCAAGGTTGGAAGAGATCTTCAAGATGATCTGGTCCAACTGTCAGCCTAGTACAAACAGCGTGTCATCTTGGTAACTGATTTATGCTGAAGGCTGTCTCCGGAAGTCTCACCTGCTGTGGCTGAAATTCACCTACGAGTCAGCACTACAGTATGCTCCTTCAAACTCACATTTGGAAGAATTGGAGAGCTGCTCACAGAGGCCCCCTCTGTACTCCACAAGTAGAGAGAGACCAGTCACTGGCTAGTAGCTGTAAATAATTGGGGTAATTTGCAGCTGGAGATGTGCACAGACATCCTTGGTAGACTGGGAGAGTGTTTTTATGGGAGGTGATGAGGTTGCAGCAGCAAGTAGGAGAAACCACAGATGGTTCATTTGATTACAACCCTCATCACCTCCATCAGTGGGAGGCAGCTCAGCATGTTGCAGTCTCATGGGTTCCTGAAGTTGTAACCAATTCCCACGTTGTCCTTGAGATACCTTTGCAGTGTGCTGTCTTTGTCCCTGTTATTGAGGATCTGCTTAGCCTGGGGCTGCTCCACCCACTTCTTGCCTTGAGCTTCCTTATGAGAGTCCTCAAACTTCTCTGAGGATGTGTAAACTGAAGCTCTGCTGACTCCCAGCCTCAGCCCCCCATGTTTGAGTGCTCCATCCTGCCACCAAACCAGGTAATGGCCTCACTGCAATACATGCTTGGTCTTGAGGAAGTGGAACTTGAGTTCACTGAAGAGAGAACAGAATGCTCTTGGTGACCTAGACATCTTTGTGCACCATACTATAAAAAGCCTGTTTTAAAGTGAAGCGATAGCTATTTTAATTTCCCTTCTTCAGCAATTCACCCAGGTTCTAAGTAAAATTGCACTAAAAATCACCCAGACTTATGCGTAACTTGATATGGGTTTCTGTTTGCAGCTATTGTGGATGATGAAAGGCTTTCTGCAGAGGAAATGGATGAGAGGAGGCGTCAGAATATTGCTTATGAGTATCTGTGCCACTTAGAAGAAGCAAAAAGGTAAGTAAATGAAAGCACACTTATTTCTGGCCTTTAAATTCAGATGTTCAGGCCTGTTGTGTTCTTGAGCATCACAGTTTTTAATTCAACATCTTGAATTACTTGGATGAACTGAACATTGGAGTATCATAGCACTCAGTATGAGAAACTAATGCCCAATATGAAAAGTCTGATTCAAAGAAAGAATTTGAAATAATCAAGACAACATCCTGAAACTGGCTGTGGTGTCAATTTTCAGCAGAAGTAGGGGCTGGATAGAGGCTGTAGTTTTGTGAGAAGCTGAGTCAGGCTTATGTGATTAACTGGGGAAAGTATTTTGCTCCTGGCTCTGCGGCTGTGCTCCCTTCTTGGTGCTAGTGCTTGTGGAGCCACTCAGATTGCTAAAATGGCAGAAAATCACCTGGGCTCTTACTGGTTTAATGATCAATATCATCTCAGTGTTACAATCGTAAGTGCAGGCAGGGCAATAAGATGGATTCTGCTCTTGCTTCAGTTCCTACTGGTCAGCAGTACTCATCTCTTGAAGCAACAGCCTGTGATGAAACACTGATTTGAAAGTGCACAGGGATTTGATCACCTTTGTGCAAATGCACTGTGCTATGTGCACTTCATTCTCAAAACAAATATTTAACATTATTTTCATAATTACTGAGCAGGGAAACAAGGTACAATATGCTTGTGCTTTTGAAGTAGCTTCAAGTGCTGCAATTATTGTATGTAAAAGCATATTTTATATTCAGTCTGATCAGACTTTTTCAAAGATGCCTATTATACACATGTTATTGTTATTGGCACCAGTGGTAGTGTCTTCTTTGCTCTGTGTTTGTTGATGGTTTTTTTAGTTATAAGCTGTATTTGGATGAGTTTCCCATGAATTTCTGTTGAGACAACAAAACCTGAACTACTGATTAGTAGTGCAAGCTGTGAAACTTTAGTGTGAAGACAAAGCATAGAATCTTTGTAATGGAGTAAACCAGTGTATTTCAGTCAGTAATCTACTATTAAATTGTGCTCTGGGCCTTGAATCCACAGTTTCCCTCTCAATGGCTGCCAGTGGTTTTGTCCCAGGGGCATTTTTACAAAATCAGCCATTCTTTCTTCCTCTTCACTACGCTGCTCCATTTGGTGTAGCAAACATTACTTCCTTTGCTCTTTCTTCCTCTTTCTCCTGCAATGGTTCCCTGTTCAATTATTTAAGATGGCAAGTGTCTTCCTGCTGCCAGGGAGGACTGACCTGCTCCATACCTCCTACTGCCCCCATCTTGCAGTCGCAAGAGATTGCCCTCAGTCAGATGAGTCAGCTTGCTATTGTGGCAGGGAATTTTTATCCCTTTTGTTGAGTTAGTTTTCTGTGGTTTGGTGAGCTGACTGGTCTGATCAAGGGGTCAGAGGAGAATCTCTGCAGGCAGGAGGAAGGGGATGGGGTGCAGCTGCACACTGGAGAGAGGGAAGGGAGTAGGCTTCATTTGTGAAGATGTTGGATCAGCTCCACCATCTCGGCAAACTTCAGTGAGTCAAGGTTTGATTTTACCCAAGGTTTCTCTTGGTATGTTGCAACTCACCTTATGGCATCTAGTCTCCAAATTCAACCTTTTCTCTTCTGCTGCAATTATTACTGCTTTTTCTTCCTGGCTCTCTTCAGCCTTCCACTTTCCCAGGGCTATTTGTCACTTTGAACTCAAGTCCTCTAGTTAATTTGAAGCAGCTCCCTTGATATTTCACAAGGAAATGTGAAGTTATTTTTACAGCTAATGACTTAAATTAGCATCTGCTATGAGTAACCGCCTCCCCTTCCTTGTATTTATTTTCATAGAGATTCTTGCCACTAGCAGTTTTCTAGATGAAGCATTCCCTTAGCTCTGCAGTCCATGACAGGACTTCATATCCAGGACAGTTACTCCCAGGGTTGTGAGGTACCTGGAAGCTTTTCTGGATCTCTGTTTGGAAAATCAGAATAGACTAGTACTGTTAAGTGGTTGTTACTGCATGAGGTGGGGATGAGTTTTGCGGTGTAAGGAGCCTTGAACTTCCCCTTATCAAGGGACTGGGCTGTCATGGATGGATCTGATGTGGCAGCACAATGCTGCTGGATGTCCTGTCCTCTGCCTCAGTGTGCTGGTTCCAGTGCTCATTAGAAAGGAAAGGGTGGTCATGCTGGGTATGGCGGTGGTCATGCTGGGTATGGCGAAGGCCCTGAGAGTGCTTTTGGGTAGATGGGGCTGCTGTGAGAAAAAGGAGTGTGTGAGGGGGAACTTCTCCCTTCACAGAGAACCCCTGAGGTAATTTTGTTGTACTGTGAGACTTTGTGCTGGGGACGGTCTTACCATTGTGGAAACAACCCAGCAACAAACATGTACAAAATAGCTTGCTGAAACAAGTAGAAGTGCCTGTGTCTCATTGCTGTGTAGCCCCTAGCTTCCCCAGGAGGTGACGGGTGTTGTCCAGGGTGGCTGAGCTAGTGTCAGGCCCAGGCTTGGATGTCAAAGGCACATGGCCATGTTTGTCCCAGCTCCAATGTGGCAAAATGGGAGACATGAGAAAATTCTGTATCACTCCTCTCTGCGTGGTTATTCACTTCGTGTGCTTGATTAGGGGTGAAACAGGTTGGTGTACAGTCCTTGTCTGTACCTGCATGATTATAGCATTTTTGTTGTCACTACTAAGCCTGAACAAAACTGGGGACTCTGGAAAGTGAGAGAGAAGCAGAGAGACCAACAGGGTCATAATTCAAATGAGACCAGCTGGGGAGGCTTTAGTGCAGGCTACTTCCTCAGCACATGGTGGGTCCTGCCCTTCAGCTGTGCTGGGAGAGCGCTTTCACAGGAGCCAGCTGGTGGGTTGGCCATCCATAGTACCAACAGAGGGATTTGGGTTGGAAGGGATCTGTTAAAGATCACACAGTTCCAGCCACCCTGCTATGGGCAGGGATGCTTTCCACTAGACCAGGTTGTTCCAAGCCCCATCTACCCCGGTCCTGTATATTCCCAGGGGAGGGGCATCCACAACTTTTGCTGCAGCTGAATGGAGGTGTCCCAGCTGGATGCTCCCCAGCTCTGGAGCAGCACCCACGGGAGGTGCAGGGCTTCTTCCCCTGCTGTGTACTTGTGGCAATGGGTTTGAGTCAGAGCAGGCAGGATGGTGCCTTTAGCCCCAGGTGCAGCAGTTGGTTGTGAAACCACCCAGAGCTGTGCCTGCTGCCTGCTTGCTCACTGCAATACCCTCCTGGATGACTATGGGGAGTGGGAACTGCCTTCATGACATATTTAATCTTTGTCCTGAGTCCTTGGAGAGGACTTTTTAATATTCAAAACACTGTGGATATCAATGACAATAAATAGATTCAAATGAGTACATCAAGGTGAGTTTTTCCAATTGACAGCTACTGAAATGACAGCAAATACTGTTTTAGATAATAAGCTCTATGGAAAGACAATGTGTTTGGGTCCATACTGGAGAGTAATAAATACTGAAATAAACAAATAGCAAAAGATGAGGCAGAACATGACCTGGACAACAGTATGTCAGGAGGCATATTTTGTTTCTCGCCGTATTTGTAACCAAAACATTATGTTGTAGCAGCTCTGCATTTTGAAATTCCAGAGTTAATTAAACTGGCAAAGAATGTGTGCTTTCAGCTGCTTTTCAGATCACTGTTTGCACACTTAATTCCTGTACTCCAGCTTTAATAAAAACTTGGCAAGTTTAACATGAAAGAAGAATCCTGTCACTGGTAGCTGATGCTTCTGCTAGTACCTTCTGAGCTAGACATAGTATCTGTTACACCTATACAGCATAGGAAATTATTTTTTAAACACAATGAGCAGGCCTGTAATAATCTGCTGAGGTCAGTAAAGTTTGATAGGGTGTTATATTTGATATTGAGGAAAAAAGATTTTTTTTCTGTTAGGGGCAAATCTTTCTTCCTGAAATTATACATCTGATAAAATGAGGCTTTGGTTGCTTATATATATTGTTTGATTTATTACTTTTGCCTTTAAGGAAAGTCTCTTGCATACTAAACAAAAAAAAACCAAAAAGGAGCAAAAAATGGATAGTATCCTGTGTCCTTGAACTTCTGAGAAGAAAAAATCAAGAATATACAATTAGGAATAGGGATTTTCTCACTTCAAGAAATGTAGCCATGTGTGCCGCTAATAGAAGCCCTCCAGATGTTACCCTGACACATATCCTGTATAGTTTGGAAAATTGTACTATAAAATAGCAAAGATCTAAGGTGGGCATGGACAGCTGTGTCACAAGCCCTCATGTCTTCTTGAATTTTAACAGATAATATTTACTACAGCGTCCTTCTTTCCAAAGGAAATACCCAACACATCAAATTCTGCCTTGGGTTTGGCTTTTGCTGTTGCTTGTCTCTTTGCAGATGTGTAATTACTGCACTGTAAAGATAATACAGATTTGAAGGATTTAAATTGTGATTGAAGCTTTGGCATATAAAGCAAATCAAATTTTCAGTAAATGTGTTGTGGCTGGCTAGGCTTATAATCATCCATAATTAAGTAGATACTATTTCTCTTGGCTTTTTAGAAATTATACCTTTTCATGATAAGATTGAATTTGAACCATGGGACTCCTCATTTTACTAGCCTTGACTCTCCCTGAATGAAATGGAATATACTTTGTTTCACACACTATATTCTGCAATTTCATAGCCAGAGCTGCCAGAATTCTTTTTTTCTTTGCTCAGCTGTGCAGTAAGGCAGTAACTTGTGTAAAACACTGAAGCTCTGGGTTCAATATTAGGACAATAAAGACACAGTAAAAGAAAGCTATTCAGGAAATTTTTTTTAAGTAATTTTTTTCATTTTGAAAAAGTAAATTCTCATTCTTCCCCAACTTCTTTTCAATAGAAAAACAAATTATCCATTTTTGTTTCCAAAACCTGCTTCTTTCACAATGTTGGTTTTTGTTAATTGGTTTGCAATAGCTTGTTGCAGTATTGATTATCGTTAGGAACTGCTGAATGAAAATGTACATGCAGTTTAATATACTTAAAAGGTCAAACCCTGAAGTGCTTAATTGACACAGTTTTGCAGTACCATAGCACAGTGGAAAGCTGCAGTTGCCAGGACTGTGAGACTGTGGCTTAGGGGGCCACTCTGTTTCTGGGGAAGGTACCAGAGTCCTTCAAAGACTTGGTGTACTACAAGGGAGGTCTGCCAGGTTTCATGTTGCTGTTTCTCCAGGAGCAAAATTATGGCAACCATTCAGCCCTGGCAGGTCATGAGTGAATTAATGTTACTCATATGATTTCAGACTACAGCAAATCTTTAAAGATCTGTGCCTTTAGTAAATATAAAATATTGTAATCTAGCTGTAAAAATATGCAATTGTAGGCAGAAAATATTAAAATACTTCTTAGTAACATGTTTTGTATGAGTTTGTCAGAAAATTCTCTTGGGATTGAGAGTCTACTATCACGTTGTAAATTATGAACTTTACTTTAAGGCTGCTTTAAGCCAAATAAAGTACTAGTGAACATGGCTGGCAGGACCTCTGTAAAGGTCAAGTGTTTGAAATTAGGGTGCATCATGAGGTGAAATACTTTGAAGAAACATACTTAGCTGTGGTATACCTGTTGCTGAAGTATCTTGGTCCATACAGAAGTACTGATCAACAAGTACACTTGCTGTTTCATGTCTTGGTCCTCAGCATACTTACCTAGACTGCCAGATATTGGTAGAACAGTTTTTTGTTTTGGAGAGTTATACGATTGTGCGGATAAGACAGAATTTTTGTATGCAAGTGTCAGTGATATCAATCAATCCAATAATTGCTTGGATAGTGATATTTGCATATGAACAGTCTTAATGGTGAGATCTAAAGGCGAGAGAAACCTTTTGTGCTAGTTTCTGTACAGGATGCATTGACCTGCTTACTGGCATGTTGAGGTAACATGTAATGGGTCATTGCTCAGTTTGTATAGCTGTGGAATAATGATGCCGAGTAATGATGGATGTGAGCTTTGTTTTTGTAGACTGAACCATATGGCACTTGTCCCATAGCATGCATTGAAGCTAACAGTATAGTCCCTTCAGAGCCAGTTAGTTCTCTTTCTTAAAGTTTTCCACCTTTCTTCTAGGCACTACTGCCTTGTAAAAGAATTGTAGTTTGGGCTGGTTTTTTTTTTTTGATGGAAGACTGACAAATTTGAAGTTAGTTCATGGTCTGCTGCCCTTGTATTGGTGTTTGTAGGCTCAGCTTCTTCAGGAGAGCACATGGCATTTTCACTTCTCCTTCACTTTCCCCTCTACATCTTGGATTATCTAGAAAGCTTCTTTGACTTTACATTCCACTCACAAGACTACCTGATTGTCAGATCAAAGCGATGGCTTCATTCTGCACCCTGGGTAGCTCCTAGTTAATGTTAAGCATGACCTGAGGTGGCCTCATGAAGGTGTCAGTAGTGGCTGAGTAGTTACATTACCATGGGGAGCGCACGGAGGAGTAGGACAGGGAGGCTTGCACATCACCAAGCTAAAACTCTGTCCTTGAAGGCTACTAAAGGAAAGCTTGGGGCTGAGATGTGTAGAGAGGAACACAACTGTGGATATTAGAGGTAGCAGAGGTACTTAAGGTTTGCACCTTGCCTAAGAGAGCTGTATGAAGCTGCTGTTGGGAAGGATCGACATCTTTTGCTTAATATTTAAGGACTTAAGTGTTGCTCTTGACCTTTGGGTAAGTCCTTCTGCACTGTTTCCTGTTTATGTGAGAGCAGCCAAGGCCTTTGATTCTCTGCATGTTAATGATGAAAAAAGTGACAGCATGTGTGGCTGTGCTTGTGTGCTGTGCCCATATCACCTATGCTGGACTGCGGGCTGCCATGGTTGCATGCCATGCTGCTGGAATAGCTGACCAGAGAATGGTGCATTCTCCCTGGCACACATTCCATTGGGCTATATCCCTAGTGTAGCACTCAGAAAGCTTTATGGCATCATCTGCCTGTTTGTTTTGGACCAGAGGAGGAAATTACCTGGACTGATGGAATTTGCTTCTTAACAGCCCCTTTGCAGAAGTGTGCTTTTCACATGTTGAGATCTTTCTTTCTCAGCTTATCACATCCTGAAGAGCTGTTGATCTTTGGAAGAAGTGTTTATTCAGGCTCTGGCAGAAAGCATTGTGGGGAGGATGAATAGCTCTTCATAGGTCAGAAGAGATGGAGCAGCATCTGTATGTGATGACCTTTACAGCACTACTTTGTACTGACCACTGCTGCTAATGAGGTTCCCACAGGTGTGCAGGGAATCTTACTGTATTGGATACAAAAAATGACTGTTCACAAGAAACATGCTCTTAGAGCAGGAGGTTTTTGCTATTACCTTGTGGTTTCCTTGCTAGAAATCCACATCTCTATGATGTAGCTACTGCTTTGAGACTGGAAATCCTAAAATTGGTCCAATGATTGTTGAGACTTGCAAAAGAACCAGTGTGCTGCTATACCTCCAGTTCTGGATGGGAAAAGCAGCTCAAGGAGTGGAGGGATCAGTGCTCACTGAATGTGTAGGTATGACCTTGCACCCAGCTTTTGCCTTTCAGGTACTGCAAGCAAGCACTTTGTAGAATAAAGCAGTTTCTGAGGGATGTAGTCTGGGTTCCTTTAAAAATCACTTCTGTTGCAAATGTCTCAATAGTTCACTGCCCAGAGAAGGAGCACTCTGGCAGTTTGTATCTCATATTGAAGAATGGAGTAATGCTGGAAACTGCTTTGGCTGTGGACGTTGCTTGCCACAGACCATGTGAATCCTGTGTTAGTAGATAGAGCTGTTGCACAACCAGTGTTCCCCACCACGAGATGAGTGGCAGTCCTCTGCAAGAGGTGCGGTTGCTTTTTAAAGCAACACGTGGTCAGATTTACAACTAGGCTGGTTGAGTTGTGAGGTTGTGTGGCTCAGCCGTCTGCAGTGTATAGTGCTTTTGATTGCTGTTGGTCTCCATGATTCATGTGCTTTGATAAAGATGACTTTCTATTCACCTGCCTTTAAATTCAAAGCTCTCTTAAGAGGTATAGTAGTGTCCCAGAGTAGGTAAGAGCCTATATGGACTTTGTAGGAGCTGGGACATTTGTCAGGGCACTTCTTGATGTTCTGGAGCCACTGTCATTTGAGGCTGATAGTGTGACAGCCTCCCTTGCTTTTGCTGTTTTTGTTGCCAGATTTAGATAGGCATGTGCAGACCTCTGTGTGGGGCTATGTAAACTCCTCAAATTCTTTCCACCTCACTCAAACTGGAGAGAGCTGTGAAAATGGCTCTGTTCTTCAGTGTTTCTGTTTTCCAGCTGTCCATGTTTCTTTGAATTGCTTATGCACTTTCTGTAATGCACAGGAGGAGAGGTTTCAGGGTAATCTCTTCAATCCCAGATTTAATACCAGCAGGGGAAAGATTCTTTAAGCCAAACCAGTCCCTGGAAAATTTAGTGATGTATCTGTTTTTCAACTGAGTTATGGAACTGGCATGCATTCTTGAATTAGTACAACTTAAACAAATGCAGTTGAGTATTTTCTTTAAAACACAAGGAAGAAAAAATTTCTTGACAAGATTTTCATTTCGCAGTTTCAAATCATATGAACTTGTTGGTGTCTCATATGAAGCGGTTGGTGCTATTAGATACCAATTCACAAATAGATGAAAGAAAAAACCTAGAAGAGATAACTAGTGGAGTTATCTCTTTTGTGAAAAGAGAAATGGTAGCCCAAATATCCTTGCTGTGATCTGGTGTATGTGTCAGAATTAGCCTTGTGTTAGGCACAAAATAAAGAGGTGAGATACTGGTGATCTGTTTCAGCAGTGGCAGCAGAACATGGCCTCAAACATTTAATGTATTCCACTGTTTTTACTATACACTAGCTCCATTTTTGACAACTAAGGCCTGAAATTGGTTTCAGAAGCAGAGACTGAGATCTAAACGGGTTTTGAGCCTGAAAAATTTGAGTCTGGGGGAAGGGTTGTTAATGAATCCTCTCAAGTGAATGGAAGGAGCTGCTCTTGAGCTTGAAGTGCTAGAAAGTACTTCATACAGCTTCCAGTGTCTGTAAATGCTATGCAAGTTCTGGTTTGGAAGAAGACACCTCCACTCTCGGCAAGTGCAGCAGATCTACTAGCTTGAAGGGGAAAGAATCTTAGAGGTATTTTTTAAATTATTCAAGTTGAATTGTTAAGTGTTGACAAGTGAGTTGTACTGTGGCATTGAGTACAGCTTTATTCTGGTAGGATGATGGCTAATACCATGTATAATTTTCCAGCTATCCAGAGGACAAACAGCTAGACTGCCCTGGGATGAGAGGTCTCGGATTGGCAATTGTAAAGATGTGTTGTAATTCCTGCAATGTAGGAGTACACTGCTCACTTTGTGAGATGGCAAACATGAGAGACTGTATTCTCATCCTGGCTTTTATTGCTCTCACATGAGCTATTGGTGATGTATTCACCTCGCAAGAGAAGTGATAAAGCTAGTCTGACAACTCAAGCCCTTCTGTCAGCTATAGCATTTTAACTATTTCTAAAACTTGTTTACCATCAAAGCAGGTGGGTGGTTTATAACATTTGATGCACTAAGAATGTAAGAGGAACTTTTGTAATGAATGAAATTTACTTAAACTCAATGCTTTTCATTATCCCTATCATTCTGTTCTCTAAGTCTGCTTGTTTTAGGTCCAAAGGCAGAATTTGTCCACTAAGGCAATAAAAAAACACAGTGATTTCTGCAGTCATGCATATCCCACTGCACAGAAATTGCCCTTCTGTGTTGTAGTTATGCTCAGGTCACTGGTGTGTTTTGTTTGCCAGTGGATAGAATAGAAGAAGCTGTGGGAGCAAGGAAAGACAGGGAAATGGTTCACTGGAAATGTGCAGAAAGTACCCCAGACAGGAGGCTTAAGAGTGGGAGGAATTTGTGGAGGGCCATTGCATGCAGGTTATGGACCCTGTCTGCTGCTCCTGGGATGTGAGGCTGGGTGGGGGTATGGAGGATGCTGCTGCATGCCAGTCACATTTGCCATAGGGCAGCCTGTCACTGGCCATGGAGAAAGGATCGCAGCATGAATTGCATCATAAATTACATTCTGTGGCAGGAGTGTCTTTAAAGACTGGCTGTCAAACAGGCTGCTCTAAAATGAGTAAATATCAAATATCTATTTACACATTGTGCCAAACTCCTTTTCTCTGTTAAGGAAACAAAGCAGTGAAATGATGTCACATCAATAGATGCTAAAAGCTGGAATGTCTTTCTTTCCTGACAGATTCCAAGTTGCAGATTGCATCCTCTCCCTTGCCATGATCCAAGGAAAGCACATTGTCCTTTATTCAAGTACATCTGCATTTGCCTGATGTACAGACCTGGTGATGTGGGATTTACTCTGCAGCATGTTTGGGGGAGTGCCAGGCCTTGGTCTGGCAATCTCTTAGCTGGAACAGAGTTCAGTGTGATTTGTGACTGAAGTTGGGTTTTAGGGCTTCCCATTTTTCTGTTCAACATCTACAGAATAGGGAAGTGTTGACTTGATCCACCCAGTAACTTTTGAGGCACACCATCTTCAACTGTTTTCAAAAACAAAAATTCCACTTAACATTGATCATAAGCTATTGGGAGAGGGGGAAAAATTATGGTTTGTTTTTTGGGGTTTTTTTCTGAAGTACTGATGGCATTGAAAGAGATGTGTTTGCAGGTTTTTGAATTTTTAATAGCATGCTTTTACAGTGTTTTCAAATCCTTTGTTCATGCCTCTTTTCCATTTTTTTTTCTTCCCACAAGAGCCCTGATCTAACCTTGTGATTAGCGTAATACTTAATATGGGATGTCTGCTATCTATTCTGGGGAGAGTTTACACTTAAAGTCTTGGTAAATGCAAGGTAAAGTATTGAATGGTATTGGCATATTTTTATTTTCAGTGTATAAAGCTGAATGTATTTTTTAATATTCCCGCTGCTTTCTGTCTCAACAGAGAGAGACCTTGATCTGTCTTTCCTAAGTAAATATAGTTTTGTTGTGATTCCAATTTCAACATTTTCTCCACTTCCTCAGGGTCAAAGTGGTATCACATGACGGTTAGTAGCACATACTGTTTTTCTGATTGAGAAGCAGTCGAAGAGAACAGAATTTGTCCCAGAAGTGTTGTTTATTTGTGAGCTTATGCACTCCTACTCTGTTGAGGACAAGGTAGGCATATAGGGAGGCTTCTCATTATTTTTGTAGCATCTTGTGTTTCTTTATTGTTAGAGAATAATATAAGTAAGAAAAAATGGGGTCTGCTTCAGTTTTCAGTGCTTGAAGCTTGCAGGGAGTAACTCATTTGCTGTGGTGGTTACTGGCTGAGATTGCAATGGTATTTTCTATGTCAACAGCAGTTATTTTGCTTCTTAGGAAATCACGGAGTATCCTGAGCTGGAAGGGACCCACAAGGAGCATCAAAGTCCAACTCCTGGCCCTGCTCACAACAACCCCAAAAATCACACCATGTGCCTGAGAGTGTCATTCAAATACTTCTTGAGCTCTGTCAGGATTGGTGTTGTGGCCAATACCCTGGGGGGTCTGTTCCAGTGCCCGACCACCCTATGGGTGAAAAGCCTTTTAATAATTATAATAATGATGATGATGAAAATAACAGTGATGATGATAATAACAAAAATGATGTAATGCAATAATGACCATAATAACAAACCCCATGTTAAACAGCATTTTCAGACCTTTGTAAAGATGTCTAACAAAAGTTTGAATTTGTGCATTACAGTGCAAAAAAAGACTAGGAGAGCAGGGGTAACTGGAGGATTTAACAAGACTGACCTTTAATAACCCGAGATGCCAAGGAAGAGGCAGTACACTGCAGCAGCTGAATTGAGACCTCCTCTGAAATCTGTAAAGGGCTCCTTATGTACTGAACATTCACTGGGGTCAGCAGAACTGTTATTTGTATTTGTTCTGCTTTCAGCAAGTAAAGTCAAAATCTGTATGTCAGCAAAAGATTATACTTAATGAATTTTTTGTTTAGGTTCTGCCTTAGTGCAGAAAGAATTTGATCTGTTCATCTCTAAGCACTTTCACTTTCTTGTGGCTTGTCTTTAGGTTTCAAAACCTAAAGACAAGGGCTGAACTCTGCCATTGCTTTACAGGCTTCTTAAAAGCATTGATACCTCCACTGCAGTGCAGAATTTTCAGCAATCTATTCATTTCCAGCACGGTCAAAGAGAAAACACACATGCACGGCTTCTGATTTACATCGATGTCAAGATCACAGGTTTCAAAAGAAGGCACTGTCTCAGGGCAGAGTTCACAGGGCTCCATGGTTATTTATGTTTCTGTGCTGTCTGAGCTGGGTGTCACCAGAGGAATTGTATCTTCTCTGAAGATCCTGCTTAGCTGGTACTTTGATAACATGATTAGATTAGTAATTAGTGCTGAGTGTGCTGTGTGGCCTTTCATGTGACATAGGATGTGAATAAGCAGGTGGCTGTTACGAAAAAATTATCTACAAAAGGCTTATGGTTCATTGCCAATAAAAAGGCATAATAAGAAATTCGTAGCATTTTTTGGTTTTATCTGAGTCTTTTTCTCTTGCTTACAGGAATGACAAGAATTGGGAGAGGGAGTGTGAGGTTCATTTGGGAGCTTTCACGAATAAGCAAATTCCTTTTAACGCTTTTTTTTTTTTTAAACATTGCACCAAAACAGTCCCCCTTTTTTTTCTTCTTTTTTTTTTTTTTTTTAATAAAGAGACTGACAGAATAAGGTAAAGGTGAAAGAAACAGTTTCTGTAAATTAAATGCTATGACAGCTTGTGCTTTTCCCAGGCAGGCAAAACAGTCCATTGTTTTTTCGAAGAAAAAAATGTTGTGCTCTTGGCTGATGTCTGTGCTAAGAAGGCACTGAAGGAACTACTTGCTCTTGTTGTTTTATAGGTGTTCCACTTCTCAGATTCATTTAAAGAAGCGAGTGAACAAATTTCCTAACCTTTCTCTGTCATCACCTTCTCTTAGCCATTTGTTTCAGGTCAGATAATTGTGCTGGTACATGCAGTGCTGGGACAGAGCAGGGAGGGGTAGCATGGGGTTTGCTTGAGCATCTGTAGCTGCAGAAGCAGGTACAGAAGAATAATCTGCAACTGAGGTTTTCTTCCTGCTACAGGAGAGAAACACCTACTTTTCTCATGACTGGTGGAGCAAGGATTTGGGAAAAGCATATGCAAATTTGTTACCTGAACTAGGTCTAAAAATATTTGATGTGAAGCGTTCAGTTCTTTGAGTGTTGCTGTTAAAATAAGAATGTGTCTAGTGTAAAATTGGATGTATCACCTCAAGGCAGTGAATCTTTTCACATGTCTGCCTACTAGTAAAAATTCTGTCTGGGAAGCATTAGAGCATGCAAGTAAAACAAGAAAACTGCTTTGTTTAGAAGTACAGCTTTGGTAATGCCTGATAAAGCACTTTCTAAAATAACTGTTGTTAGTGCTTTTGCACAATACTGCTTTCATCCAATTTTGACATTTAAACATTGAAATACTATTGAGTTAGTGTTTGCAGAATGTTTTCATGATGACCATATTACTCCAAGGAGTCTGATCAGTGAGCCAAAAAACTGAATAACCTCAGGCATCTTTTCTCCTCCTGCATCATCTGTTGGAAAGTTTCTCTCAAGGCACACATTCAGAAATCATGATGAAGTATCCTGACTTAATACGTCCTTAATGAATTTAAAGTACAATTCTGCCTTGAATAGAGGTCGTGTTTTAAAGGTCAAAAGTGCTTGAGCTGGTGATAAAAATGAGCCTTTATTGTAATTCACTTCTGTTAGCTATGCTAGCTTATGGTGCTGTAAGTGAACCGTGCTGGATTTTCCTAGAGGTGTAAGACTTCTAACTACAATTTATTAATTGATGTGAACCTGTCAAGATGCATCAGAGACTTATTACTTGATCTACAGAAGTTACCTAACAGCTTGTGAAATAGCTTATTGTCCTATGGTAGATTTTCAAGGTTGGAGACTGGAAGAAGTGTTTTGAGTTATAAATTTGCCATACCTGCATGTGAGTTGAAGATGGACTCCTGCCCCTTTCCTGAGCAAAACTGTGTAAGAAACACTCAGTAAGTGTTTCATAGTGATCCAGACCTTTTCTTCCTCTTTCACTGGGAATGTGCGAGGATATATGAGAGGAGACTGATAGCTTTGTTTTATTTGACTTGTTTATATTCAGCAGGTTTGACAATTTTCCATTATGTGAATAGTAAAGAGCCATGCACCCAGGTTTCTAAGGAGCCCATTAATATCTTTTTTATAAAACTTTAAAAATGCAATCTCTAAGATCTAACTTCATGTTCATTTCTGAGCCTGCCCCATTAAAGTCAGCAGTAGCTCTGTTCTTCTGGTGTGTAAGAATTACAGCTGGCAAGTTGTTACCACTGATCGAGTGTGTTGTAGGAACTAAAATACTTTTAATACAAATCTGATGCTAGCTCCTGAAATCAGAGAATGGTTTGGTTTAAAAGGACCATTAGAGACCATCAATTTCCAATCCCCTGACTTGGACAGGGGCACCTTTCTCTAAACCAGGTTCTCAAAGCCCCTCCCTGTCTGGTCTTGAACAGTTCCAGAGATGGGATATCCATAACTTCTCTGGGCAACCTGTTCTGGTGCATCACCACCCTCATAGTAAAGAATTTTTTCCTAATACCAAATCTAAACCTACTCTTTCAGTTTTTTCTCCCCCGTGCTGTCCATCTTTCCATCAAAAGTCTGTCTCCATCTTTCTTGTAGGCTCCCTTGTAGGTACTGGAAGGCCACAATTAGGTTATCCCTAAGCCTTCTCTTTTTCAGGCTGAACAAACCCAAGACTCTCAGCACTCCTTTGTAGGAGAGGTGGTCAGTTCCTCTAATCAGCTTGGTGTTCCTCCCCTGGACTTGCTCCAACAGGTCAGTGTCCTTCCTGTCCTTGGGACTGCCCAGAGCTGAATGCAGCACTCCAGACTCTAGGATCCCACCAGAGCAGAGGGGCCCAATCTCTTTTTTCTGTCACTTCTCTCCTTTCACTCCCACTATGTCTCATTTTAGAAGTGCTTCACTAGCTACTGAAGATCTAAGTCTACAGATAAGGGGGCCTCAAGATTCAGACTTTGGCAAGTTATTGCTTTGATTAAATCTGGGGGTTTTTATAGGTAGTCACATTGATTGAGCTCTGTGTTTGACATGCTTTTTCAGAGTATTTGGGGAAATACTGTTTTCCAGATACTTTCTCAGTGGTGTGTGCAACACTGAACTCTGAGTGACCTACTTGAACAGATTAGGGATGAATACAGTGAATATCCTGTCTCAGTATATATAAAAGACAGTGCACAGCAAGTATGGCACTGCTGTAACACACATGGCTTTCTGCTAGGCAGGCAGAGAATGAAAACTTTTGAACATGGTATGGTGCAGATGCTTTATTGCTGTCACTGAGTGTGTCAAAGCATGAGGTTTTGATGAGGAAATAGCAATACTTAGATGTGCATTGGTAAAAGAAACAGGTTAAGATGATGTTCAGATTTCCCCTCTGATTATACCACAACCAAATGGTTTCATCAGCAGAGAAAAAGGGAAGGGAAAGATGAAAAGCTTTTCTGAGTGTGATATTTGAATGGTGCTTATGTTCCATCAGCTGGATCTGCATGTTGGGGACAGATTTGGGGTCGCAGTTCCCTAGCCACTGCTGATAAAGTCTGTTCCTGAACTTGAAGAGAGTTTGTCTTGCTGTTCATCTGCTTTAGCCTCAGAGTATGTCCTGGGAAGAGCAGCTGGCAAAGTCATGAACAGACTTTATGGCAGAAATTAGACTAGGATGACATCAGAAGAATTAAAGTGTGAGCTTGAAGGAAGGGAGCCAGATGAAGAGCAGAAGCAAACAGGGATTAATGGTTTGGAGGAGTAGGGGTGACCCATACAGGCAGAAGAGGAACAGCCACAGCAAACTCCTCCCAGGAGCCTGCCCCAACAGGACACAGTCAAACAGTCCAAGAAACTGGAAAAGCAGTGAAGAAGGAGATGGGGAACTGAGGGGTAGCTTTTTGGATGAGAAGAGAAGATTGATTCTTCATAGGATGAAAATACTGTTCTTTCCCTCCTTAAGCACCCAGGCAAGAGGTGGATAGATGGGATTGCAAGGCTGTGCAGTTGAGGAGGGGGCAGAAAACTTTGGAGTCTAGCCTGGTTGGAGCTGTGATGAAAGGGATGGGTGAAAACTCTGGTGGTGATGTGTTGTGCAGAAAGCTGACAGCCTGTAGGACCATCAGGTAAAGCAGGCTTGCCCCATGGTGGGCTTCTGATACTTGCCAGGACATAGTTTTGTTGTGACCTCTCTCAGCAGGTAGGATAGTAATACCTTAAGTAATGTGATGAACAGCTATATTCATAATGATTCTTTTTTTAAAAAGATAATTCTTCGCAATTTTTGAAATTTTGAATTGGTACAGTTTAAACATTGCTCCTCCCTCAGAAGAAGTGCTCAGTGCTCACTTCTGTAAGGATAAGAAGATCTTTGTTCTGCTCCATCCAAATGTTGAACTGTAAACTCTGTATACTCATGCTGTAAACAATGATTTGCGTCTAATAATGAACTGCTAAAGCACACTGTGTTCCTTGCTCTTTTAAAGTAGCTTAGACGTGCTATAACTATCAACACATTTATGCTAGCTATATGGTGATTATTAGAGGATCACAGCTCTATATTTGTTGGGGGACTTGCCTACAGAGAGGGGAACAAGGTCTGCCCATCCTTGGTGATGCATTTCTTGGAGTGCCTAAGCCCTGACAGTCACTGATCCCTAGATTAAACAACTTCTGAACATGTCAGATTAAACAGTTTTTATAACCAAGATATTTGATGATGACGTGGTAATTAGCTATAGTAATTTTGAGAGTTAAAAACATGGTGTTAAACACTTCCATTAAGCGGGTCATTGGCGGAGTTTTTGTTTCAAAGATATTTTCTAACTCTTGTTCTGTCTCCTCACTTTGGTTTAAAAAAAAAGCAGAGTTTTCTTCTGGCTCCCTTTTTGCAATTCTCTTACAGTCAATCCTAGTTCTTCCCACTACTGCATCTTCCTCAGCCTTTGCTTTTGAGGCTGTTGAGAGACTTGCTTCCTGTTTATGACTGCCAGATAGGCTCCCACCCTTTACTGGCATCCCCTTCTTTGCCCCAAACAGGTGTGGGTCTTTATCTTGAACATCAGAAGCAAAAGTATTTAGAATCAATATCATCTCCCTGATTTTGCAAAGACAGTAAATTATGATTAAAACACTGTACCAATTTTTCTGCATGCTCAGAAATTTGGTGATGTTTTTATGTTGCATTCACATTTTTTTTGCTGTAATGAGAAACCCTAACCACATATTTTAATGAGATCTTAAATTCTATGTAAGTTCATCCCCCCAGGTCAAACTTCTTGTTTGCAAGTGATGGAAGTTTGCCAGTATGCTGTGCTTGAAAGGAATCATTGTGTAATATTTGTCCTTTTAGGCTATCCTACCCCATAACAGAATGCTATCAGCTCAATAATGCTGCTTTTTACATGAGAACAAGCATAATGACACAGAAAACAGATATACATCTGTTGATTCTTATTTTAATGTTCAGACTTGGGATTAAGAGGTGCAAAATTTGTCAAAGTAAGCCACCTAGCCATTTGGTTTATTAATAAGCATGTGTCTACACCTGGGTGTAGTCTGTTTCCAGGAGGTTTCTTTTTCATGCAAATCATGATTGCTACAGACTAAGCCTCCCTGACCTGAATAGCTTTCATCCTCTTTCAGAGCAAACCCTGGCAGGTGTGATGCAACCTAGGGAAGAAGCAGTTGTGATGCAACCTGGAAGAGATTTTCTCCTCTTGGCTTCAGCAACTGAGTATTGGTAAAGGAAGTGGCTGCCATGGCACAGCTGCAGCTCCTGTGCTATGCTCCTTGCTGGCTGACTCTTTTCTTTCTTGGAAAAGAGAATTGGTTAGGCTTCAGAACAGCTGTTTGTTATTATGTGCAGTGCAGATACTTTTTCTGGCAAGGATTTTTCCAGTTGGTGTGCATGAAGGTAGAAACATAAGATACTTTTGGTTCAGCTAATGCTCTTCTGTGCTCCACAAAGTATGATTTGATGGTAGCCAGATGTTCATCATTGTTAATCTTCATTCCACAGTTTCCAGGCATTAGAACAATTACTGCCTTTTATCATTGAATTTGGAAGCTCTTGCAGTTTACTTGGTATTTCAGTTTAGCATTTGATGTAGGAAAGGCAAGTGACAATACAGTCAGTGTGCTGGGCGGTGTAGACAAATAGTGCTGGCTGTGGCTTTCATTACATCTAGAAATCAAATTAGCATCCAGTATTTCTAGGTTGTGGTCTCATCTGATTCTCCCTGTAAGAGTACACTTGCTTAAGTCCACATACTCATCACTTGCTGATTAGACATCATACAATTAAGTAGAAAATGTGTAAATCTAGTACTTGTGGCCCAATTATTCTTATTTGTAAGTGTTACTTAGAATTACAGAATGTGTGGTTCTGGGGATCTGCTGCTACAGCTGACTCCCTACAGGTCTATGGGGCCTGATGGGATCCATCTAAGAATTCTCAAAGAGCTGGCTGAGTCCATTGCAAAACCTCTCTCAATTTTTGGGTGGCCTTGGAAATCCAGAGAGGTGCCAGCTGACTGGAAGCTGTTGAAATTGTCCCAGTTTTCAGAAAGGGCAAGGAGGACTACTCTCGTAACTGCAGGCCTGTCAGTCTCACTTCAATGCCTGGTAAATTTATGGAGTGGACTATTCTGGGATGTTTTGACAAACACCTGAAAGACAATGCAGTCATGGGTCACAGCCCGCATGGCTTCATGGGAGGAAAGTCTGGCTTATCAAACCTGATTTCCATTCATGACAATGTAACTCATCTAGGTGATCAAGGGAAACCATTTGATGTAATCCTTTTGGATTTCAGTAAAACTTTTGATACTGTCTCTCACAGGATCCTTCTGGACAAAATGTCCAGCACACAGCTGGATAAACACATCATGTGATAGGTGAGCAACTGGCTCATGGGTTGGGCCAAAGGGTTACTTCAAAAAATTAAAGGAGATGTTTGGCTTTCCCTTTACTGGGGAACCCTGATACAGTGGACATCAGTGGAGATACAGCGGAGATTGCTAGACAGTAGTGAGGCAAAAGCTGGTTATAACACATGGAAAAACAATAATGAAACTTTATGAAAACAGCTTTCTGCTGGATGCCAAGGTTGCTGTCTAGGTATTAATCACTTGTTTGGGGTTATTGCAGCTTCCATCAAGGTACTTGTGGAGATCTGGAGAAATCCCAGCAGTTATAGTAGTAGCCTTTTCTGGGTCAGAATGAATGAGGCTTAGTGGCTTTCCTTCAAGAAGCACTCTTGGTTAGAGACAGTTGCCAAGTTCCTTTCTGTGCGAGATTTATTTCCTTTGAAATGGATCTATCAAGGAAGACCTCTGTATGAGCCCTATTGACCAGATGAAAATTTATCATGAAGATGTTGTGTCAGAGCTGTTAGTCAGCCAAAAAGCCACCCATATTCTCCTTCTTAATCTTAAATGTTTCCAAAGCATCAACTTAGGGTTCTTAGGGAAATAACTCTTGTTGTTTTGAAAAGATCTCCATCCAGAATGTCATTAAATACTACTTGAATAAAAAAAAGAGGTTTAAATAGAGATTAAACATAAAAAGAACAGTATATATGTTTAGTGAGAGTGTTGAACCATTTAACTGGAAAGCAACCTTTACACGTCAGCACATTTGTCACTTGAAAGGGTAGTGATAAGGACACACAGCCTTTCTGTACTTGCTCTCTGCTAAAGGTGGAGGGGTCATACATCTGTAGCATCTAACTTGCTATGTCAGATGGTCAACTTCAGATGCTGTGTAAGCGATGTCACTTTTTTTTGTTAGCAATTCAGATATGGCCCATAAATCCTAGGCTAAGAATATGTGGTGTTGGGCAAGAACATAAACTTAGCTTGAGCTGCCCAATAACACAGCGGCTCTGGTGATCTGTGCCTAGGAAGCAGAGTGAAGCATTTTTAGAAGATAATGAGTACCGCTGTCCTCAGACTCATGGCAATTCCTAGGTTTGTAGGGGAGATACATAGAGGACCATACACAGAACAAGTATTCAAATCAGGTGAAACAGACCCACACCTCATAATGAAACCCGCTGATCTCTTTGACAAAGAGCAGGCATGTACATCTTTGATGGGTAATGTAATCTTTACTGGGGTAATGATCTGTGATTTAGTGACAACCTTTGATCTACACAAGCTCTCATTTTAGATTAGTAAAAAAAAAAAAATTGAGCAGCAGCTTAGCACTGCTAATTAGACCAGTCCCTCTTAGTCCTTCATACATTCCATGTAAATGCATAGAAAAAGGTCTAGATGCATTAATAAAACAAGCATGAGTTAGATTTCAGCCTGACATGATTTTAAGTGCTGTGTTTTGATGCCTTTGGAAGGAACCAAGTAACTTTGAGCCTTCAGTCCTTGGGAATGCCACTTTTCTTGTGCGCCATCTGCACACCTGTGTGTTCCCACAGTGCAACTGCTGGAATAAATGGCTGTGCTCTGTAACAGCCCCTTGAATAGTGTTCAATGCTGTTTGTGTGCAAAGAAGCATGATTTCTTGTACCTTAGGTCTTGTACCTTAGGTCAGAACTGAAGCTTATTACAAACATGTCACATTTCTTCCAGCTCTAGTTATCTCCTCTGAAGTAGGTAGTACAGACAATTACATGTTTAAAATAATTTTTAACTTCTGAGAAACTGAGACTCAATGAAACTCAAAGTATTATGAGATTGATTAATAAACATATTTGTACCTCTTTGTTGCATGTGCTGGACAGTAAGGTACGGAGCTATGGATCTGTTGTCTAGCCTGTGTGACTGTCACTCCACTTTATGTTCTCTGGTATGTTTCTCATATTCAGGTAAACTTCTGGATGCAGGGCTGAAATTGTCATAAACTACTTGCTTTGAGTCTTCTCATGGCGAGAGGAAACTGCATCACATTGGATTTGCTCTGTAAAGTCCAACACACTTATGAAGACAAATGCTTCTCAGAGAGTGGTTTAAGAGGAATATGAAATTAAGATACTTGCTCACATAAATAGGTGAGAACCTGGTCCTAAAAAAAATTATTTCAGATTTAGTACACAAAACATGCTTTTGTAAGTATTTGGAGAAGACTGAACAAAGCAGGCACCAGATCTGGCTAGTTCAGTAGTTTGACTTGAGTACTGGCTTTTGAGAGTAAGCATAAATAGTGCATACCAAACTGCAATATTTTATTTATTCTGGTTGACAAAACCCAAAATGGTGCTGTTGACTAGCTTTTTTAGAAATCCCATTTTTCTATCAGAAATACTGTGCTTTTCTTTTATGGTTTCAATATGCATGTGGGTATGATAGATTCAACTGACTTGACTTGACTCACCCAGGTGAATGTTGGTTACTGCTCCTTCTCCAGATAGCCAAGTCCTGGGGAAAATTGCTCTTTAATCAAAGAGCTGTTCTGCATAATAAGAGCAGGAGTGATTGCTGCACCCAAATTCACTGAGCACAGGAATTAGACAGAGCCATTCTTCCACTACTTTGAAAGCCATGCTCTCCTCTTGTTTTTACAGGTGTGCAGAGAAGACACATTTTCCTATCTTTCTTGAGATGTGAAGGTCTGACTCCTTTTACCTCACCATGCAACTTTTGTTTATTGTGGTATAGCCATAGGCAATGGTCTTCTATTTAGAAAAGCAGATAGAAAACAAACACTGATTTTCTGTCTTGAAGCATTTTGCTTTGAATAATTTCATATAAAATTCAGGAACCAGTAGGATTTGCTGGCATTAAAATGATCAATATTCATAAATTCTCATATACTTTTCTGCTAAAAGACACACTGTATATTGATAAGCCTGTTTCATCTCTGCTTGAAAGTAGACCAGCATGGTTGCATGGAATAATTTTTCTAACATTTAAAAACAGAGCTTTAAAATCACCCAAGTGCATAACAGCTTAGCTTGGAGAGCCTTCCTTGTGACTGTTTTTTAGGAGAAATATGCTGCTAATGTATATGGCTTAGTGTAAGTGTAGCAAAAAAAGAGACAAAGCTGAGGAATTTTTTTGGCAGTTGAACTTGATACAAAACCCAAAGCATCATGAAGATCTGTGCTTTCAGTGACTAAATGTGGTGGTAGTAGCCAATGAGGGATGTTGGGCTGCTGGTCCTTTTGTCACCTGTCAGCTTTGCAGTTCTGCAGAGTGGTGCTGCTTGATGCGACAGCTTAGCACGTGTAAGTTTCCTCTTGTACATGGCTCTAAAAGCAGAGATAGTGAAAGCCCCTCTGCTGCTCTTATGTCAGAAGCACAGCTGCAGTTCAGGGGAGAGGTTGGGACCTCTCCCCTCAACTTTG